>NC_055998.1:126577265-126882688 GCF_018446385.1 Zingiber officinale
ATAACAGCAGCCACATAAAAGTTGCTTATTTTGTTACTTGCAAGACCATTAGAAACACTTAAACAAACTGGAGGAATGGACTGCAGATGCTTTTTGACGGTAGATTTAGAGTAAAAGCAGCAGTTAACTGTGACTTGGCTTTGCGGTCACAGGTTAGACATTGTTATGGATAGTTTTGATAGAAAGGAACACTGTCAGTTGCAAAACACATCAGCACATATTGGAAGACAATATACTAGCTGTATAACCTCAATCTTCACAATTGTGCAGGTGCTGGAAGAAGCAGCTTGTGATTGCAAAGTATGCTCGCCGTGTTGATGTACTGTGTTATAGGATTTCTCTTAGTCATAAACTTCTCAGCTCAACAGAGAAGTACCAGAGTTTGCATGAGATAGTTGACCAAGCATGGAAGAAATTGGAGTCTGAGGTCGGTCCTATTGATGATTTAGAAAATATGGCACGTGGAATTGTCAACCGACTTTCTGTTGGTGCTGAAGTTCAAAAACTGTGTGCCAGCGCAGTAGACTTACTGGATTCCATGCGTTCGGATGCCCAGTCAACTCATTCTCGAGTTCACCGTAAGCTTCGAGTCTCTTGAACATTATGCTATGGTTTGTTTCTCCCACTAATTGTTTCCTTGCATCTTTGCTGTGTGCAGAAATTGCTTCAGTATCCTCTAGCTTCATTAGATTTGAACAAACATCACCCACATCCCTCACTGTTGTTTTTGATATAGAGAATGACTCACCTCTAACTAAAGAACTAGTTGGTTTTAATTTGTGGCTCAGACTAGCAAACAGCCCAGCATACCCTGAAGAACCATCATTTTCTGTGTGTAACCCAAAGAGGAGATTGCTAATCACAGAAATAGCTCCAAATATAGAATATATGTTTAAGATAGAAGCTTTTAGCATTACAAATGATCTGGGGACATGGGAAATTGGAGTAAAAACTCAAGGCAACCCCGTCGTCGACAACTCTGTGGATGTAGCGCTGGAGACAGATGTTTCAGGATCACATTGCCAAAGCCCTAAAGCAACAAGTAGTGCCTTGTCAAATCCCTCTGAGGGAGATGAATCTAATACTAATAGTACAACATGTGCTGACTTGAATAAGCTGCCAGAAATGGATTTTGATGATTTTGAGAAGCCTGAGATTGTTGAGACAGAAAGATCATCAGACCGTACTGAAAAGGATACTAACCAGCAGAAGACTGAATGCAAGGGTATTATTTCTGGAGGAGAAGCTATTGTGCCAGAGATGACACTTGGGCACTCCGAGTCTGCTATAGATGAGGAACCAAACTCGACCATTTGCACAGACTCCACCAAATCCATGGAGAATAACCAGGCGTCTGAGGTCCTGAAATCAGAGAATGAATCTAACAATCCTGTCGGTAACACGATTGCGATTGTGCCATTTGGAAAATTAGATTCCACTCTTCCTGCTGCCCTCTGCAGGGCAGAAACTGGAACAGATGGCTCTGGGAGGTGCAACAAAGGGAAATCCAAGGTAGACATATTTGAGAATGGTTCAACGAAGCCGGACAAAGAACCAGGGAGTTCATCAAAGGAGAGACAATTTGACGTTGTAAATCTTAGCGATAGCTCGCTGGAAGGGACCTATGAGTCCTGTGTGAAGGTGATCAGATGGCTGGAATGCGAAGGGCATATCGAAACCAGCTTCAGAGTAAAGTTCTTGACTTGGTTCAGCTTGCGGGCAACCCCTCAGGAGAGGCGAGTTGTTAGTGTCTATGTTGATACTCTGATCGAAGATCCTCCAAGCCTTGCAGGGCAGTTGGTCGACACCTTTTCAGAAGCAATCTACAGCAAGAGACCACCACCAATGCCGAATGGCTTCTGCATGAAGCTTTGGCATTGAGAGTCCATTCTTGATCCTATTTGATAGTGATTTAGATACAAATTGTCGCATTGATTCTTCAGCGAAATACTTATTCATGGATCAGCCAGTTGAGGTTGAGGTCAATCCCCATTGTTGCTCATTGAAAGTTACACTTTTTATGCATGTACTAGATTCCTTTGACATTGCTGTTATGAAATTATGTGACACTGATCTTTATTTCAAGAAGCTCAAGCATCAATATTTATTATCTTTCTGAGTATTTATATTTGTTACATAGCTAATGGCCAAGCAATGGATCCACAGAAAAAGAGTAATTGGGTGGGCAAAAATGAAGTATTTTTTCTTCATGATATTAAGGATAGATTTTTTTTCAAAATAATGTTTTTTTAAAAAATAATAGAAAATAGTAGTTTTATCTAAAATTATGATATGATTATTTTTTACTTAAATTTTAAATTTGAATATAAATTACGTTTTTGAATTGACTAATTAATGACTTACACAGACATTTCAACTAAAGTTGCTAAATATAACAATGTTTATTATGTAGTAATATTGATAAATAATTTTGATAAAAACAATTAGATTCAGGTAACAATCTTGATCAAAATTGTTACATAGATTGTTAAAACTACTAAATGATGAATAATTTGGCCACTTTTCAAAATTTGATTGAATTTCAATGTTCTTTCAGAATATATAAATTTAAAATTTTGAGTAGAAAATACTTATATAATCATTTTTAACTATAACTATTATATGATTAGATTTGAATTCTTTTATCATTTTAAAAATAGGGATGAACTCCAATTGTCTTTTAAACATGCATCTAAGTATTCTGATTTAAATTTTGGATCAAAAATCATTTTAGTTAGACATTTTAAAAACATAAATGGATTCCAAAGAGGTATTTATATATTTAGATTAAAATTTTGGATAAAAATATCATACCAAAATTGTTATATAGTTATTTTTAAAATTTTTAAAATTATTATTTCTGATAAATTTTATTTATAATTCATGTATCAGTTTAAAAATATACAATAGAATTTGTATCACTTTACTCACATTATTTTATTTTAAAAATTATTTAAGTAAAAATAGTAATATTTTATATTTTTTTAAAAATCAAATAGTAATTATAACTAAAATATTATCTGTTTAATTAAAATTGGTTAAACAATCAATTTAATTTTTTGACAGAAATTTATAATAGAATATTTGAGATAAAATATTTTTTTTTAAAAAAAAGGCTCCATCCATGTTTTTTGGGTAGTGGATGCATGTTAATCATTTTGTGGGTCACAGTTCAAGTGTCTTGTCTTGTTGTTTGGGTCTTCCATCCAATGCCGACCGCCGACAGCATGATATATAATACAATTAATACATACTTTCAACGGTAATTTATGAACGCACTTAAAAATCTGAATTTTTTAAAAAACATATATTAGTTTAATATTTATCCAAGAACATACTTTTTTAAAAATATTTCATATTTTACCCTCCAGATAATTTAACTTTTTTTTACTATTTTTCTTTTCTTCATTATATTTCTCTCACTTCTCTCTCTCCTCTGTCGGTAGAATATAAGAATAACATTAGTCAATTTTTAATCACATTTTAATACATTTGAAGAATTCAAAATAAATAATGGACACCATATTTGGACTCCTTGCAATTTTAGAAATCCACAGGAACTGAAATAGGTGCAATCGGAACTTTCTAGGTCGATCAGTGGGTTTCGGTCAAAACCCACTGATGGACCTAGAGAACTCCGATTGCACTCATTTCAGTTTATATGGATTTCTAAAATTACAAGGAGTTCAAATATGGTATACATTATTTATTTTGACTTTTTATAGATGTTAACAAGCAAAATCAAAGAATCGGCATAAAAGTCCATGTTGGGCCTGATATGAAATCATATCAGGCCCAACGTGGGCCTGATATCATTCCATATCGACGTTGGGCTGATTGAGTCCATATCGGCCCAATGTTTTTTTGCCGATTGTTTGATTTTGCTTGTTAATAAAAAGCCAAAATAAATAATGGACATCATATTTGAACTCGTTGCAGTTTTGAAATCCATAAGATCTGAAATGAGCTCTCTAGGTCCATAAGTGGGTTTGACCAAACCCACCGATCGATCTAAGCTCGATTACACCCATTCGATTCATGAATTTCAAAATTACAAGTGAAAATATGGTGTCCATTATTATTTTCTAGTGGTGGATCAGAGGTTTTGAAAACCCTAAATCTCTTGCTTTATTTTTCCTTTTTTTTTGTTTAGGCACGATATGAAGAGATATCATGCCCACGTTGGGCCCGATATCTCTTCATATCAGGCCCAATGGATATCTCCCCATATCAGGCCCAATGCCTAATAACAACAAAAATAAAAAAAAAAAAAGAAATAAAGAGATTTGGGGTTTTCAAAAAAATGCCAAAATAAATAATGGACATCATATTTTAACTCCTTGTAATTTTAGAAATTCATAGAAATAACGATAAGTGAGTTTCGAAACCCACTAATGGACGCAGAACTCCGATGCACTCATTTCGTTTATGGATTTCTAAAATGCAGTTCAAATATGATGTCATTATTTATTTTGTTTTATAGATGTTAACAAGCAAAATCAAAGAATCGGCATAAAAGCCGTTGGACCGATATGGAATCATATCGGGGCGATGTGGACTTGATATATCAGCCCACGTTGGGCCTGATTTGAGTCCATATCGGCCCAATGTGGGCTTTTTGTCGATTCTTTGATTTTGCTTGTTAACATCTATAAAAAAATAAATAATGGACACCATATTTGAACTCCTGAATTTTAGAAATCCATAGAAATTAAAATGGGTGCAATCGAGCTCTGGTCCATCATGGGTTTTGGCCAAACCCACCGAACGATCTAAAGCTCATCACTCATTTCTATGAATTTCTAAAATTACAAGGAGTGAAAATATGGTGTCCATTATTATTTTTGGCACTCCTAGTGGTGGACCAGAGGTTTTGAAAAACCCTAAATATCTCTTTCTTTTTTTTTTCCTTTTTTTTTTGTTTAGGCTTGATATAAAGAGATATCATGTCCACGTTGGGCCTGATATCTCTTCATATCAGGCCCAATGTGGGCCCGATATCTCCCCATATCAGGCCCAATGTGGGCTGATATGGGAGATATCAGGCCTAATAACAACAAAAAATAAAAAAATAAAAAAAAATAAAAAATAAAAAAAAAAGAAATAAAGAGAGATTTAGGGTTTTCAAAACCTCTGGTCCACCACTAGAAGTGCCAAAAATAATAATGGTTGCACCCATTTCAGTTTCTATGAATTTCTAAAATTACAAGGAGTTCAAATATAGTGTCCATTATTTATTTTGGCTTTTTATATATGTTAACAAGCAAAAATCAAAGAATCGGCAAAAAAATCCATATTGGACCTGATATGGACTCAAATCAGGCCCTACGTGGATATGGAATGATATCAGGCCCACGTTGGGCCTGATATGATTCCATATCAGGCCCAACGTGGGCTTTTATGCCGATTCTTTGATTTTGCTTGTTAACATTTATAAAAAGTCAAAATAAATAATGTACATCATATTTGAACTCCTTGTAATTTTAGAAATCCATAAAAACTGAAATGAGTGCAATCGGAGCTCTCTAGGTCCATCAGTCGGTTTTGACCGAAACCCACTGATCGACCTAGAAAGCTCCGATTGCACCCATTTCAGTTCCTGTGGATTTCTAAAATTGCAAGGAGTCCAAATATGATATCCATTATTTATTTTGGCTTCTTCAAATGTATTAAAATGTGATTAAAAATTGATTAATGTTATTCCAATATTCTGCCGACAGAGGAGAGAGAGAAATGAGAGAAATATAATGAAAAAAAATAGTAGAAAAAGTTAAATTATCAGGAGAATAAAATAGAAAATGTTTTTAAAAAAGTACACTCTTTGATAAATATAAAAGTAATATACGTCTTTTGATAAATTTAGATTTTCACGTATGTCATGTGGTAAATTGTCGTACTCTCAAATGACCTCCCAATCATAACACCATTATTTTATATTAACATGTGCCACGTGGCATTCTAAGAAGAGGAGCCATAGCCTTTTCGTAAAAAAAATGAAAAAAAAACACTCTTATTATTTGTCATCATTTTTAACCCCAAATTGTCTTGCCGAAAAGGTGTATGCATGTTTCTTCTTCCCTCCCCCTTTTGCTGGTCTATTTTGTTATCTAAACTAGCTAGTATATTTTGATTTCTACATGTAATTCCTAAATCGGTCATTACGCTAACATGAGAGCACAGAGGGCCTTGGTGGACAACATTTTCCATAGCATATTAGTCGTCCAATTGTAGTAAAAAAATCATTATATTTATCTTAGACATCCCTTATAATCCGTTTCTAAATTAAATGAAATAAGATAAATTATAAGATCAATTTATAATTAAATTAACTAAGGAATAGAAGGAATTTTTTTTTTGTTAAAAGTATTTGATAATTCAACATGTTTTTAGTTTGCAATCTTTCTTGTAGTATATTCGCCAAGTAGTTTTAGATAAAAGTACTTTGTCTCCTTATGTATGTACTATACTGATCAAATAGATAAGGCCACGTGGTGTAGCTACATGATATCTTTTTAAAAAAATTTTAATAAACGATTAATTTAAGAATGCTAGGTTAATAAACCGCTTTCTGATTTATTCGGATAGTCAAGAAAAATTTCTATGAAATTGAATCAGTTAATCCAAAATTAATAGAATTGAATACATGGTAGCAACTATTAAACAAAAACAAAATTATTTGAAGTTCATTTGTTGTGTTCATTGGAATTCGCAATCATAAAATGCTTGTCAAAGAATTCTGACCAAACAATATTTGACAAATTTAGATTGCTCAAATAGGAAAACGCATGAGCATAAATGAAATATTTAAAATTATTTTTAGTTATAATTGAAATTTACCAATTCATAGTTCATATTGATTATCAAGTAGCTTTTGCCAAAGTAGTTGATAATGTAAAGAAATAAATAATGTAACAGAATATATGAGATCCTAAAGGTCCCTTTAATTTGAATTTATAACTCGCACTAGGTAACATGAAAGCATAATGAGATCCTAAAGGACCCAGGAGTCTCTATCTAGTCATAGTTGAAATTTATCAATACTTATTATTTGTCGACTTATTGTTAGCTAAGAGCATTTAATTTGGTCGCCCTACATTACTTAAATAGTATATATTTGATCATAATTGGAATTTGCCACTATTTACCACTACTTAAAGAGGTACTTGAGGAATTTTGAGTTGACGAAATAAGATGTGCAAAGAAAGCAAGAAATACTCAACGCTCAAAGATCCTATCAAAACTAGAGACACTTGATCACAAGGGTTTGAGGTGTGATAGTGAGAACAGCAACAAATAGAAGTTTAATGTAATAACAAAATCATCACGCTTTGCCCTGCATGTTAAGCATGAGTAAGCTATAACCATCAGGATGGGCTTGTTATTCAAGTCTAAGTCGTCGACTGTTTGGTGAGAAGCACCGATGGACATTGGCAACCCGGTCAATGTATTGCATAACAATACGTTCTAAAAGATGGGATTGGAGTAACTTGGGTCTGGGAAGTATTACTAATAACAAGAAAAAAAATAAAGAATTGAGACTTTAGAAACAATTAATTTAACTATGACCTTTAGAGAGGAGCCTGCCCAGGTTATCAAGGTCAAATTTTAGATGGTTGACTTGCCTTATATTATGAGAATATGAAGCCATGCCTAAATTTTGCTTGAGGGCAACAAAATCTAATGAAATAAACAAAGAGTTTGAATTTAGACAAGATACGTAAACAAAGATAAAATGCAATTAATAAAATTAAAAGAAACAACATAAGTCAAACATAAATAAATTAACATGATTTTTGTTTAATATATTTATCAAATAGTTTATTTTAAAATAATCTTAAATAAAATTGTCATTTGCTGCCCCTAAACTAGAGGGAGAAACTACACACCCATCCAAACCACCAAAACTCGATGATATAGCAGAGCTGTAAGGAGTCTGAAGGCCTAAACAAATGGAATACAACTTGGAAAATAAATTAAGTATGATTTCAAAAACAATAAAAGATTTCTGAAATTAGAAGGGCCAGTAGACCCCAAACTAACTTAATATGATAGATAAGAACATGGCAATCTTTTAATATATACCGAGTCAAAACATTGCGCTGCAACCAATGACGTTTCTATGACAAGGGGCAGAACTGCAGCCAGATTTCTGCACAACAGACTGGGAGGGCAAGTCTAAGTTAGTATCCAAAACTAAATCGAAACCGATATGCAACAATTTCCAGAGCTCACCAATGTATATGAAGAAACTGCATCATAACCAATGGTTTCAGTACAGGAGCAAATCTGTGATGAAACACGTAGTGCTGCTTATCCTAGTTCCATGAAGATGTTTAACAAATAAAAACTAAGTCTTAAATGTGTTACATCAAAGCAGAAAATCCTTGCCCTACGATGACTGGCCACTTTCCTGGACTGAATTCATGAGATTCACAGCTTGTCCAAATCAGTAGGCGCCGATTTGGAGTCCTGGAATAAAGAAAATTTCAGGTCAATAATTTAGTAAACACGCATGCCACTCTCCAAGATAACGAGAGGACGCCCTAGTAAGATGTTCAAAATACTGTTCAAGTAGGATTTATTAACAAAGCTCTCTTCAAATGCTTCTGCATGACCAAATTAAGCTTGCAATTTGATGCCCACAAAAAAAGGGGGGAAAACAGTAAAATATACGTAATTCAGAATATAGGGAATAACAACATAACCAACATGCTCTTCTGATGAAAAGGAGCTATTTTTTTCTTCTGCATGTAGGAATTTGCAGAACACTTTCAAGTTTACTAACAGACCATCCATCCTATGAGAATATCATCCAGTTTAAGAAAATTTTGTTGGATTATGTAAATATAATGAAAATTGAAAAACAATCATTCTCACCACCAACCTCCATTAATGCTATACATAATTTATATATAGCCTGAGTATCTTCTCTCACCAAGGCATCTTATTTGGTTACCTTCTCCCTTTTTCATGTTCTTATCTAGTGAATCTTCTCTGCTTCTAAATAACCTTCTAGAGGATTTCCTTAAAGCTATGTTTACTCCGAAGGATGGAAAGGGGAAGGAAAGGAATTGCCGGTGGGAAAAAATCCATAGGGAAGGTTAAAGAGAAAGGAAAAAGAAAAGAAAAGAATCCAAGGAAAAGAAACAAAGGAAACAAAAAAAATCACGGACAGGCGCAGAAGAGCCGTCGGACTTGGCTGTGTGAGGCTACCTCACTCTCACAGGTTCGTCGCTGCCTCACGCAGGGCTGCCACTTGCGTAAGGTGTCGACCTCGAACAGGGTTGCAAGCGGCGCAAGGGGCCAACATATTGCGTCCGGCCACGCAAGGTCGCTTCCTCGTGCAGGGCCTCCGGTCACGCGAGGTCGCTGCCTAGCACGAGGTTGTCGGCTCGCATGGGGCCTCCGACCGCCCAAGGTCGCCGCCTCACATAAGGCCTACAACCATGTAAGGGGCCTCCGATCGCCCTTGGTCGGTGCCTCACGCGGGGCCTCCAACCGCATAAGGTCGCCGCCTCACTCGAGGCCTCTCGCCACGCGAGGTCGCTGCCTCAAGTGGGGCCCCCGATCGTGGGAGGTCATCGCCTCGCATGTGGCTGCCGACAGCAACTGAGCAAGATTACCGCCTCGCTCGTAGTTGTCGGCCACGCGAGATGGTTGCCTCGCTCGTGGCCGTTGGCCAGGCGAGATCGCCGCCTCGCTCGTGGCCGTCGGCCAGGCAAGGTCGCCGCCTTGCTCGTGGCCGTCGGCAAGGCGAGGTCGCCGCCTTGCTCATGGCCGTTGGCCACACGAGGTCATCACCTCGCATGGGTTTGCTGACCCAATGGCGCTGCGTCGCCATGCAAGAGAGAGGCACAGCATCACGATGCCAGGGACGTTGAGAAATCTGACTGCGCATTGGTTGGACAGTGAGTTGGGAGAGGAAGGAAATTGTTTCCATCCGATTTGGGCAGATAAAAAAAAGATCAAAAATTGATCCACGGACGAAATCATATTTCCATCTGTCTGTCTGGTAAACAAAAAAAAGGAAAACAATTCATCCATTTTTACGAAGTAAAAAACAAGAGAAAATTTTCCATCATGGAAATCTTTCCACAGTTTCTATTTCCGCCCTCCCAAGTAAACAAAGCATAAAAGTTTAACTCAAGTAAACAGAGCATAAAAGTTTAACTTTTCATATTCAAAATGTGTTTACTACTTATGTATTTATAGATATCAGGAATACCAATAATCCCAAAACTAGGTAAATACAACTAGGTAATATTCAAAATTATCTATCCAGCTCACCTTGTTATGTAGAAAAATAACTAAAGTAGAAGTATACCTCAGCCATTTGTTCTTTGAAACATGTGATCTGCATGCTAATCATTTATTTACACGTGAATTTCTAGTGAGGCAACCACTTCAATGTATTTTGTGCACTCATGAAATACTAGATTGTTTGCAATGTAATATACTTGAATGACTGCCCGGATGAATATCCATTAGTATTTTAATATTAAAATCAAGATGAAGATAAGGTTTTTATCCACATCATCTTATAGGTTATACGTGTCATTGTTCTCTATTATTCTTTCAGACTAAATTGTGCAGCCACATTTTTCTTACTCTTCCATAGTACGAGGCATATCCATTGATTCTGTAATGTTAAAGCCGAGAAGAAGAAGAAGATGAAGATCAAGGATTTTTATCTGCATCATCTCGCAGGTTGTTTGTATCATTGCTTTGTATTCTACTTCGACACCAAATCACGCAACCACATTTTGTTTCTTACTCTTCCATGTTACAAGCTTGCCTCTAACATATGTAACAGACTTTAAGCAAGTAACTCTATGTCATATACGTGCAATCATCAACAAAAATTAAACAGAAAAAAAGAAAAGTGACGTTTATGAGAAAAAGGAAGAAGAGGCATGTTCAAGAGTGCTAGATAGTGGATACTAGATTTAGAACATATTTATGAGTGAACAAGGCAAAAGGAAGAAGTGCATTCATGAGTATATAGGAACAATACATAGTGATGCTTACTCAACTTGCATGTTCCATATTGAAACTTAGTTAAGGAGGGTGGAATAGTACGTCTTTTAACTTTTAAAACGCAAGCATGTTCAAGAGTATTAGACCGTGAACACCAGACTTAGAACCTATTTTTGAGTGAAGGCAAAAACGAGAAGATACATTACCTAGTATTAGAGGGAATAGATGCACGGTGATACTTACTACTCACGGGTTTCACATTGAAACTTAGTTGAGGGTGGAATACTATCAGTCTTTAACCTTTAAAAGACAAGGATAAGTGAGTCGACAATGCTGCAGATATTAAATCATAATTGTTGTAGAAAGAGCACTAGGAAAGAAGTGATCATCTAAGTGGAAGACTATATCAGATTTATAACCTCTATTAATCATCTTCTACATTCGCAGATCTTGAAAATTCCATGTAGGATAGAAAATCATAAAAAATTTAGTGATTTTGTAACGGTACTAATTGATAGTAAATTCATAGAAAAGTTCAAAATATAAAAGAGTGTTGAATATTATTGAGGTATATATAAAATTCTATCCTTTAATTGATATAGGAGAGTCATTCGAAACAAAAATAAGTCATATATTAGAGAGAAGAAGGGTAGGAAACAATTTGTAATCACCTGTCATATATGATGATACGGTGCATGATCGTGGGGTCGGCGAGATGAGGTGGTCGCGAGTCAAGACCACAAGATGGTCAAAAGTCAAGCTTACGTATTGGTCAGAAGTCAAGCTTACGTGGGGTCAGAAGTCAAGCGTATGTGGCAGTCGGAAGTCACGCATACATGGAGGTCATAAGTTAGGCCTACGTGGGGGTCAAAAGACTGGCTTGCGCGAAGGTCAAAGATCCGACCTACGTGTAGTGCTAGAGACCTAGTTGCAAGATGGGCTGGGTTAGGCACGAATGGCGTCTTAAGAATGGACATAGCGTACAGGTCAGGATTGGCCAACCAAGGATACAGGTCGGGGCTTCTAGCCTTGTGGCACAGAACATAGCGTACATGTCGGGATTGGCCAACCAAGGATACAGGTTGGGGCTTCTAGCCTTGTGGCACAGGACATAGCTTACAGGTCAGGATTGGTCAACCAAGGATACAGGTCGAGGCTTCTAACCTTGCGGCATATAGCGTACAGGTCGAGTTTGGCCAACAAAGGAAACAGGTTGGGGTTTCTAGCCTTGTGGCACAGAACATAGCGTACAGGTCGGGATTGGCCAACCAAGAATACAGGTCGGGGCTTCTAGCCTTGCGGCATAGGACATAGCGTACAGGTCGGGATTGGACAACCAAGGATACAGGTAGGGGCTTCTAGCCTTGCGGCACAGGACATAGTGTACAGGTCGGGATTGGCCAACCAAGGATACAGGTCGGGGCTTCTAGCCTTGGGGCACAGGACATAGCGTACAGGTCGGGATTGGCCAACTAAGGATACAGGTCGGGGCTTCTAGCCTTGCGGCACAGGATATAGCGTACAGGTCGGGATTAGCCAACCAAGGATACAGGTCGGGATTGGCCAACCAAGGATACAGGTCGAGATTGGCCAACCAAGGATACAGGTCAGGGCGTCTAGCCTTGCGGTATAGGATACATGGACAAGCGTATAGGTCGGGATTGTGTCGACTGACGGATACAGGTCGAGATCCAAGATAAGCGGAAGCCGACTAACGGATATAGATCGGGAGTCAAGATAAGCGGAAGCCGACTGACGGATACAGGTCGGGATCCAGGAGAAGTGGAAGCACACCGAGGCATACAGGTCGGGACCCAGGGTATGTGCAGGTCCAGATGCATAAAGCAGTAGAGGATAGATACAGGTCTGCGCTCACAGGTCGGGACCAGCAAATACAAAGAGCCAGTACAGGGATAACGAGAAGAGGAGGCTGGGCGCTACATGATAAGCAGTCTAAGGAATCGTAACCAACTGTCAGAAAATAATCACTATCTGTCAGAGAATAATCACTATCTGTCAGAGAATATGTCAATGGTCGGGTACTCACAGCACTCTGGTTCCTTCCTGGACTTATAAGAAGACGCCACGTGTCATCCACTGCCAGACAAAGCCTGACATCTGACATTCCCTGATACTCGTCAGACTCCAGAAGCATCTGTTGCGGTATAAAAAGAGATGCTTTGTCCCTTACGCAGGTACGCTCACTCGTCATTTCTTACTCGTCTTTACTTTTCGTCCTTTCTCTGTGCTTCTGGAGAAAAAGTACCTGATTTGAGCGTCGGAAGATCTGACCCGGAGACTTTTTCCCTAGTTTCTAGTCTCTAACGACTTGTGGGCTCGTCTGAGTGTGTGCAGCATCCTTGCTTCACCATCCCCGTCATCTACCCTCGTCATCCGTTCGTGTCAGTGCTCCCGGCGAGTGCCAGATCGACTAGGTCTCACAGCGACTTTCCGTCAACCTCGACTCCAACATCACCCGCCTTTGTCTGATTCAGCTTCCGAACAGGATCATATGACTATATGAGGATGTGTCATAATCAATCTATGAAGTTTACGGTGTTATCACAGGAGAAAAACTATGAACGAAGTTCAAGAAGTCACAATAAAATTGGATCAATTGGAGGAACTATAGTCTAGAAATTGTTCATATTCAATAGAACCGATGGTTACTATTTGTGGCTGCTTAGTTTTCAAAGATATAGATATCATGGTAGGTATGAACACTTATTCCAACAATGTTCTCATGTATAATTAGAATCAGCAAGGTTCTAAAATTCGCTAGGCGTTAGTCGGACGACAAATCAGTGCCTAACGCCTAGGCCGCATAGGCGGAGACTAGGCGTCACTAGGCGAATTCCTCGGTATCCCTTGTTTCATGTGGACTGTGGACAATGTCATATGTAAATCTAAATGTTGTCTTAAACAATCTCATAGCAATGGAGATCTAACTATGTATGCTGAAATAAATGGATACTTTCCAATATCAAAAAATGAAAAACTATAAAAGAAACTAATAGTTTTGTGCAAAGGAAATATATTAGACTCAATAAATACGAGTAAAAGAAACAATTGAATAGTAGAACATGCAGTAAGTTATCATAATCATGTAGTAAACCGTAGAACATATATCCAACTCGAATTTTAAAACCTTGCTATAAGCTAAAACAACTTTAGTGGTGGAAAACATTAGAAAATAGTAACAACAGTTCAATTCAAGATTACAATGCATTGTGAGCCAGTAACCATTAAGTAAAATATAATTATTGAATAACATAAATCATGTCTTAACAAAATGAGTTCAAATTATACAACTAATAATATCTCATAGACTCATATTTATTCTAGTTCTTCTTCTTCATAATTATCAATAACTTGTTCTTCATCAGACACAAACTCAATATCATTATTGTGATCCTCCTCTTCTTCGGATTCAAAATCATCTTCATGAAGTTCTCTCACTCAAGAGCTTCTTTGGAGTTGTAGATTTTCATCTACTCCACTTGCTTCATCAACCATTTGCCAAGTGAGCCCGGAACCTAATTCAACTTCATCATCTTCCCCACCATCCACAATCCAACCTTGTGCATTTGAAGCATCTTTTGCAAGAAGGACATCGACATTTCTTTCTTTTTCTCTTTTTTGTTTGTTCAACAATCTAGCATTAAATTGGACAAATACTAGATTGTTCAACCTGTTGGCATCCAACCTATTTCTTTTCTTTGTATGAAGCTAAAAAAAATAGAGAAAGTAAATATTATAGTTAGTATCTGAATATAGAGTATAGACGTTAAAAATTATAACTAATTTAATTAAAGACTGAAAATTTAAAACTTACTTCTTCAAATGAACTTGTGGTTAATGAAAGTATCCTCAATGTCACCCTTAGCAAGTTAAGTGTGTGAACACCGTCTGTACTCCACCATGCACATGGATCAAATGTATCATCATTTTTTTCACATACTTTTGCTGCCAATGTTTTTCAAAATAACCCAATCTTATCTCTATATTTTGGAAATTCTTTGTTAATAATCGTATCTTGTAAATCTAACTCATTGGCATGCAAAGTTTCCATGCATTCAAAAATCCCCGTCGCGACCTCCTCATAAAGAGCAATAGAACTACCTTTATAGTAAAAATAAGGATTCAACAAAAAAGCAGTGGTATGCAATGATGTATCAAGTCTATCTTTCATTTTTGACTCAATAATGGCTATGATAGGCTGATAATTTGATTCCACGTTGTTCAAAGCCGCCTTGATATCTTCTTTAGCTTGAAGAAGCTCACCATATAGAAACCCCATCGATGGCTTTCTATCTCCATCTACCAATCGAAGAACTCTTACTAAAAGAGCAAATATTTTCAAACAAAGTGTCACACCATTCCAAAAACTCATGCTCATCACTGTAGAGTAAGCCAATTTTCCTTTGTTTGTTTTTGACCATTTACATTTCTCCCACATATCACTTGTAAACATGGCCCTTAAACTAGCTTTTTTTTTAAAACAAACTTTGTAATGTGAGAAAATATGATGCAAATCTGGTAACTCCTGGTCAGACTATGTCTCTCTTCTTCGTGAAACTTCTCATCAATGACAAAGTCTTATAGTGAGCATAGATGAAAATGGTAAAAGACTTGGATTGCTCAATAACCTTTTTTATATCGTGGAAGTTTGCCAATACTTTCAAGCATGAGATTAATTGTGTGAGTTGCACATGAACTCCAAAAAATCATAGGTCGCTTTTCTCTCATCAATTTAGTTACAGTCATATTGTTGGTGGCATTGTCTGTTACAATCTGAACAATATTCTGAGCTCCTACTTGTTCAACACACTTGTCAACATACTAAAAAATAAGTTTACTTGTATGCGCCTCTTCTGAAGACTCCTTAGACTCTAAAAATGTAGTACCCTCCTTGCAATTAACAAACAAATTTAAAAAGCTTCTTCTTTTTCTATCACTCCATGCATCTGTCATGATCGAGCATCCATTCTTTTCTCATTCTTCTTCGTGTTTCTTCAGCAATTATTTTATTCTTTCAACTTCGGCTTTCAATAGTGGCTCCCTAAGTTGATATTGAGTTGGAGGCTTGAATCCTGGTCCAAATTGACCCACTGCCTCAATTAGTTGCTTGAAGTTATCATTATCAACAACATTGAATGAGATTCCATTTTCATAAACCCATCTCCCAACATATTGTTGAAGTTGTTGAGTTCTCTCTTTGAAAAGAGCCTCATTTATATTTTTTTGGCGAAGCACTTTACTTCCACTGGAGTGCATTTTCTGGAGCAATTGTCGATGCATATCTATCCATGGGGCCAAGTGGAAGAGGTTTTTTAATTCCATTCATCCCTTCAATTCCAAGACCTTCTTCGTCTAGAGAAAATAGCCACCTCTGCTCTACAACTTTGTTCTTCCATTATTTTGTTCTTCTTTCTGTTCCTCCCTTTTAAAATAGTCTGTTTGCACTTATTTTTGTCTTCTTGAGATGCTTTTCGACAACCAGATACATTTCTAGGTATATTTCCAATGTGCTCATTTATCCTATACACTCCCCCGACATTGTTTTTCCACATAACTTGCATTTAATTTTGTCGAGGTTCTTAGGATCAATCAATATCTCAAACTCTCATCCGATGTCATTTGACTTTCTTCTAAGAATCCCAGATTCGAGTTAAGTGACAGATGTTGTCGAAGATGGATTGCTTGCCATTGATAACAGATAATCTGAAAAAATTATATATAACAAAACATAACATGATAATAAAATTTAATTATACCATACAATACAAAATAATGAAATATAACATTAAGTCATTAACAAGTCTGAGAATATTTTTTTATATATCTTAATCTAATTAATAAAATTTATTAGATATTTGTTTAAAAAAATTAAATTTTAAATATATTTTTTATATTTTTAAATAGCCCAAGACATGGAAAGAGATATTTTTATGTCAGCAACAGAAGCCCAAGCTCACGGCATTGTTGATCATGTAGAGGCGGATCCTGAGGATTTAGAGGATTTTTTATTGTAAATCTATTCAAACCGTAATTGAATTTTCTGTGATTTTATATTGAATACAAAAAATGGATAATTAATAATTATCAGATGAATTTTCAGGTTAAGATCGATCTAAACCAACCCATTCCATTCTAATTTCTAATTATATATACAACGTATATATAATTATACGACATGCCAACTATTAAACAACTTATTAGAAATGCAAGACAGCCAATAAGAAATGTTCCGAAATCTCCCGCTCTTAGAGAATGTCCTCAGCGTAGAGGAACATGTACTAGGGTGTATGTGCGACTCGTTCAGATCATGAGTTCGAACAAATACAAATGAGAAAATTTTTTATATATAAAATTATAAATTAATAATATTTATTGGAATTTTTAAAATTTAATTTAATTTTCATATTTTTAAAACTGATTTATATAAATAAATAATATTTATTAGAATTTTTAAAATTTTAATATTTATAAATCTGATTAATATAAATTAATAATATATAAAATTTATAAATATGATTTATATAAATTAATAATATGTATTATATTTTTTAAATTTTAAATATTTTTTATATTTTTAAATCTGATAAATGATAATATTTATTATAATTTTTAAATCTGTTATATAAATTAATATTTAATATTATTTATTTAAAAAATTAAATATATTATTTATAATTTTATATATTTAAATCTGATTATATAAAGTAATTATGTTTATTAGAATTTTATATATTTAAATTTGTTTTATATAAATTAATAATATTTATTATAAAAAATTTAAATTTTAAATATATTTAATTGGGATCATAATTTAATTAGGCTTATGAACCCTATTATTGAAAATTATCCCAGTTAGGAATTGTTTTAATTTATTAAATCTAAAAAAATTTAGAAAAAAAAAAGTTAGGAATTGTTTTAATTTATTAAATCTAAAAAAATTTAGAAAAAAAAATGCCGGCGCGGACGCCGCTGGCGCGGACGCCACCGGCGCGGACGCCACCGGCGCCTCGCGAGAGGCCTCCAGCGCTGCTGGAAGCTTCACCGGACGAATCCAGTGCGTCCGGCGAAGTCCGGCGTTGCTTCCAGTGGCGCCAGTAGCGTCGCGGAAAGCTTTTGGCGCAGCCAGAAGCATCGCGACGCTATCGGCGTTGCTCGAAGCAACACCGGACGCGTACGGCGCGTTCGGCGACACTTCAGGCGATGTCTGACGCCCTGCAATGCATCCGACGTTGCCAGAGAGTTGTCGCGACGACGAATCGAGAAACAAAAAAATAAATTAACAGAAACAAAAAATAAAAACTTACCGAAAGCACGCCGCAATCAGAGAAGCTTCCGCCGCGATCAAAGAAGACGAAGAGTCGGCAATGAAAGAAACGAAGCGCCTCAGCAAATACCTAAACTATGCCTAAAATACGTAGGCCCGCCGAGCCCACCAAAGCCCGCAATGGCCGCCGAAGCCCGCCGAGGACCGCCTAGGCGGCCCAGCCGCCTAGGTCTTCTGCCTCGTTGGTTTTCGGCACGGCCTAGGCGACGATATTTCGAACACTGATAATCAGTGTGGTACATTGGATACAAGGGTATTAAGATTTAAGAACTTTCACACCCACATCCATATCATCCACCTCCGCATCTTCATCCAACAGAGTGAGACATGACTTTAGGTGAAGTGGTGATGACACATGAAGGGAATACATGAAAGACCTGTGATAAGGATGAGGGAGGGAGGAGAGGGAAGCAGGAACAAGAGGAGGTGAACAAGGCTCCAATGCCAAGTTGAGGTAAGCATTAATTTTATATCCAAAGGTTTTATACAACTTATGTATTTATTATTATCAAAGAAACGCTTATATACCTATACTAGACAAATATATGACTAGGTAATATGCAATGTCAAGGAAACGTATTATCGCTAGACTAAGTAAATAAATATACACAGGTAATATTCAACTAGGTTAAATTTTATCCTCAAGCAAACCATTCCTCTCTAATAAGCTTCACCAATTAATTGGCAAATTTAGCAAGTTTTTCAAAATTGGATATATGTGTAATTAAATAGGACTTAAATGACAACTTAAAGTACACTTAATTAATTGGATATATGTCTAATATCCATCAATCCAAATTCAATATTCTTGCTCTTCAGCTTACATTACAACATCATTCAAATATCAGAATCCAACTCTTGGTCTACTAGGACCAAGCTAGGTGTAATTGCACCAACACTCTCCCCAATATGACCAAGTTGGAGCCTAATTGCACCAACCGTCTCCTTTTTTGATATTTAACAATATGTTTAAATTAGATTTATCCATCCATCCAAATTCCATCCTCTATCTGATTTCTAACTTAAACACTTCACTTCCCTTCCTTTAACATTAATCAAAAAGTCATCTAAAGACCTATGTCTACTTGACTGTCAAAGTTAAGTAGAGATTCCTATCTTGAATCTCTCACTTCTCCCTTTTGACAACCCCTTTGGTGTACATCACCATTATTTAGAATTGAATTTCTCCTCTTTCACTCAAGAAAGAATCCATTTCTTCATCTCAATGCTCATTCCATGAACTCTTTGTCTCATCAAGGTGGGTACCTCCTCCATGTTCCAAAATAGATTCACTAAAATGCCTGAACATAGTCTTCAATATATGACGATGTTCCACAAGATTAGAAACTTGCAAACATGGCAAAATGCATTATTATTATGCCGTATGACTTGTGTGTTATCCTAGTATCACAGAATAGTTTCTTTGTAAACTAAATTTCTTTGCAACAAATTTTTGAAGCAGATTAGCATCTTGCACACAGTGATGGCTAAATGCATTGTTCTTATACCTTCTACTTAAATGTGATAGAACATCCTGGTTAGCAAAGTTGTATCTAAAATTTTAATGTTAAAGAAACTCATGTTAGCAAAGCGTATTTCTCAACTGAAAATATTTGTGTGTCCTATTATAAGAATCTTAAAAATTTTGGGAGTAAACATTTTCAATAATCAAATACAAGAAGAAAATTGTACAAGACTATGATTCCATACTTCTAGTAATTACAATAATAATTGATGCGGTGATGAAGGGGAGCCCACCAAAGATAGGTCAAAGTAGGGGAAGACCGACTGATGTGGAAGTCAAGGTCAAGGAAAGAGTCAAAGCCAGCTGAGGGGGCGAGTTACGGCTGAGCGGACCGAGATGTCCGAGAAGACGAGCCAAGCTAAACGGATAACTCGAGGTTAAGAGACAAACAGGCGACACATCCCCCAGTCACCGTCCATGCCAAGCGGGAGGCGTGTCCTCCCGGATGAGAGGCAGCCCTCCGACAACAAGAAATCTAAGAGAAGGGAGAATGCTCGGTGCGGCATAGCCGAGCGAGGGTGTCTCGACCGAGCGGATGTGTCCCGACCAAACGACCACGGCTCGGCCTACAGTGGAACCCACCCGTATATCTCCTCGTACTCTTTTAGAGGTTTGTGCCACTGACAACTCATGTTCCGTAGACAAATCATACAGTAAAAGCTTCAGGCTATTACATCAGAGATATGCATGTTCTCTTAAGGAAAGGTGTCAGGGATACTTTTTTTACTTGTTTTTTCTAGGACACTTGGGAAAGCGCGTGCACGCTTTGAGATGTGTGCACAAGCACTACAATAGCACTACAAAAGGGGGGCATCTACAGGAAGAGGTATGTGCAACTTCATCATTCTACACGCTCTTTTGCTATAGTTTTCCTACTGTTTTCTACATCGCTGAAGACTGACTTGAGCATCGGAGGGTCAATGCTGAGAACCTCTTCCCGGCCCGGCACTGCCGCTTTTGTGTTGTAAGAGCACGTGGAGTCTTCCCCAGTCAAATTTCTAGCTACGTCCCTAGCTTTCCGTCTTCTCCGCTTTCGGACAGGAACAAGAATAATATAGAAGAGATAACAATGCTAGATGGGGGTGCATTTAGTCACTGATAATGATAAAATAAAATGCAGATATAGAGAGCAGTCAGCTATAACTCCAGTAGATAATAAGAAGGCAAATAACTTGAGTCAACATGGACATGTTCAAAGACAACCAATAAATTATATACTTAATGTGACAAAAGTGATATATGTGATTTGAATTTTACTAGCCGTATAACCTTGTGTGTAGCTCAATTAAGTGAGAAAATTCAAGTAGCTAAGCCAAATTAGTTGGAACAAACAGACAATGAAATGTAGCAGATATTAGTCAACCAATACAAACATATTAAGGCTGCATATAGCAAACATGGTGCATAACATTATAATTAATGCTCTGAAACGGAAGTAAAGCAGAGTGCCTATTCAGAGCCCACAAGATTATGTTTTCCGTTTTATTGTAGCCTGAGGTAATCATTTTCTCGAGGAAAGTAAAGTTCTGAATAATCATAAACTTGAGATATTAGAGTTCGATGGAAAGAAAGAAAGAAAGAAAAAATGTTTCGTAGCAAACAAAACTAGACGAGAAATTGAAAGGTTGAGCCCGAGACAAACCTTAACCTTCCATCCCGAGATAAGGTCCTAGCGGTTGCGTTCTTGGGGCAACGGACGGTTGAACCCTCCCCTCCGATTCATGTACTGCCTTGGCTGTCTCTTTGTCACCGCTTTCACCCCACTGACGTCGTTCCCTGAAACCGGCTTCCCTTTGGTGGAATCGAACCCCGTTGGGATCCCCATCATGTTCATCATCTCCAACTCATCCGGGTCTATGTCAGTTGTAGTGGCAAGAGCCTCTGCACCCCCAGGAGCGTCTCCGACCTGCTTCTTTTGTTCCTTGGATCCACCGCTAGCGGGAACTGTGGAGGAGGAGCGATGGCGGTCGCGTTCGCCATCGCTGCCCTCCCGACGACGTTTCCGGCGGTGAGCGTCGGAGGAAGGGGACCGGGAGCGCCTGTTGTGACTGTTGCGGTGGCGATGGCGCTCAGTAGACCGGGAACGCGACCTGGAGGGGGACCTGGATCGAGAGCGCTTCCGGTCCCGGTCTCTGTTCCGCACGCGATCTCGATCTCGATCTCGCTCGCGGTCGCGTTCGCGTTCGCGGTCTCGATCACGGTCACGGTCACGGTCACGGTCACGGTCCCGTTCTCGATCTCGTTCTCGGTCCCGATCCCTCTCGCGGTCGCGAAGCTTTTCCCTCTCCCTCCGCCGCTCCGACATCTATCGCTTGGTGCTTTGGTGTGCCCTAAGCTGCTGGAGCTTTGCTCGAGTATCCGAAAAACGCGCTTTTTTCCATTTTATTTTGGAGTAATATCTGGACTGGTTTCTTTCACTGAGAAATATTTTCCAAATTTATCCGGAATAAAAAAAGGTCAATTTAACATGCCGCGTTTCTTATTTAGCAAAATGAGCATCTATTTTTATTATACCCCTATTTTATTAATAGATGATCTAATAATAAATTAATAATCCACTAATATATAGACGGTATTGAATTTTTATGCTCCATTGACTCCAATCGATTGCGTACTATCAAAAACTTGTAATGGTAAAAAGTGCAATGAGATTGATTGAAGTATTTTTAAGCTGTTCCAAATTTAATATCCCAATCTTAAAACTTGAGCAACTTTGGTTTGAACTGTTTTAGATGTGCCGTCGTCAATAAGTTTTGATTAAAAAATATAAAGCTACAATATTTAAAATTTTGACAGTATGAACTAGAGAGTCCTGGGAATCTTTTGGTGAGTTTAATGAGTGACTGTGGTACCTAGGTCCTCTAATGAGCTCGTGATAAAATATCTCAAGATTGTACCAATTTAAAAAACTCATAGCTCTCTATTTAAGTTATGAAATTTATGTCCGTTACACTTAGGAGGATGCAAATAGTGGAATGAACTTGGTTTGAAGTGTTTTGAAATTATCTAAAGTGAGTTTTGGCTAAAATTCATTTGATGACTCTAAAATGTCTAGAATTTCAAAATTTTGAAATAGTGAGTTTTAATAACCCTTTTGTGGCGTTGGTGAGTAAGTATGGCAAGCTTAGACCTTTAATGAGCTTGTGTCAAATTATCTTAAGATTGTGAAAATTTCCAAAACTCACAGTTCTCTATTTAGGTTGTGGAATCTAGGTCCAAAGACATAGTTACACTCAAGTAAGTTGTAAGGAGTGCAATGAACTTTGTTTAAAGTGTCTTAGAGGTGCTTAAGACTATCAATACGTTTTGGCCATATCTCACTAATGACCCTACAATATCTAGAATTTTAAAATCTTGACATGATTTGAATCAGGGGAGTCTAGGAATCCTTTGGTAGTATTGGTGAGTGAGTTTGAGAGGCCTAGATCCTCTAATAATTTCATGACAAAAAACATCTCAGGGTCGTGCCAACTACATAAAACCATAATTCTCCATCTAAGATATTAAATTCACATTTGAGGATATGGTTACACTTAGGAGGATGTAAGGCGTATAATAAACTCGGTTTAAATAAGAGGTACATAAATCTATCAAAGAGTTTAGGACAAAACTCATTCATGACCCTATTATATTTAGAATTTCAAAATCTTGACATGGTGAGTCCTACGAACACTTTGGTGATGTTGGTGAGTAAGTATGATAATCCTAAGTTTTTTAATGAACTTGTGTCAAATTGTCTCGACGTTGTAAAAATTTCAAAAACTCAGAGCTCTCTATCTAAATTGTGGAATATATGTCTGAGGGCATAGTTATACTTAGAGAAATTGTAAGGAGTGCAATGAACTTTGTTTAAAGTATTTTGGATGTACTTAATGTAAGTACACCGGGTTAATTTTAATGTGATCAACCTGTAGAATCGATGCACGTGAAGGGGGGATGAATCACGTGTATTTTAAAAACTTAATCTTTTTTTTATTTTAGAAATATGAGTGCATAGTGGAAAATAGAAACAATAAAATAAGCAAAAAAACACAAGGTCAGTTTTTACGTAATTTGGAACTTTCAACAACTCCTACTCCAAGAACTAGGTCTCTCAGACCTATCGATGGACAACCCACCAAATTTTCTTCTAGAACCACTGGAAGAGTAATCCAAATACAAAGGAAGAAGAAAAGTATAACAACCCGCTACTTTTCTTTTGTAAGTATATAAAAGAAAATGCACAATAAAAGAATTTGTTACCAACACTTAGAAAGATTGAATTTGATCGAGTTTGTGTATTGGTGTTGGTCTGCCAGCAGCGATCGGGTGTAATAGATTCGCAGTAGTTAGTGAATGAAGTAGCAAATTGATTGTTGGAGCTTGTATGGAAGTGTTGTGTGAAGTGCTGGTTGAGCAGATCATTTAAAGGATGTTGAAGGTGCCTCCAATCTCATCTGAGGCACCTCCAACCTCAAAAATAATCTTGAAAAGCTCAACTTCTTATTAGCTTTAAAGTCTGTGATTTTCATTTGCATGAGACCGCCTCCAAGCGCTCTTAGGTACCTCTAATGCATCTCCGAGGAGCCTCCAATGTACTCCAAGATGCTTTCATGCAAATATGCATGCGGGCGCCTCCACTAGGTCCAATGCACCTCCAAGCATTGCTCCGAAGTGCCTCCACATACCTCTGAGGAGCCATGAATACTGTTCATTCGAGGTTGATTTTTGTCATTCATTCCTGCAAGTTCATGTTAGCCCAATAACAAAAAATTACCTACAAAATAGAATTAACATAGTTAAAATAAAATAATTATTAATTAAATCCCGTCTTCTCAAGACCAGGATCTAATCTGGCCTCAGCTTAGACATTCGAAATGGCTCTAAGCTCGACCGCACCTATAGTCCCACCGGGACTCATCCTCACTAAATCACTCTCCTCCAGTGATTTACCTCACTTACCATTTGTCGTCACTTGACTTACCTTTTGACCCACCAGATCTTCCCGCTAGTTATCAGGTCAGCAGACCCAACTAAACTTTTACCGGTTGTCAGGTCCGACATAACCAGTTGGACTTCCTGTCAAATATCGGGTCACTCTTTGACCTATCTGGACTTCGTGCAGTTATCAGGTTCTCAGACCTAATTGGACTTCAGCTTGGTGTCAGGTCCTCTAGATCCATCAATTCCTGCACACTTGGTAACAAGGTTAAATAAATATAACACATAATTTTAATCTATTTGACATTCATCAAAATCTAAGTTTGACCATTGGTGCGTGTACTAACACAACTGAGATAAGTTAAGCTTTGCAATTTTGATCCCTTGTGTCTAAATGTACAGGGACTTAGGAATGCAAAAAGTCGAGCGGAAGTCACAACGAGCGAGAAGGATTGCACGGGAAGCGAGTCAACGAACTTAGTGCATTCGAGGGATGAGGAGCTACAGAAGAGTACATCGACAAATAAGAAGGGCGCGCACGACGCTTTCGATGGATGAGAAGTTGAAGAGGAAGACTGCTCGAGGAAAAGGCTAAAGTTGGATTCAGATTAGGTCAATTCTAGATGGCAGGAGAATCACCCAATCGACCGAATGAGAAAATAGTCAACTTCAGAGTTAACTGTGTCTAGGCTTGTAAACTTGTCATATGGGCCAACCTGTAGCGGGGTGGGTTAGCCTATGGCGCAATAGTCATTTGGTGGGGTGGGACGGACTGACCCGTCATCTTGGCACATTAAGAAATTCTCAATCCAGACCAATCTAAGGCGAGTTGTCGGGTAGATGGGTCAATCCACGGGCTCATCAAAAATTTAAAAATAAATAAAATAAGTTTAATATCTTCAACATTTTATTTTGAAAAGATTTTATCAATCAAATATATCTAGAAATAGATATTTTAAATATAGATGGATACAAATAAGTACACATATTTGATAAAAAAAATACTATTTTTATTTTAAAATTATAATAAAAAATTAATAAATTAATATAAAACTTAACTTATATATGTTTCTCAATCCGTGGGCCAACCCAAGCCCATCGCGGGCCAACCTGCGTGGGTCGCGGGCCTAGGCGGGTAGGGCCACAGCGAACTTGGGTTGATAAAATTCTAACCCAACCTGCTTAAATTGTTTGGCAGGGCGAGCCAACCTGACAGACCCAACCCAAATTGATAGCTCTAGACGCCTGGACTATGGCCAAGCACTCGAAATCCAGGCGCCCAAACCAGGTCTAGGCACTCGGATCATTTCAGCCATGTTAGTGAGTCATTGTGAAGAAAAATGAATATTAGAGTTCACGTCAGCCAATTCCAGGCGACCTGACTGGATCTAGGCGACCGGGAAGCGAAGATCCATTGGAAAGAAGTTGTTATAGAGTGTATCGAGTCCACCAGTCCAAGTGCTCAGACCATATCCAGGCACCCGAGAGGTGCTACGTCAACTAACGACTAATTTCGACCAGTGAGCTATAAATAGAGCTCTGGTGCTTGAAATTCAGAAGAACACACTTGTATTTTATTTTGTAATTTTTTTCATTTTGTTCATGTTTTAATTTCTATAAGAGGCTACTCAGCCTCCGATGCTTTGCTCAAAGGAGTCTTTAGTAATGTGATTTACATTGTCTTGTATTAGCAATTTCCTTGGTTGCAAACCAAGTAAGTCTGCCTCTTCACTTTAATTTTATGCATTTCTTTTATTTTAATTAGCATGTGTTTGTTCTTGCTAAGTTTAATAGCGAGAGAAGTGTTAACTTTCTTTTCTAGGCTATTCACCCCCTATAGTTGGCCTACTTGGACCTACACTTAAGGCCATCAGTGAGTTTTGATGAAAACTTGCTGATGACTCTACAACGTCCAGGATTTCAAAATCTTGACATGATCTGAGTCAAGGGAGTTTTAGGTGTTGGTGCAGGGAACACCAGAATTGAACTTATGTTTTGATGTTGCCGAAGGTTTAAAGTTAAGTCTTGTTATGATCTAATATATTTAGAGGATCAAGTGTGCCGACTAAAAAACTTAGTGGGTGTAAAAGACCAAACACTAGGCTGAAGTTCAGTTAGGTTAGAAGAATCGGATAACTGGCATGAAGCTTAGAAAGGTCAGAGAGGACCAGATATCTAGCAGGAAATCTATTTGGGTCAGCAAGACTAGACTGGCTGAAGCTCAGATGGGTATATGGCAAGAAATCTTGGTGAGTCAAAAGATCATATGTCAAGAAAACAAGTCTACAAATGGTAAGTAGATGTAAGAAACTAGAGAAAAGGTTCCAGTGATGACAAATCCCAATGGGACTATAGGCGTTGGTTCTGAAGGATCAAAATAGCAATAGAGGAGGGTAAATATCACTCATTAAAAATCATTTCTTTTATTGTAAAAGTGAGTCAGAGTAAATAACGGAATAAGATAGCACAAACAAAACACAAAAGATATAATTAGTTACTTGATTCGGAGCATATATCGACTCCTACTCCAAGACCCGTGATCCTTAATCGCACCGTTGGGTAATTCACTAAAATTCTCTTTCTAAAATCTTCGAAAAAGAGGTAATTTGTATAATGATGTTTACAAGGAATTATACAAGCTAAAAGTAAATGTACTGACAATTAAAATATAAGATGAAGATCGTCGAAGTTTTTCAGCGTCGCTTATACACTGAGTTGAAGCGTATAGTAGTACGAACAGAGAAGATCATAAAGTTGCACAGCAGAGACAGAATTATCAAAATCAAAATGTTATTCTCGGCTTGAGCCTCAAGGGCTTCTTTTATAGGCTTCGTTCGATCGACCGAAAAAGTTTTCGGTCGACTAATTAACCAACCTTCATTCTTCGCCGAGATCTGATCTTCATGTCATTAATATCATTTAAAGTTCGATCAATTGATCCTGGTGTTCGGTCAATTGATCTGGCTGATTTTCTTGTTTACCAAGGTTCAAACTTCCAACTGCGTTTCCAAAATAGGTTCGGTTAACCGATACTTGGGTTCGGTCAATCAATAGATAGGTTCAGTCGATTGATATATAGGTTTAGTCAATCGATAGATAGGTTCGGTCGATTGATAGATAGGTTTGGTCAACTAAATCTCTTGTTCGGTCGACCGATCCTTTCGGATTCTGTAAAACAGAGTTAGTTCCATAGTATAAAAAGTATCTCTGCAACACAAAGTTAGCATAATAATATAATGTTGCATGAGTAAGAAAAGACGTAAGACCTATCTTAATCTCAACTTGGAAATCTCTCAATTTCTTCAATTGGATCAGTGACCTAGGATTTATCCCTTCCCAGGACACAATCTCTCCGTTACTTCACTCTAATTGTTTATCTTAATCTATCTACCAAACATTTGGTTCTCTAGATCTGTTTGGACTTTCTCTCCTCAGTATCTAATCGCTTAATCAACTAAAACTTTTCTATAATACTAAATTAGCCAACAATAATAATAGTAATACAAAATACTATGTAAAACTAAACTTAAGTTTATCACGATCCACTGGTCCGGTAACTGTGCGTGGTCAACTAGAAACCATTCAATCAACCTTACTTGGAGTTCACTCCTCCAAGACTTCTTGTTATCTAAGGTTACCTTCTCCTAGAGTTTTCACCACATGTCTTCACTCACCAGAACTTTCACATAGAGTTTACTCCTCCAAGACCTAGGGTTACCTTCCCCTAAGCACCTAGGGTTACCTCTCCCTAGGTTTTCCTCTTTAACTAGGGTTACTTCCCTCTTGATACATAGGGTTATCTCCCTCTAGGGTTTTTCTTTTACTAAGCATTAGGTCACTTTGACTTGCTTGGACTTGCTAGTCACTCGGTATACTACTCACTACTTACCAGTCATCTGGTCAACATTGACCTAATTAATTAGACTCCATTAAACATATTGTCAAACAAATATCAAAATTTTGGAGGTCGATTGCACCAACAGGTTAAACTTGGATCCATTTTAAAAATATAAGTTGAGACCAAGACTAGATCCTGGTTTTGATTAGATAAGATCTAATTCACAAACATATAAAATGTCCATGCATTTGTTCTAACTTTTGTTATTGGACTAACATATTTTACAAGAGCTTGAAGTGTAATGAGCAGTACTCTAGACATCTTAATTTTCTGGAGGTGCCTCAAGTGAACAGAGGTGCCTCGGGGTAAGGTGCCCTAAAAAGGAAGTAGTAAAGATGTCTCGGATGACTGGAGATGCCCCGAAGCTAACAAGTGTGAAGGATGAGCTTCGATGCATGGAAGGCGCCTCAAATCCATTTGAGATGCCCCAAAGAGGATAAATGTCGCCATCTTCATATCAGATCAGCATGCATGGAGGCAACCCCAAATGATCTGAAGTGCCCCTAATGCCTTATAAAAGAAGTTTTTGGTCACAACTCATGACACCAATTTTTGATAAAGCTTCTACTTGATTCTGTTGTGCCTTCAACTTGCTATTGTTGTGCTGCGATCATACTACACCGAACTCACGCTTGAGCCAACTTCTATAGCAAGAACCATACCGACGCCAAGCTCCCATTATCAGTAAAACAATTTATTGTTGATTATTATTTTATTTGCATAAGAAATTGGAGCGTGTTACACTTTCTTTGTCCTTGTATTCCATTTTTTTTTTTACCAAAGATTCTTCGGGAGAAAATTTAGTGAATTATCCATTAGAAACGCCCCAAGGGGGTGTGAATCTTAGAGTAGTAGTCACTAGGCTACGAATCAAGTAACAGCTCATGTGTTGTTCTTTGTCTTATCTCACTCAATTGTTATTCCGCTACACACTCAATTTTTGATAAGTTTTTTTAAACCGAAAAAAGAAGTTTTTAAAATTACACGTGATCTCTCACATATAAATGATCCTACATTAGGAATTATTTAGTGGTGCTAATGAGTGAGTATGATAGGCTTAGGTCCTCTATTGATCTTGTGACAAAACATTTCAAGGCTATGCCAATTTCAAAAAACCATATATAGCTCTATATTTAGGCTGTGGAATCCATATCGGAATACATGATTACACACGAAAGTATGCAAGGAGTATAATGAACTTGGTTTAAAATATTTCTAAGGTATTTAATGTTAGACGTTGCATCAGTTGCAACGTCAGGAAGATGAAGGGGTGGCCATTCACCGTCATCTTCCTCCATTGAAAGCAACCATCAAGGCATCGGTTGGTAACCGATGTCTTGCTTGCTATATATGATGGCGTCTAAGGCAATTAGATCAGAGGAGCGCAGTGGAGGTGATCGGAGAGCTTTGCGAGGTGATCAGTGAGTAGAGGAGAACACCCAGTGGTTGGGATTTGACTCGTGAACTTTGGAGCACTTTCCGATTGCCCCGTGATTGTGCTTCCGACAGCGGCTGCCCCCTTCGACCGCCGACATCTTCAGTTGCGACTTTGGGAGATCACTGTGAGTGATTATAATTACCGTATTGTTTTATTTTTGTTTAGTTTTGATTTTCATGCTGTCAAAAATTACCAACAATGATATCAGAGCATAGTTTTGAAAGCATGGAAATCAACGCGAAAAAGCTTGCGTTATTTTTCTTCTGCGCGAAGAAGACGATACTGTTCATCAATTGAATCGATTAACCAATCGATTCAATTGGATTGAATCGATTGAAATTGTATTCCAATTGATTCAAAATCACGAGATGAACAGTGCTTTTGACGAAGCATAGTAAGAAAAGAAATTGCTTCAATCGATTGAAGAGAAGAAAAAGTGGAATGAACAGTGTTTTTGACGAAGCACGGTAAAGAAAAAAAAAGGAAAAACGTATAAAACCATGCATGCATGCGTTTTTTTTTTTGTTTTTTTTTCTTTTCACATATATGAACAGTATGGTTAAAGTTTAATTAAATATATTTATTAATTAATTAAATACATATAGATATGTATTATTAATTAATAAATAAATATTTAATTAATTTATGGTTCAATTTACTATAAATGGAACCAGACCAACTTGGCCGATCAAACCCAGGTCTGGTTTAAATTATTAATTAATTTAAGCAGACCAAATTGATTCAATGATATCCAGATCTGGTTCAAATTATTTGTTGGTTTAACCAGTTCGTTTATTATTGAATTAATTGGGGTGACTTTGATTACAGAAGTTGGGTTGATCAAATATGACCGGATTAGTTCTGTTGTGTCAGATTTGATCATAAAAAATTAGATTTGTTCTAATGGGTCAAACTTAATCCAATGGGCATTGGATGAATCAAACGAACCTAAGTTTGATCAATAAGTCTGAGATTGACTCAAATGGGCTTTAACAATAACAGAACATAAGTCCAATGGGATTAGTTCTAATGAGGACAATAGATTAAGCTTAAAGATCCAAATTTCTGATTGACCGATACAATGTGTCAGTCACATGAGACTCCCCAAAATAAGGAAATTTGTTTTTCTTAATTGCTTGTGCATTCTGTATAGTTTGTTCTATATGTGGGAATTGAATTAGACCGGTTTTTGTTATTGGTCTGTCGGTTTTGTACTGATATCATGATTTTCAATTTCAGATATAAAGAATGATATACACGATGACTGGTCGCTATGAACGACAACATGAGCTATGGGAGGAAATCAAGAAGCTGGAATATGACCTGGATCACGGAGTCGGTAGGCTTATTGGTCGGCTTGATTGGTTGTTCTGGAATCTCGAGCAAGAAGGATATCCAGTCCAGGAAACAGAAAAAAATGGTCTCTGGTTTATTCATTATCGGAACATCTAAGGCAGATAGCATTCCAATTTTGGGATGAGTCTGATGGGCACATCTCATATTCAGAGATGTGCAGACAGTTACTTCATTTGGAATGAGGTCATGATGAATCTGAAGAGAATCCAGATCTCGAAAATATGGACCTCGAAGAATTTGAGGAGGATCCAGAAATGGATTCTGAAGATTTAGAGGAGGATCCAAATCCCGAAGAATCTGAAGATGATCCGGAAATGAACCTCGAAGAATTTGAAGAGGATCCAGAAATGGATCCTGAAGATTTTGAGGAGGATCCAGAGATGGATCCCGAGGAGGATCTAGAGATGGATTCAGAAGAATCAAAGGAGGATCCTCGAGAATGTGTAGAAGATCCAGAAATGGATTTGATGGATACATCTGAGGTTGATCCACCCATCATAGAATCTAGGATGAACGGGATGCAATTACCCACTGCTCTAGCATTTATCCTAATGGGAGTAGTGCTAGCTTATCTAGTTTATTAGTGTTCTGTTTACTGTCGTTATGTACGAACAGTGTAAGCTCATCTAGTTTTTTAGTCATGTAATAATTTCTGTCGTTATGTACGAACAGAATTAAATAATGAAAAGTTATGTTATATATTAACAAACTTGGAAATGATTAGTTCATTTCATGACATGATTAGTTTATGTGTATATGATTTGTTCATATATCCATATGATTAGTTCATATGAAAAATGATTAGTTCATTTTAATAATGATTCATTCATTAGATGGGATATGTGTAATATGATTGATCAGTGTTGATTAGATTAGAACATACAAATGATGAGTGGAAACATTGTTATCACTTGATTTTGTAAACAAACTCTAATTTACACTGAGTTAATAAATAATTACACATATATGAATTACACTGAAATAATAAATAATGTGTTTATTTATGTAGATCATGACAACTAAAAATATCATAGCTGAACTCAATAAGGGTGAGAAATTGTATGGGGCTAACTACAAAATCTGGCACCTCAAGATACAATACGTTCTTGAGGAACAAGAACTTTTAGAGGCTGTAAATCAAATCATGGAGGAACCGATTGATGGTTCTACAGCACAACACAGACGTGACCTTGATGCCTATAAGACATAGGAAAGGAAGGACTCCATTGCTAAGGGTATATTGATTAGTTCAATGGTGGATGACCTGGTATTTGAGTATGAGTCATTACCATCTGCTCATGTTGTCTGGGTAGCCCTTAGAGAGAAGTACAATGGAGTCAGTCTGAGTAAGATTTGTCAGCTAACTATCAAGTTTGATAGCTGTAAAAAGCGCTCGAATGTTACCATGGCCCAACATCTCAGGGAGATGGATAACATGATTTGAGAGCTTAAGACTGCTGGTTATGTGTTGACCGATGAACAATAGGTTCAGGCAGTTATTCATTCCCTTCCTGATTCTTGGGAAACAATGAAACAGAACCTGACCCATAGTCAGAGTATCAAGACTTTCACTGATGTCTCACGTCATGTGAAACTTGAGGAGGAGAGAATTGAATCCGCAAGGATTTCTGGTCAAGCTTTTGTAGCTGAAGGTTCTGATTCCAAGAATAAGAACAAATGGTTTAAGAAAGGAAAGGGAAAAGGAAAGGAGGTTAATGTTGTTGCTGCGAAAAACCAAATCAAGAAGAAAGGAAAGAAAAATGGACAAAAACCTAAGAACAAGTTGAACTGCTTCAACTGTGGCAAGAAGGGTCATTTTGCTCAAGAGTGTGCTGAGCCTAAAAAGGTAGATCCATTTTTGTCTTCTTTCCACGAGTAATATGTTGCAAGTACAGTGTTGTTAGCTGATTCGTATACTTTTTAGATTGTAGATTCAGGAGCAACGAACCACGTAGCTCGTGATCAAGCTATATATGTGGAGTACCGTCGGGTACCAGCTGGCAACAAATGGATATATGTAGGAAACAATGTAAGAATTGAAGTCAAAGGAATTGGCACTCGCAAGTTCAACCTACGTGGTGGAGGCACCTTGTTTCTGCATGATGTCCTGTATGCTCCTGAGATTCGACGGAATCTGGTTTCCGTTATTTGTCTTCTTGATTTAGGTTACAATGTAAATTTTTATAGCCGTTGTGTGGAACTTCGAATTAACTCTGTGTTAATTGGATATGATTTTATAACAAATGGTTTTATGATTCTTGATGTAGAACCAAATAATAATGGTGGTTGTTTTTCAAACATTGCTCTTACTAGTAATGTTGAAGTTAATGATGAGATTTGGCATGCTAGATTGGGGCATATAGGACAAGAACGAATGAATAGATTAGCTAAGGAGGGTCTATTAGGCACTCATATTAAGATTAACTTATCTATATGTGAGCAATATTGTCTTGCGGGAAAGACGATTAGAAAACCATTTGGTAAGGCTGTTAGGGTTGAATCATCATTGCAATTAATTCATTCGGATATTTGTAGTCCAATGAATATGAAGGCTAGAAATGGGAGTTCTTATTTCATTACATTTATCGATGACTTCACACGTTTTGGTCATGTGTATTTGATTTCTCACAAATCTAAAGCATTGGATTGCTTTATTCGTTACTTGAACGAAGTTGAGAATCAATTGGAACATAAGGTTAAAACCTTGCGCACTGACCGTGGAGGAGAATATTTGTTTGATCAGTTCAAGACAATGTGGAATGAGAAAGGGATTATTAGACAGCTGACTATCCCTGGAACTCCACAGCAAAATGGGGTTGCTGAAAGAAGAAATAGGACTTTTCTTGAAATGGTTAGTTCTATGATGGTGCATGCTAATTTGTCAATCTCCTATTGGGGATCGAGATGCATTATTAGCTGTGACCTATATACTTAACAAAGTGCCTTCAAAGTCAGTTCCATCTATCCCACATGAACGTTGGACAGGCAGAAGGCCAGATTTAAGTAATCTGAGACCTTGGGGGTCAGCTGCCTACGTTCATGATAAGACTCATGAATATGAAAAATTATGACCCAGAGGTAAGAAGTGTATCTTTATAAGGTACTCTGAGACTTCTAAGGGTTATGTTTTTATTAGTGAGCGACAAGATGGAACCATCTCTGAAATAGAGTCAAGAGATGCTACTTTTCTAGAAACTGAGTTCCCAACATGAGGTGAAGTTGATAAGACAATTCCTCTATATGAGATAGAGGAGGAGGATAATGTTCCTTTATCAACAGATCAAGAGATGCCTGAATCTAGTCAACCGAGTGGGAGTAATTTGCCACTGAATGAGTCAGTTTCTCAATAGTCTAACCTTCAAAGAAGTAGTCATCAGATTATTCCTCGGAGAAGGTTTGATATTGAGAATGAGGCATTGATGGTTCTCCCAGTTGATGATGAGGAACCTCGAACAGTTAAGGAAGCTTTGAGAAGCTCAATTAGAAAAGAATGGAAAATTACAATGGATGAAGAAATGAAGTCAATGAGAAAGAATCAAGTTTGGGATTTAGTCGATCTTCCTCCAGGCCGAAGGGCTATTGGGAATAAGTGGATTCTCAATGTAAAGAGGAAAGCAAATGGATCGATTAATTGATACAAAGCTCGATTAGTTGCAAAAGGATATACCCAAATGGAGGGTATTGACTTTGAAGAGACATTCTCCTCAATTGTGAAGTTTGTGTTAATACGTGTCATCCTAGCTATAGTAGCACAATATGACATGGAATTACATCAAATAGATGTAAAAACGGCTTTCCTTAATGGTAATCTTGACGAAGAAATCTATATGGCACAACCAGAAGGTTATGCTACTGAAGGCCAAGAGAAAAGAGTATGTAGACTTCGGAAGTCTATATATGGGCTAAAGCAAGCGTCAAGACAATGGAACATAAGATTTAATGAAGTAATATTATCTTATGGTTTCGAAATGGTCAATGAAGATCATTGTGTTTACCTAAGAAAGGAAAAAGGAAAGTTTGTCATTTTATCATTATATGTTGATGATATGATAATAGCTGGAAGTGACATAAAGTGTGTGATAGAAGTCAAAAGTTGGCTTTCATCACAATTTGACATAATAGATATGGGAGAAGCAGAGTACATCTTAGGAGTGAAGAACGTTAGAGACCGATCAAAGAGGCTTTTGGGTTTGTCTCAAGAAGCTTATATCACTAAGATACTCAACACTTCAATATGTTAGATTGCAACGTTGAACAGACGCCTATAGCGAAAGGTACTATCTTGAGTAAAAGTATGTATCTCAAGACTCTTGAGGAAATAGCCAAAATGAAGAAACCATATGCCAGTGTCATTGGCAGTTTGATGTACACTATGTTGTGTACCCGTCCCGATATAAGCTATGCTGTTGGCTTAGTTAGTCATTTCCAGTCAAACCCAAGATCGAGACACTGAAAAGCGGTGAAGAGGATATTCAGATATCTTAAAGGAATAGCTGATTATTGCCTCTGGTTCCAAGGATCAAATATGAGCCTAAGTGGCTACTTAGATGCAGATTGGGCAGGGGACCTTGATGACAGAAAATCCACATCCGGCTATGTCTTCTTGCTGAATGGTGGCGTCATCTCATGGAACAACAAGAAGCAGACTTGTGTAGCCTTGTCGACAATGGAAGCTGAGTATGCGGCTTGTGCAGCGGCTGTGCAAGAGGTTGTCTCGCTAAGAAGTTTCTTGAAGCATATGAAGATTGCTGAGGATAGTGGGAGTCATGTTACTGTGTACTATGATAGTCAAGATGCGATAGCTTTTTCCAAGGATCCCAAATATCACAACAAAGGTAAACATATAGAAATTAAGTATAATTTTGTAAGGGATATTGTTGACAAGAAAAAATATTATTCTTGAATACATCCCTACACGGAATATGCTTGCTGATCTTTTTACTAAACTGATCCTGTCCGAACCAGGGGTCAACGAACGCTGGGGATGTGGCGCTCCCTGCTGGATCCTCGAGTGCTCCGGCGAACCTACAACAAAACCGAGCCGGGGGGGGGTGTCCCGGCAACGACCCTCCGACGCTCAAGTCAGGCGAGGGAATAGATGAAGAAAGTGGCTGCAGGATGAAGACTAGCGTACCTTCGGTTGAAGAAGTGGAGGCCTTATATAGACCTCTCGAAGGAGCCTGGGCACACCAATCGAAGCAATCACCTGCTTTCGACCATGTCCAGGTGTGGGCCTGTCAGAAGGGCATCCATAAGACCATACTGTTGATACAATCACCTGCTCTCGACCATGCCTAGGTGTGGGCCTGTCAGAAGGGCATCCATAAGGCTATATCACTACTGTATCAACCTTTCCGTGACGTGATGGTGGGGCCTTTAATAGTGCCATCTTGCGTACAGTCTAATCATCATGCCTTTGCTGACATACCATATCCCGAACCGAGCGAATAGGCCACTCGGCTAACCACTGTTCCCTTGCCACGATTCCGGCCGAGCGGACACATCCGCTCGGCCATTCTGTCCTTGGCCGAGCGGACACCTCCGCTCGGTCACTCGGCTCCAGTTCTCCTGCTTTGGCGTCGGAAACCCAAACCTTTGGCTGGGTAATCTCGGGTTCCGCTCGGACGGGACCCTATCTGTGGGTCCCCCATTCTTACTGCCGGATCACTTGCCTCCCCTTCAAGTCTAGTCGAAGGAGGCAGTGAGTCCGACTGACTGGACTGTGTGTCCGAGCGGGCGGTCGTCGCCTTATCGCTGCTGCTGATATCCCTTGAGCCGTTCGGCCCTCATGCCGAATTTAGCCGCTCGGCTCTTCGCTTTGTATGCCTTGGCGCCCAAAGTGGATGCTTGCTTGTCTAAATCCTCTTGAAAATCGCGCAAGTCTTTTTCATTAAGCCGAAGCATGCGCGGTATGGGCGCATTAATTGCGCTTGGTGACAGAGTGCCACGTGGCTCGTCTCTAGTGGCGGTGACGCTCCGTACGATGGGACGCCCTTTGTTTTGAAATGGACGGCTAGATGATGACCTCGTCTCTCGTGCCCTGCATCCGACGGACGAGGTTAAGCGGTCTCGCTTGTATAAAGCCCTAGTGCTGGCCTTCACGCCGCACCCTCTGTTCCATCGTGCGTCCTCTGTCGAAGCCGCCCGCTGCTAGCTTACTCCGGCGACTCCCAGTGCTTGCTTTCCGGTGGTTTTCGAGTTCCTGGGAGTTCTTTCCTTTGATCTTCCCTCAGTAAGCTTCTTCTCTTCTCTCGTCCCCTCGTTTACGAGTATTGCTAGGCTTCCTTCCCCTCTCTAGTCATGGCGAGCACTTCTGCACCCGTTACCGAGGTTCACGGTCCATGGTATATGAGTATGGAGAGTAGGTTCGATGAGGAGCACGCCCGGCGCGTTGTTAGGACCTACTGGATCCCGAACGACCATGAAATAGTTGTAGCCGGCCCGACCGATCGGCCCCATAACCCTCCGATCGGTACCATTTGTTTTTTTCTAGACCAATTCCAGGGCGGCCTTAGATTTCCTACCCATCCATTTATTTTGGAAGTTTGTAATTATTTCCGCATCTTGCTCGGCCAACTTGTGCCGAATTCCTTTTGGCTGCTGAGCGGGGTGGTCGTCCTCTTTAGGCTGCACAGTATTCCACTTGACCCCAAAATATTCCACTTCTTCTTCTACTCCTAACAATCCGAGTTGGGCACTTTTATTTTCCAAAGTAGAATAGGTTTCAAATTTTTTGATAACATGCCGACCTCCAACAAGCACTGAAAGGAGTTCTTCTTCTATATACGACTTCCCGAGCGGCCAGCATTCCGAACCAAATGGCAGACCGCTGTGCCGACCCCGCCGGAACTCGGCAAATTCAGAAGCAATCCGGCCTACCTTCATGCGGCAAACTGGTTGTCCGGTCAGCGGTACAAAATCGACCAGTTGCTTCTCAAGGGAGTGTTGTACATATTTGGATTATCTCCCGTTCGGGCCAATCTCCCCTACCGTATGGGTAAGGACTCTTTACTCCCTTCGCCTTTTTTGTCTAACTGATTTTAATTTCTTCCACTGCAGCTGAAGTCATGTGGCGCTCTAAGGCTACCGATCACCTGAAATTGAAGGCCGTGGAAATTGAGGCGGCTACCAAAAAAGAACTCGCCGAGCGGGGTCTTATCAATCCGCCCCTGAAACAGAAGCTGCCCAATCCGCTTCAACGGAGGTTGAGGCGGATCCTATTTCTTCGCTCCAGCCGAGCTGGAGTCCCCAGGTCGGATTCACCATGGAAGTTCGCGGAAACGTCGAAGAGACCCCACCTTCCGCCGACCCAAGAGGCGAACCACAGGCGCCGATCGGCTAACATCGCCGGATCGCACGCCCTCGCCCACCGCACAACCCTCTGGCTCTCCTCCACGGACTCGTCGTCGCTTACGACGGTTGGGCGAAACTTCAACCATAGGGGAGTCCTCGGGCCAGGCGACTGCGGCTGAGGAAGTGCCGGCCGGCCACCCGACCATCAAGACTACCCTTCGATTCCCATCGGAGGAATATTTATTGTCTGCCGATCGGCCATCAAGCCCCGTTCATGAAATAACCTTGACGGGTCCGATCGCCAAACTTTTCGAGGACGCCCAGATTCGGGTGGCCCTCATGACGCCCAAGCAGCTCGGCGATAACCACATGCAGCAGGCCACTCAGGTAGGTTCATTTTTCTTACTGTGCCATGCTACTATTTGGTTCCTGATTTTATTATTTCCCTTATAGCATTGGGCCGAGCAAATCCCCACTAGCCATCGGCTAGCCGAGCTGGAGGATCTCATGGAAAAACTCCAAGTCTCGGGGGGTCCATCGGCCGAGCGGGGGAAACAAGCCCTCGAGGCCGAACAGAAGAAGGCCGCCGACCTGGCTACAGAGGTGGCTCGGCTAGAGGGCCAAGTCAAGAAGCGCGAAGCGGATGCCAAACGCGCTACTGCCCGGAAGAAGCGAGCGATAGCTGATCTGGACAAGATGAAAATAGATGTCCGTGCGCTAGATCAGCGATCCAAGGATCTGGAGGCCCAGCTGAACGCTAAGCGGGAGGACCGTTCGGCAGAACGTACAAAGGCTGAGGTAGACTTGAAGGCAGTCCAAGATTCCTTAACCGCTTCCCGGGCGGTACTCAAAAAATATAAGGAGGGAGAGCCGAGTCGCCTAGCCGCAGCGCGCCAAGAATACCTCCGCTCGGAACGGTTCGGCGCGAAATTCGGCGGCAACGTCTCCTCAACTTTCGCCGAGGCGGTCAAGGTCACCATAGTGTACTTGAAGAAGGGGGGCACCTTCCTGCTGACCTGAGCATTCCCTCTTCAGATCTGGCGGCTATGATTGACGATATCCCGGATGCCTTTTTTAATTTTGAGGACCCGGAGTGAAGCGAGTTCTTCCAAGTACTTTCTGTATTTCATCCGCTCTGCTGATGTAAAATTTTTGCATGTGCCGATCGGCGTAATTGTCTTCCTTTGCCTCTATTTTTGTTTGCCCTTCATTGTCGTCTCTTGTCTGTTTGGTGCTTATTCGTAGAGTCAGTGAAGCTCCACGTGTTTCCCACTAGACGACCGATCAGGTCAATCAATTGACTCGATTTCCTTGAAATCGTTTAGCGATTGGTTATACTGTTTGCATTCAGTGAATGCGAAGTATTGGCAAACCGATGGCCGATCGGACTTAATTAATTTAGTACTTGCGAACGCTCGTTATTTGGCGTCCTTAGTTCCATCCAGTAAGTTCACAGTCGCGGGTTCGGCGTGGATATTTATAGCCGATCGGCGCGGCTCTCGATCTTTAACGACGGAGCTCATCGGCGCGGATATTTATAGCCGGTCGACGCGGCTCTCGATTTTTAACGACGGAGCTCGTCGGCGCGGATATTTATAGCCGATCGGCGTGGCTCTCGATCTTTAACGACGGAGCTCGTCGGCGCGGATATTTATAGCCGGTCGGCGCGACTCTCGATTTTAAACGACGGAGCTCGTCGGCCGTCGGTCTTCTGCTCGGGGATTTATAGACGCCGGCTCGTCTACGGTTTAACGTCTGGGCTAGACGGTCTTCCGCTCGGAGAGTTTATAGACGCCGGCTCGTCTCTACGGTTTAACGTCTGGGCTAGACGGTCTTCCGCTCGGAGAGTTTATAGACGCCGGCTCGTCTCTACGGTTTAACGTCTGGGCTAGACGGTCTTCCGCTCGGAGTTATACACGCCGGCTCGTCTCTACGGTTTAACGTCTGGGCTAGACGGTCTTCCGCTCGGAGATAGACGGCGGCTCGTCTCTACGGTTTAACGTCTGGGCTAGACGGTCTTCAGCTCAGAGGGTTTATAGACGTCGGCTCGTCTCTACGGTTTAACGTCTGGGCTAGACGGTCTTCCGCTCGGAGGGTTTATAGACGCCGGCTCGTCTCTACGGTTTAACGTCTGGGCTAGACGGTCTTCCGCTCGGAGGGTTTATAGACGCCGGCTCGTCTCTACGGTTTAACGTCTGGGCTAGACGGTCTTCCGCTCGGAGGGTTTATAGACGCCGGCTCGTCTCAGTTTAACGTCTGGCTAGACGGTCTTCCGCCGGAGGGTTTATAGGCCGGCTCGTCTCTACGGTTTAACGTTTGGGCTAGACGGTCTTCCGCTCGGAGAGTTTATAGACGCCAGCTCGTCTCTACGGTTTAACGTCTGGGCTAGACGGTCTTCCGCTCGGAGGGTTTATAGCCGCCGGCTCGTCTCTACGGTTTAACGTCTGGGCTAGACGGTCTTCCGCTCGGAGGGTTTATAGATGCCGGCTCGTCTCTACGGTTTAACGTCTGGGCTAGACGGTCTTCCGCTCGGAGGATTTATAGACGCCGGCTCGTCTCTACGGTTTAATGTCTGGGCTAGACGGTCTTCCGCTCGAAGGGTTTATAGACGCCGGCTCGTCTCTACGGTTTAACGTCTGGGCTAGACGGTCTTCCGCTCAGAGAGTTTATAGACACCGGCTCGTCTCTACGGTTTAACGTCTGGCTAGACGGTCTTCCGCTCGGAGAAGCTTTTTGCCATCCTTTTTATCACTTTTGCTTCTTGCATTATGAGGATATAGGCTAACAGAAAATATACAAAGAATTAGCGCCATATTACACCACTTTACTTCCCGCACGTGGCCTTCGGTTTTTGTGTTGATGCTTGAGTATCGTACGCCCGGCCGAACGGCGTGGGGCCTTCGTTCCTCGTTGACGATGCCTTATATTTGTTCTCTTGATTTTTCATTTCTGCATTTCAAGTATTCAGTCGAAAAAAGTACACAGGATGATTTACATTGGCACACCTTTCACCCCGCCCGATAAGGCTGGAGGTGGTTCGCGCTCCACGGCCTATCTAGCTGCCGACCGTCCTCATCCTCCAAATAATACGCGCCCGAGCGGAGCTTTTCGATGATTTTGAAGGGGCCTGCCCACGGAGCTTCAAGCTTGTCGACGTCGCCGACCGGCTTGACTTTCTTCCAGACAAGATCGCCGACCTGGAATGATCTGGGAATGACGCGCCGGTTGTAGTTTTGCTTCATTCGTTGACGGTACGCCATCAGCCGAACGGATGCCTTGGCCCGCTCCTCATCAACCAAATCCAGCTCCATGTTCCTCCGCTCGGCGTTGCCTTCATCGTAACATTGGACCCGGACGGACTCGACGCCGACTTCAACCGGAATGACCGCTTCGCCGCCGTACACTAGATGAAAGGTGTGGCGCCCGTTCCTTCCTTAGGAGTCGTTCGGATGGCCCATAAAACGCCCGGCACTTCATCCGGCCAACTTCCTCCCAAGTGGTCGAGCCGAGCGCGCAGAATACGGAGAATTTCCCGATTGGCTACTTTGGCTTGACCGTTGCTTTGGGGTAAGCCACGGACGTGAAGTGTTGCTCGATCCGTAGCTTTTGCACCAATCTTCTAGCACCTTCCACGGAATTGCCGCCCATTGCCGAAACCAATCGCGAGGATACAGAACCTCAGATGATGTGTTTCGGATGAATTTTTGACCATCTGCTCGGTGATCTGGCTAGTGGCTCGGCCTCCACCCACTTGGAAAATAATCGACCGCCACCAAAAAATTCCCTGCCGCCATCGGAAATGGACCCACAATATCCATTCTCCATTGATCGAACGGACACGAAACGGTTGATGCCTTCATCTCCTCTACCGGTAGGTGGGAGAAGTTGTGATACTTCTGGCACGAAAGGCACGTAGATACTGTCCGAGCGGCGTCTATTTGTAAGGTCGGCCAAAAGTATCCAGCTAGCAGGATCTTCTTAGCTGGTGATCGTCCGCCCGGATGCCCTCCGCACGATCCTTGATGTACTTCTTGGAGAATGTAAGCTGAGTCTTCCGAGCTCACGCATTTCAACAGCGGGCGAGAGAAAGCCTTTTTGTAAAGTTGATCGCCGATGAGTGTGAACCGACCGGCTCTTCTTCTCAGCAACTGGGCTTCATTCCGGTCAGCTGATGTAGCTCCCGAGCGGAGGAACTCTATGATGGGTGCCCTCCAGTCGCTTGGAAATGTGAGGCTTTCCATCCGGTCGACATGCGCCACCAGCAATACTTTTTCAATTGGTTGCTGAATGGCGACCGGCGTTACAGAACTTGCTAGTTTGGCCAACTCATCGGCTGCCTGGTTCTCCGTTCGGGGAATCTTCTGAATAAGAACCTCTCGGAAAGTAGCTTTAAGTTTTTCAAAGGTCTCAACGTAGAGTTTAAGCCGAACGCTGTTGATCTCAAAGGTGCCAGAAAGTTGCTGAGCGGCCAACTGTGAATCCGAATAGAGAGTCACCCGACCGGCTCCCACATGCCGTGCTGCCTGCAATCCGGCTATGAGGGCCTCATACTCTACTTCATTGTTGGTGGCTTTGTAGTCCAGCCGGACGGATAGGTGCATCTTTTCTTCTTGGGGTGATAGCAGCAATATTCCAATCCCACTTCCGAGCCGAGTGGAAGACCCATCCACATATATTTTCCACATAGCTTCTGGCTCTGGCCTTTGCACTTCGGTCACAAAATCAGCCAAGGATTGCGCTTTGATCGCCGAACGGGGCTGGTATTGGATGTCAAATTCACTTAGTTCTGTCGTCCACTTGATGAGTCGTCCGGACGCTTCTGGATTCAACAGTACTCTTCCTAGTGGACTGTTCGTCCGGACAATGATGGTGTGAGCCAAGAAATATGGTCGAAGGCGCCGAGCGGCTAGAACCAAAGCAAAGGCCAACTTCTCGAGCCCAGTGTAACGAGATTCGGCATCTTTTAAATTGTGGCTCAGAAAATACACCGGTTGTTCCTCGCCGCTGGACCTTACAAGTGCCGAGCCTACAGCATACTCGGTTGAAGATAGATAAATATAAAGTGACTCACCCCCGATCGGCTTGGCTAGTATAGGCAGAGAATTAAGATATGTCTTCAATTCTTCGAATGCTCGGTCGCATTCCTCGTCCCAGTGAAATTTAATGGCCTTGCGCAAAATTTTGAAAAAGGGAGGCTCCGGTCGGCAGTTTTGGAGATGAATCGGGACAATCCGGTTATCCGACCGGTCAAACGCTGCACTTCCCTTGCATTTCTTGGAGGCGGCATGTCTTGTAGAGCTTTCACTTTGCTGGGATTAGCTTCAATTCCCCGCTCGGTCACTATATACCCCAAGAAACGCCCTCCTTTTGCTCCGAACAGGCACTTCTGGGGATTTAACTTGACTCCATATTTGCGTAGCGTTCGGAAGGTTTCTTCCATGTCCTTGAAGAGATCGGCCGCTCGGGCGGATTTGATAAGAATGTCGTCCACATAAACTTCCAGATTCCGCCCGATCTGCTCCCTGAACACTTTGTTCATCAAGCGTTGATAGGTGGCCCCGACATTCTTCAATCCGAACGGCATCACATTATAGCAATATGTGTCGTCGGCCGTTACGAAGCTTACTTTTTCTTGATCTTCCCGGGCGAGCGGCACTTGATGATAGCCTTGGTAGGCGTCGAGCATACAAATTAATTCGCAGCCGACCGTAGAGTCCACCAGCTGATCTATCCGGGGCAGAGGATAAAAGTCCTTGGGGCATGCTTTGTTCAAGTCCCGAAAATCAATGCAGACTCTCCACTTGCCGCCCGGCTTGGAGACTAATACTACGTTAGCCAACCAACTCGGAAACTGTACTTCTCGTATAAGGCCGGCCTCCAGAAGCTTCTCGACCTCCGCTCGGATGATGGAGTTCTGCTCGGCACTGAAATCTCTTTTTCTCTGCTTTATCGGCCGAGCGTCCGGTCGGACATGCAACTCATGCTGCGCTATGCTCGGCGAAATTCCGGGCAACTCATGTGTCGACCAGACGAATACATCATGATTTCGTCGGAGGCATTGGATCAGCTCCTCCTTCTGCTTCTCCTCCATATCAGAGGCAACAAAAGTCGTGGCTTCCGATCGGGTCGGGTGAATCTGCACTTCCTCTTTTTCTTCATAAATTAAAGAGGGTGGTTTTTCAGTGATGACATTTACCTCGATTCGAGGCGCCTTCCGAGCGGAGTTGGATTCTGCTCGGACCATCTCGATGTAGCATCGCCGAGCTGCTAACTGATCTCCCCGTACTTCTCCCACCTTGTCTTCGACGGGGAACTTCATCTTCTGGTGGAAGGTTGAGACGACCGCTCGGAATTCGCCGAGCGCCGGTCGTCCCAAAATGACGTTGTAGGACGACTACCACGAAATTTATTGTCCTGGTCCTCCTGAGCGGCTCCTCTCCCAGCGAGGTAGCCAGCCGGATCTGTCCGACCGGCTGAACTTCGTTACCCGTAAACCCGTAGAGCGGGGTTGTCATGGGAAGCAGCTCGGCTCGATCAATTTGCAGCTGGTCAAACGCCTTCTTGAATATGATGTTGACCGAACTCCCTGTGTCAACAAATATGCGGTGAATAGTGTAATTTGCTATTACCGCTTTAATGAGCAGAGCGTCGTCGTGGGGCACTTCAACTCCTTCTAAGTCCCCGGGCCCGAAAGTGATTTCCGGTCCACTTGCCCGCTCTTGGCTGCAACCGACTGCGTGGATCTGGAGCTGCCGGACACCCGCCTTTCTGGCTTGGTTGGAGTCTCCTCCGGTCGGCCCACCAGCAATAACGTTGATCTCGCCCCGGGAAGTATTGCTCCTGTTTTCCTCTTCCCGAGTGGACGGTCGGGACCGTTCTCTGGACGCCCAGCGATTCTCCTGTCTTGGAGATCGGTGCCGATCGGGCGTCTGTTGATGTCGCCTCTCGGCGCGGGTCCGGTCAACTTCATGGGTCCTTTGTCTCCTGTCGATGGGAGGAGACCGTCGTTCGACATTCCTGGGAACGGGATTAGCCACGAAGGGAAGATTTCGACAATCCCTCGTGTTGTGCGTATCCGTCCGGTGGAAGGAGCAGAACATAGGGGTCCATCTCTTCTTTGGCTTGGGCCGAGCGGCAGCCACCTCTTGTACGTGTGATCTGGCGTGGGGGGATCGGATTGCTTCGGCCCTCGGTCCTCTGGGCGGCTGATGAGCGGCGTGCTGTTTCCGTTCGGCATGAATAGGTGCCCGCTCGGTTGGAGTTTCCTTTTTCCGGGCGGCTTGCGCTTCTTCCACGTTTATGTATTCGTTGGCCCGATGTTGCATATGATCATAATCTCGGGGCGGCTTTCGGATGAGCGACCGGAAGAAGTCCCCATCCACTAGGCCTTGTGTGAAGGCATTCATCATGGTCTCCGATGTGGCCGTTGGAATATCCATCATCACTTGGTTGAATCGCTGGATATAAGCTCGGAGCGATTCACGGGCTTCTTGCTTGATAGCGAACAGACTAACGCTAGTTTTTTTATATCGCCGACTGCTTGCAAAGTGCTGGAGGAAAGCCGTTCGAAAGTCTTTGAAGCTGGTGATAGATCCGTCCGGCAGCCTCCGAAACCACCGTTGAGCCGATCCCGAGAGAGTGGTAAGAAAAACTCGGCATTTTACTCCATCTGTGTATCAAACTTACCCAGATGATCATCCGGGTCTGTTGTTCCATTGTACTCGCCGATCGTCAGAGGCACGTAATGCTTGGGCAGAGGGTCTCGTAGAATAGCCTCCGAAAATTGACGATTGATCCGCTCGGGAGATGAGTCCGCTCGGGGGGCTTTCCCCTTTCTGTCATCTCGCCTAGGCATCTCGTCTGAAGAAGATCCTCTATCTCTTCGAGCTGGTACGGCTTCAGGGGTGCGAAATAAGGCTCGATGGAATGCGACGGTGGCTGGAGGTGCTTCCGCTCGGCCACCCGACGCAAACGTTGCTTGTTGCTCCGGCCGCTCGGCTGCTGCTTTCTATTTTTGCTCCACAAGTTTGGCGGCCCTTATCTCGACCAGAGCGTCGAGTTCTTCCGTGGAAAGCGTCACCGTGTGTTGTTGTCCAGCCTCGTCCATTGTTCCCGTTCGGATGCAGGAGCGTTCCCACAGACGACGCCAAATTGATCATGTTCGAACCAGGGGTCAACGAACGCTGGGGATGTGGCGCTCCCTGCTGGATCCTCGAGTGCTCCGGCGAACCTGCAACAAAACCGAGCCGAGGGGGGGGTGTCCCGGCGACGGCCCTCCGACGCTCAAGTCAGGCGAGGGAATAGATGAAGAAAGTGGCTGCAGGATGAAGACTAGCGTACCTTCGGTTGAAGAAGTGGAGGCCTTATATAGACCTCTCGAAGGAGCCTGGGCACACCAATCGAAGCAATCACCTGCTTTCGACCATGTCCAGGTGTGGGCCTGTCAGAAGGGCATCCATAAGACCATACTGTTGATACAATCACCTGCTCTCGACCATGCATAGGTGTGGGCCTGTCAGAAGGGCATCCATAAGGCCATATCACTACTGTATCAACCTTTCCGTGACGTGATGGTGGGGCCTTTAATAGTGCCATCTTGCGTACAGTCTAATCATCATGTCTTTGCTGACATACCATATCCCGAACCGAGCGAATAGGCCGCTCGGCTAACCACTGTTCCCTTGCCACGATTCCGGCCGAGCGGACACATCCGCTCGGCCATTCTGTCCTCGGCCGAGCGGACACCTCCGCTCGGTCACTCGGCTCCAGTTCTCCTGCTTTAGCGTCGGAAACCCAAACCTTTGGCTGGGTAATCTCGGGTTCCGCTCGGACGGGACCCTATCTGTGGGTCCCCCATTCTTACTGCCGGATCATAAACCATTGACTAAAGAGTCATTTTATGGACATGTGAAGTCTTTGGGACTTCGAAGAATGTAACTAATTATAAAGATATTTTAATAAATGAAAAATGTCATGATTTATTCAGTGTATATGTCTTTGTTACATTCGAATAAAAGTCTCGATAAGCATGTTGATAGATTGAGATTGATCCACTTACATGGACAATCATCTCTATTTGTTAAGTACGAATAGAGGTAAGACCGTTGCTTATGGGACAACTTATGTAGCTGTGAATAGAGACATACCCATAAGTTAAGGTCGCCTTGATATTTGTATCAAGATGAGATCATTTGTGTAATGATTGGAGTAAATGCACCCACCATTTACTGAATCTGCTTGAGGCTAGATTATAATTCATATGTTGAATTCAGGATTAGACATTGGAATGTCTAGATCGAAATCTCTACGATGCTGAATTTTGAAAAAAATATGCGCTCTTTTTGGTAAAGAGAATAACATCGTAACATGTGATTCATACCACATGTGCTATGGCGACAAGAAGGGTAATAGGAGAATGGATCCCTGCTTCTCTACTATGTGAGACCCTTGAGATTATAAGTTAATCTCAATCTTACCCTAAATGACTATTTAGCTGTCTACTTGAAGTTTTGATCAGTGTCTGCTACTTTGGCATGTTTCCTATTAGCTATGGATGATTCGGTCTATGGAGCATAACTAGGAAAGCGACTGATTAGAATCAATAGATTCTAGCTAAAAAATAAGATTAAGATTGATTTACATCTGTGACATTTATTCACTGGTGCCGGTTACATTTTTAGTTTAGTATATAAAATGTAATTATGAATAATTTGTTTGATTGGAGATATTGAACATGCTCTTGACATATGGTCAATATGAGGGATTAAAGATGTTTATAATGGTGTAAATAATTTAATTTGGGGTAAAAGCAAGTCATTTATATCTTTGATTCGTTCTATGAACATTTATGTCTCTGATTCGTTCTATGGAGCAGCTAAGTAAGGTGTGACAATCTTCTTAGCAATTGAATGCTCACTGTGCTTGCTGTCGCACGAACCATTTTCCCTAATGTAGGGAATGAATGTTTTTATTTGGTCTTTGTAACTAAATTTTGCTCTAGTCTTCATGACTTGATCCTCATAAAGTCTTTGTGACTTATTTGGTCTTTGTGACTAAATTTTGCTCTGGTCTTTGTGACTTGATCCTCATAAAGTCTACGTGACTTATTTAGTCTTTGTGACTAATTTCGCTCTGGTCTTTGTGACATGATCACCTTGTAGTCTATGTGACTGACATGGTCTATGTGACCATATGGATTGACTTGGACGAGTGGGAGATGTTAGACGTTGCATCAGTTGCAACATTAGGAAGATGAAGGGGTGCCCATTCACCTTCATCTTCCTCCATTGAAAGCAGCCATCAAGGCATCGGTTGGTAACCGATGTCTTGCTTGCTATATATGATGGCGTCCAAGGCAATCAGATCAGAGGAGCGCAGCGGAGGTGATCAGAGAGCTTTGTGAGGCGATCAACGAGCAGAGGAGAACACCCAGTGATTGGGATTTGGCTCGTGAACTTTGGAGCACTTTTCGATTGCCCCGTGATTGTGCTTCCGACAACGGCTGCCCCCTTCGACCGCCGACGTCTTCAACTGCGACTTCAGGAGATCACTGTGAGTGATTTTAATTATCGTATTATTTTATTTTTATTTAATTTCGATTTTCATGCTGTCAAAAATTATAAATATTTAAGGGCATCAATAAGTTTTAGTCAAAATCCGATGATGATGATCTATAATGTCAAAACTCCGATGATGATAACTGACTAGGTATTTGGTAGATATGAAACTTAGACACTCAATTTGAGAATTTGAGAAAATTGACTACGCGGTGGTAAATCATTGAAAAAGAATGACAATGAGTCAAAATTATTCCTTTAAATAATTTTTATTAAATGAGAGCAAAAGTCATTTAAGTTGTGGTTCGCTTTCTTTTCACACATAACTTTCTTCCCACTTCCATCAATTCAAATAAATCAATTTGGCTGAGGAACAACCAAACTAGGTGGATTGATGTTAACCCATCAAAAGTTTCAATCGAGTCAAACAAACGGAGCTAGTCGACCAAATTGATTGACAAAAAAATATTTAAATAGTATAATTAAATATTTGACATTCGGTAAAGAATAAAGAGATTAAAATAGACTAAATAATTGATAAAAGGTCAACAAGTATTAGTGAGTGGAAAGTTTAATAGGAGTTGTAAAATTTAGATAACTCAAGATTGATTAAACAGTACGAAATCCAACTCTAATGTTGGCAAGAGGAAAATTTAGGAGTCGGCAAGTGAAAAGCGCAATTAGTCTTGACAAACTAAAAAATTGCAACGCGCATTGGCATTAAATAAAGTTCGAATAGATCAAGAGTAATTAAATGTTTGCAAGTGGAAGAAATATCGGTAGATTAACGTCGACTATATTTTTGACAAGTAAATGAGGTCAAACTTAATTGAATGTTTGACAAGCGGTACTCCTGCATTGATCAAGTAAACTAAAATTAGACTAGTCAAAGTGTGGATGAGTTAAAGCATGACTAACATTGAATAAATGGTGATACCTCAAAGGTTAGACATGTTGACTGATGCGGAGATAACAACTTATGTGGTACATGTCAATAATTACAGTGTAGATTAAAGTCAAAATGATCAACATCAGAATTTAAGTAAGACTAATCTGAATAGAAGTGACTACATTAGTCGACCGGAATGATGCTACCCAGTCGACGGGAAATCAGTCCGAGCAAACCACACGTCCGGTCGGAGACGGCACCGACATCAATCATGCAAAGTAATAAAGGAGAAGACTAATGGTCTTGAGGAAGAAAAAGCAAAGGTAAACGCTCCATCTGTCATTAAATACACAGAAACCAAGATAAAGATGTCTTTTGAAGATAATCAATATCATTAAATAGGGGAAGATGAGAGGTCACTAAGAAAGGTATAAAAAGAATATGCCAGGTATGAGGAAAAGGTAAGAAACATAAGTCTTCGTCTCTATCATTTTCCATTTTCCTTGCTATCTTTGACTTGAGCATCGGAGGACCAACGTCAGAGACCCTATTCTTGGTTTGGTTTTGTCTTGTACGTAGGAGCGAGATTCTTGTCCAGTCAGTAGAGCCGCCACCTTCCCAAATTTCCAGCTTCACGTCCCAGACAGGATCATTTTGGCGCCATCTGCGGGAATCATTTCTGCATCCGAATGGAAAGATGGAAGACGATGGACGATTCACAATAGTAACGCTAACGCAAGAGGAGCTCGACACGCTGATACAAACCCGACCAGTAAAGATAGTGGAGCAACAATAACAACAAGAGTTGGTCGATCGTCAAGTGCAGGAACCGACAACCTCAATAGTGGGGTGGCAGGCTGAACAACTCTCCGCTCGGGAATTGAACAAGATGTCGATCGGTACATATAGGGAAGCCCCTAATGCACCGGCCTGGTTATGGACTCCGGCAGAGAGGGGCCGAGCAGATAAAGATCAGGGATCATCCTCTAATGAGGCACCTGTTCGAGACACAAGAAAAAGCAAACCTAGAGAGGACGACTTGTCCGAACAGGTCAATCAGCAGTTTTCAGAAGAGATTCTAAATGACCCTCTACCGAAGCACTACACCCCACTAACGATTGGGGAATATAATGGGACGACCAACCCCGATGACCACCTGACCAAGTTTGACAACACGGCCACGCTGCACCAATACACGAGCGGGGTAAAATACCAAGTCTTCCTTACCATGTTATCTGGGTCGGCATAACGCTAGTTCAAACAATTGTTGAGTGACTCGATCTAAAGCTTCAAAGATTTCCGAGCGACCTTCCTGCATCACTTTGCTAGCAGCCGCTATCACCAGAAGATGAGCGTGAGTCTATTCTCACTGAAGCAAGGATCTCGAGAGGCCTTAAGGGCATATATCCAACGCTTCAATCAGGTGGCGATGGACATCTCGGCGGTCTTCGAATGTATTGGTCAACGCTTTCACTCAAGGGCTCACTCATGGAAAATTCTTCCGGTCACTCATACAGAAGTCACCAAAGGACTTTGGCCATTTACAAAAAAGGGCCAATGAATACATCAATGTAGAAGAAGCCCAGGTGGCCAGGAAAAAAGAGGCACCCGCCGAACCAGTGGTGGGCACCCGAGCGGCATCAACCGAGCAACCATCAGCCTCCTAAAGAGCCCCGATCGGGAGGAACTCAACCACAACACGAGCCTATGACGCATGTCGTGCAGCACGTTGGAGTCGGATGCCCAAAGGTTTCCAGGGGAAAATATGGACGTCAATGTTTTGCTCCTTCCATCAGTCGACGACTCATACTGCTCGGGACTGCTACTTGGCTAGTAGACCGGCCCCAATAAGGAAGTATCGTCAATCACCGTCGCCCGATCAGAGACACATGCGCTAATCAGCTGGGCGAAGGAAAGACGAAAGGACAACGGTCGAATCATGCCGCAACCAATCTCAACGACGGAACAATCCAAGTCTTGTTCAGGAGCAAGCCGAACGGAGACAACCCTCAGCTTGAGAGGAAGAAAATAGGAGCAACGCTGCTCGGGGTGAGATAGGAATGATCACCGGGGGGCTGACCAACAGTGATTCCAATCGAGCGAGAAAGTCACACGCTCGGCGGCTTGAAATTCACGCAGTTGCCTGCAGCAATGACAAGGCCGAAGGACCTGAGATCATCTTCAGCCTGTAGGATTTAGAGGGGGTAGAGATCCCCCATGACGACGCCCTGATTATCCGAGCGGAAATAGCTAATTATGTTATTCACTGTACCTTTGTTGACACAGGAAGCTTGGTGAACATCATATTCAAGAAAGTGTTCGATCAACTGCAAATTGACCAAGGCGATTTACTGCCCATGACGACTCCACTCTACGGGTTCACTAGCAACGAAGTGTTGCCGATCGGCCAACTGCGTCTGGTCGTCTCACTTGGGGAAGAGCCACTGAAGAGGATACAGACGACCAATTTCATCGTGATGGATATGCCATCAGCCTATAACGTCATTCTAGGCCGGCCGACATTGAATGAGTTTCAAGCTGTGGTATCCACCTTCTGCCAAAAGATCAAGTTCCCGGTGGGGGACAAGATGGGCGAGGTCAGAGGCGATCAGTTGGCCGCCCAACATTGCTATATCGAGATGATCAGAGCGGAAGCACGAGCTGCTGGAAAGATACCGTGCTTGGAGGTGAGCGCCATTATGGAGAGGCCTCTTGCTCTGGTTTACGATGAGAAGGAGGAGGTCCAGATCCACCCAAATCGATCACAGGCGACAACCTTTATCGCTGCCAATCTAGAAAGTGAGAAAAAAGCTGAGTTGGTCGCCTGCCTTAGACGAAACGCTGACGTGTTCACCTGGTCGACGCACAAATTATCATGCATTTCTCCGAACGTGGCTCAGCACGAGTTACATATCTGACCGGACTCCCAGCCGGTTAAACAGAAGAAGAAAGACTTCGGCCCGAAGCAGAATTTGATCATCCATGTGGAGATAGAAAAATTACTGAAGGTTGGTCATATACGATAAATATAATTCCCAAGTTGGCTCGCTAACGTGGTATTGTCTCCAAGCCAGGCAATAAATAGCGGGTTTACATCGACTTCCGCGACTTAAATAAGACATGCCCGAAGAACTTCTATATGTTGCCTCGGATAGACCAAATGGTGGACTCCACAGCGGGCTGTGAATTAATATGCATGCTTCACGCATACCAAGGCTATCACCAAGTGCCGCTCTCCCGAGAAGACCAAGAAAAGGTCAGTTTCATCACGGTCGACGAAACCTATTGCTACAACGTCATGTCATTTGGACTGAAGAATGCCGGAGTAACCTACCAAAAGCTGATGAATAAAGTATTTCGTAGACAGATCAACCAAAACATGGAAGTCTATGTCGACGACATACTAATAAAATCCCTCCGAGCGGGCGACCTCTGTGCAGACGTTGAGGAGACATGCCAAACTTTAAGAACCTATGGAATGAAGCTGAACCCCAGCAAGTGCCTGTTCAGCGCAAGGAGCGATCATTTTCTTAGGTATATCATGATCGAGCGGGGGATCGAGGCAAATCCAAGTAAGGTGAAGGCCCTGCAAGACACGCCTCTTGAAATTTGAAGGAGTCCCAACGGCTGACCGGACAGATCACCGCGCTTTCAAAGTTCATCTCTAAGACGTCTGATCAGAGTCTGTCATTCTTCAAAGTACTGCGCCGAGCTACAAAATTCCAATGGGACGCAGAGTGCAACCGGGCATGTGTTAGCTAAGTCGAGCATCGGAGAGCCTATTTAGATCTATTTTTCATCCACCGAGTATGCGGTCGGATCGGCATTGGTCAAGCAAAACGACCATGAACAACAACCTGTGTATTTTTTAACTCATATATTGAAAAATGTTGAATCTTGCTACATTGGTCTGGAAAAGTTAACTTATGCTCTGGTGCTTGCTACTCGGAGACTCCGTCCATACTTTCTTGCTCACCCGATTATCGTCATGATCAACAATACCCTAGGAAAATTCCTCCTCGACCCATAGATGTCTGGGCTGCTGATTAAATGGACAACTGAATTAAGCGAGTTTGATATTCAATATCAATCCCAAACGACAATCAAAGCTTAGGCCTTGGCTGATTTCATCACGGAAGTCCAGAACGCAGAACTTGAAGCAATCTGGAGAGTATATGTGGACGGTTCTTCCACCTGGCAAGGGAGCGGGATCGGCGTACTACTGATCTCACCAAGGGAAGATCGAATGCAACTCTCCATTCGGCTGGAATACCAGGTTACTAATAATGAAGCTGAATATGAAGCGTTAATCGTCGGCTTACAGACAACGCGGCACGTCGGGGCCACAAAGGTCCTCATTCACTTAGATTCTCAGCTAGTCACCCAGCAATTGTCAGGGACATTCAAAATAAACAACTCCTGACTCAAGATATATGCAGAAGCCTTCGAAAAATTGAAGGTAATTTTTCAAGAAGTCACTATACAGAAGATCCCTCGATCAAACAATCATTCGGCAGACGACTTAACCAAATTGGCTAGCTCGTTAATGTCGGTCATGATTGAACGACCGATCGAGCAGGTTTTACTGGTGGCACACATTGATCAGATGGAAGGCCTCTCCTTCCCAAATGATTGGAGGACGTCGTTCATCGAATTTCTCCGATCGAGTGTAACATCATCCGATCAGGAAGCCGATCGTCTACTGAAGAAAAGGGTTGGACGATTTACGTTGATCATAGATCAACTCTACAAGCGAGCCTTTTTCAGGCCCCTGCTCAAGTGCATCGGATCGGAAGACTTAGAGTACATCCTCCAAGAGGTACATCAAGGCTCCTGTGGGAATCATCCGGGCAGTCGTTCATTAGCCCGGAAGATCCTTATCGTCGGGTATTTCTGGCCCACGCTCCAAGAAGATGTAGCTCGGACGGTGGCCACCTGCTTGTCATGCCAGAAATATCACAACATCTCACACCATCTAACCAAAGAGATGAAGGCATCCATGGTGTCCTGTCTGTTCGACTAATGGGGCATGGACATCGTTGGACTATTTCTGACGATGACGGCTTAGCGGAGGTTCCTGCTCGTCGCTGTGGACTACTTCTCAAAATGGGTCGAGACTGAACTATGGGCAACGATAAGTGAACAGATAGTCATCAAATTTGTCTGGCAAAGTATCTTGTGCTGGTTCAGCATCCCCCGACGGCTCATCTCCGACAACGGGAGGCAATTCGCCGGTCGAAGGCTCAAAGAATGGTGCAAAGGTTATGGTATCCAGCAAGCCTTCACCTCAGTGGCTTACCCCCAAAGCAACGACCAAGTGGAAGTCACCAATTGGGAGATTCTCAGAGGATTGCGAGCTCAGCTCGACCACGCAGGAGGTAGCTGGGTCGACGAACTCCCTAGCGTCCTATGGGCCCTGTGCATGACCCGGAAGGAGGCGACCGACGTGACACCATTCCATCTGGTATACGGTAGTGAAGCACTAGTCCCAGTGGAAGTCGGAGTGGAGTCCAATCGAGTGTAGCACTATGACAAGCATAATGGCGAGCGGAGTCTGCTGGAGCTAGACTTGGTCGACGAAGCACGGAACAAGGTTGTCGTTCGGTTGATGGCATAATGGCAAGCGGCAGCGGATAAAGCAGAGCTACAACCGGAGGGTTATCCCGAGGTCCTTGCAAGTCGGTGATCTAGTGTGGAAGAAGATAAAGTCAGTCGACGACGTCACCAAACTCGAAGCTCCATGGGTGCAAAAACTCCGTCTGGGAGCATATTATTTGGAAGACAAAAATGAAAGACGGCTCGAGCGATCGTGGAGTGCGAACCACCTCCAACCCTATAGGGTCGGGTAAGAGGTGTGTGAATAATTATATTTACCTGTATGTGCATACATGTCTTCTAAATGTAAGACAAATATGAATAAAACCGCAAGCATTCCAAACTCATGAATCAGTTGGACAAAATAGGTTGAGCAGCAACCTTAAACTCATGTCTTCATCGATGATCGAGCGGCGACCTTAAACTCATGTCTTTACCGATGGTCTGTTAGAATGTATACTAAAAGCCTAGCTTTTGGTATAAAACATTTATCTAGAAATAAGAATCACATTGGTCAAATGTCTACATTTGTGATAAATGTAGTTGTTCAATTAATTTATATTGTAGATAACATGGTGTGTGGTGTCACACACAGAAGATCATGTTATCAGTACCTTATAAATTATAAACAGTAGCTCACGACCATGATGGAAAGGAACAAACCATTGGAAGGTCGTAGTGTAATTAGGTGTTAGTTTATCTTAACTATATAATTACACTAGTACACTAAGAGTGTATTGAGTAGGCCCATTTGAGGTCGTTCCTTTTATACTGACTTTATAAAGGAACAAAGACCTCAGTTATTATGGAAGTGTGTGCTCTTAATCCTAATATAATAACAAGCACATATATTTGATATTTATTTCTTTAATTTATCAATGGGTGAGATTTAGTTCGATGAATCAATAAGCCCGATAAGTTGAGAAATGATATCACTTATAGTGTGTGTTGTTGATTATAGAAGGAAACTGTGTCCTAGTAATCTAGGTTGAGAATGCCCCCAAGAGGAGCTCATAAGGATTGTCATGTTGAACCCTGCAGGTGGACTTAGTCCGACATGACGATGAAGTTGAGTGGTACTACTCTTGGAGCTAGATATTAATTAAGTGAGTTGTCAGTAACTTACTTAATTAGTGGACATTTGTTATCTTAAACACAGGGAGACTAACACACTCATGATAAGAAGGAACCCAAAATGTAATTTGGGATTGGTGCGGTAGTTCAATAATAGTTCTCTAGTGGAATGAATTATTATTGATAAAATTAAGTTGTGTGTTCGGGGCGAGCATGGGATGCTTAATTTTATCAGGAGACCAAAACCAATTCCTCCTCTCGGTCCCTATCGTAGCCTCTAGTATATAGAGATTTATACTCACCGCATACCCACCTTCTTACCCATCCAATGGGGCCGGCCAAGCTAGCTTGGAACCCAAGCTAGGGCCGGCCAAGACCAAGTGGATGAGCCATGTAGGTGGCCGGCCAAAGCTTGGGTCCCAAGCTTAGGTGGTCGACCACTAGAATATTAAAAAGGATTTTTATTAAAATTATTTCTTATGTGGATATCATGATTTTAAAAGAGAGTTTAAAAATTAAAAATTTCCTTTTATAGCTTTCTACAAAAGATTAAGAGAAGAGATTAATCTCTTTCCTTTTTTGTAGTTTAAAAGGATGATTTTAATTTTTGGTAAAAACTTTCCTAATTTGTAAATCATCTACATGTTTAAAAGAGAGTTTAAAATTTGAAATATTTCCTTATTTGTTGATTAAAGGAGGATTTTAAATTTTAAGAAAACTTTCCTTTTTAACCATGTTCATGATTTAAAAGAGAGTTTAAAATTAAATATTCTCTTTTATAAGTTTCTACAAAAGATTAAGAAAAGATTTGATATCTTTCCTTATTTGTAGATTAAAAGAGATTTTAATTTATAGAGATAACTTTCTTTTTATCCACATGTTTAAAAGAAAGATTAAATTTCCTTTTTATAAACCAATCATGAAGGGATAAAAATTATTGGAGAAATTTTTATAAATTTCCGGAAGCAAATAAGGAAGTTTTAATTGGTGTTTAAAATTTTATTTGCTTGGAGATTTTATTTGTTGTGGCCGACCATTGTAATTTGAAAAGAGAAAATTGTTTTAATTAAATAAATTTTCCTTTTCAATGGCAAAAGAATTAAGGAAGTTTTTATTAAATTTTCTTTATTTGCCAAGACCAATGATTATAAAAGAGGGGGTAGAGGAGGCTTCAAGGCTAAGGACTCTATTCTATTTTTCTCCCTCTTTTCCTTGGTGTGGTGGCCGACCCTTCCCTTTCTCTTCTCTCCTCTTGTTGTGGACGAAATCTATCATCTCTTGGAGCTTGGAGGATGTGGCCGGATCAAGTAAGGAGAAGAAGGAGAGAAAGCATGCATCCCTTGGAGCTTGGTTGGTGGAAAATTCTTCATCCTTTGAAAGTTCTTGTGCTTGGCCGAAACTTGAAGGAAGAAGGTGCCTAGGTGGTTCTCATCTCAGAAGATCGTTGCCCACACAACGTCCGAGGTTAGAAGAGGAATACGGTAGAAGATCAAGAGGTTTTTCTAAAAGGTATAACTAGTAATTTTTCTTTCCGCATCATACTAGTTATTTTTGGAAATAATACTAAATACAAGAGGCATACGATTCTAGTGTTTCGAATTTGTTTTCGATATAGTGTTCTTTGTTTTTTTCCTTGTGATTTGATTGTTCTTTTCGGTTGACCTAAAGTTATTTTAGGAAATTAAATATTAGCTTTCCTTAAAAGGTTTTGTCTAGTCGGTGGTGGTTGCTCCCAAATCCAAGAAGGCCATGTGCCTCGCCACGTCAGTACTGGGAATCAATTTTGGAAATTAATATTTAATGGAATTAATAACTTAGGTGATTTGGATCAAACGTGTTAAGTTCCGCAGGAGATCCAAGTCAAAACCTAAAAGAACAAATAGATTAAGTTTTGGATCAAACGTGTTAAGTTCCACAGGCGATTCAAAATTTAATTTAAAAGAACACATGGTAGCTAGGAAAAGGTTCAGACCTTTGTACAAAATTTTTGTACAGTGGAACCTCTAAGTTTTCCGAGTAGCAACCAACATGGTCGAGTGACAACCTTAAACCCATGTCTTCACTGACGGTTGAGCTACAACCTTAAACCTATGTCTTCACCAACGGTCGAGCGATAACCTTAAACTCATGTCTTCATCGATGGTCGAGCGACAACTTTAAACTCATGCCTTCATCGACGGTCAAGAGGCGACCTTAAAATCCACGTCTACGCCATGAAATGGTCGAGCAACGACCTTAAAATCGAAACTAATTGACTGAATAAGAAAACAAATAATCCATTACCGATCGAAAGAACACAAGGCTACACTTCAGTTTACGTGACAACACCTGATCTAAATACAAGTTGAAAATGTTGAATGGCCAGAAAGGGACAAAGAAAAATAACGGTTCGCCAGACGGACTATCATTTATTGATACTTCAAAAAATTACAAAAGTAAAACTCGCACGAGCAAGCTCACTCAAGATAATCTAAAACATCATCGGGCAGCGACTCAATCAGCTTGTCTCAGCTAATGATCTTGCTTGACAAAGCGGTGGGGAGGTAGCCACCTTTCTTCAGTTGATTGAGAGTCATGTCAATAGCAAGGTCGAACAGACGGAGTGCCCGATCGACGACCTTGTCGTTAAAAGCGTCCGAGCGGATGTAGGCCTGCTTCATGAGATCGAACCTGCTCGATTCGGCTCCCTGATAAGTCTCTAAGGTCACTCGGGAGGCCTTTAGCTCTTCCTTCAACTTGGCCAGCTCTTCATCTTTGGCGGCGAGCTAGGTCTTCGCTACAGTCTGGTCAGTCGATCGTCCATCCCGCTTGGCCTTCAATGTGGCCCCCACCTTCTTTAGGTTTTGGGCCAACACCCGGGACTCCTTATTTTTGATCTCCAAGTCCTTGATGGCCCGGAGTTTCCTGGTATTGGCCAAATTGAGCTTGGACTCGAAGGAGCTGACCTGTTTATCAAGTCAACCCAATTGTATAGCCTGCTCGGCACCTTTACTCTTCTCCGCCTCCAGCTGCTCGAAGCTCTTACTCAGATTGACCCTTAATTGAGCCAACGCTTATTTGCTCCAGCTGTGCCTGAGAAGCCACTCGGGGCGCAGTTGTTTGACTTCTTGCTCCAAAAAGGTAAACCTTTGGTACATAGTCAGGCTTTTCTACCCAATACTGTGAGGAAGTAAAAAATAAATTTTTAGGGTCAAACGACGACAAATAGTAACTTATAAAATACGTACCCCAGTGAACATCTGGATATGACTGTCGGCAAGCGCCCCTGGAGGCATAACCGCCTCATGGGCTCGGGCGTCAGCCTATATCTGTCCTAGCGTCCCCTGGATAATTATATGATGCTCTGGGGCTCGGGATCCAACCCTGTCAGAGTCGCGCCACTCGTTCGTAGGCAGATGAATGACCGCCGTTATATGGTGCTAGCCACTCGGAGCGGACGAGGCTGAAGTTGCTCTGCCAGCCGACTAGGATGTGGACGCCGACTGGATGCGAGACTTTTGAGTCTTCGGCGGTGGAAGCAGTATGAATGCAACCGGTGGTGCACAGATTGTTCCTTGTGGGAGACCGGATAGAGACAGCGTCCGATCGGATGAAAGCGAGGTATGTGCGACGACTGTCGCTTGCTCGAGCTCAAGTGTGGAGGTTTTGCCCCGCTCGAATGAAAGATGTGGGCGTCCTGGTGGGAGTCAGTGTAGTGGAGGTAGTAGATAGGGTGACAATCTCCATGTGACGCCTCTTTTGGCTTATCAACGGCTCCCCGGAAGAAATCGATTCCGAGGCATCGACGACTGGAATTATCGAAAAATGCTCGAGTGAGGGATTCACTGCGATAATCACTTCACCACCAACCGTATGGCTGGCTGCTCCGTCACTCCCCCGAGTTGGGGCTCCTATGCTCTCTCTGAGCGGATCCTCATGAGAGCCGACCGGTTGCTGTAGGAGCGTTGCGGCCGGCTAGAAGGGGGGTTGGATAGCCCTGTAAATACAACAACAAAAACCAACCATGCTCGAACTCTTAAGCTAACACTTGTATAAATAGATAAACAGAAAATAACTCAGAAAAATAAAAGGCATGCCGAGATTTACTTGGTTATAACCGGGGAGGTTGTTAATCCAAAGAATGCGTATCACTAGTATCTTCTTCTGGCAGAGAAGCCTTTTACAGGAATGAAGCGCACAACAGAAGCTAAACTATAGAAAAAGCTCACAAGTGTAGAAAGATTGCTTGAGTTCTGAATTGATATAAAACTTCTGGACCAAGACTATATTTATAACCTTGGTCGGGGTGGCCCGAAGGGTTCCGAGCGCCCTAGGGGGGATAAATTTTATCCCCCAACATTCAGATAGAGTCAAAACTCGATTTGGTCAAAAGTCAACTCCGGGCGCCCGAGCGAGAAAGTCAACCATGTTGACTTTTTTCAACCCGAGTCTTCTGCTCCGATTTCGTTCGCCTCAGACCGAGTCTTTCGCTCGCTTGGGTGATCTCTGCCATCCGAAATAGGGCTCACCCGAACCCAACTTCCGGTCTTGTCGAGCAGGCTTCTGCTCCGGCTTCTCGTCCTTTGGAATCACTGCGTGGTTCCTTCTCGTTCGCCAGCGTACTCATTCGCAGTCTTCGTCCCTCAATCGCACTCTGTGCCGACCTTCTCGCTAGCTGCATCTCTTGCTCCTCGAGCAGTCTTCTGTTCCGGCTTCTCGTCCCTCGGAACCACTACACGCTTCCTTCTCGTCCGCCGGTGTACTCTTCCGCAGCGCCTCGTCCCTCGGACGCACCGCGTGCCGTCCTTCTCGCTAGCTGCATCTTCCGTTCGACTACCTGTGCTCCTAAGCTCCTGCATACTTAGACACAAAGTTAGAAAAACATAGGACCTAACTTAACTTGTTGATCACACCAAAATAACCTTGGGGTTCCAACAATCTCCCCTTTTTTGATGTGAGCAACCCAAGTTAAGCTAGGCTAAAATAGATATGAAAATAAACTAACTAAATTTTACAATTAAGTGCAAAAAGATAGAAAAATTAATTTTGTCTACCTCCCCCTAGACTTATACTTTTTCTTCTCCCACTTTGATCACATAAAAAATTAGGGTTCCAAAAAATCTAAGGGTTAAAAACAATATCTAAATAAATTCTAAGTTAGAGAATTTGCAAAAAAAAAAAATTCTAACTTAAATTTTGAATTTTCCAAAAAAAAAAATTTATGCACGGATTTTTTTTTTCTAAGTATAAAGATTTTTTTCTGAACAAAAAATTTAACTTAAAAAAAATTAAGTAATAAATTTAAGTACGAAAATTTTCTAAAAGAAATTCTAAGTAAAAAATTTGAAAGAAAAATGTTTAAAAGACTTTTTAAAGCATTATTAAATTTCCACCTTAATGATTTTATCAGAAAGTTAATAAAACATTTTTATTTCAATATTTTGGCTTCCAGGTCGTGGTGAGACACTAGACCTTCTTGGTTTTAGAGCAACAACCACTTCCTTAGACAAAGCCTCATAAAAAATTTCAATGTTTAATTTTCTCGCTGAAAAGCTCTAAGTCTAATCAATAATTTAATTTAAACATGACTTAGGAACCCAATATAGGTTCCAACCTACTGGATTGATTAAAAATTTCTGAGGGACATATTTTCTAGAGATATTCCTAATTTGTCCCAGGTGATATCTATAATATCAATTCAAATTTTTAAATTTTCTAAAATTAGATGAGCATGTATGATTTTTCAAATTATCTACTTGAATTTTCAGATCTTTATTTTCTGATTTCAATTTCTCATTTTCTAATTTTGATTTGTCTAATTCTCCTAAAGGACAAGACTTAGCTAGAATTACTTTTAAGTTTTTATTTTCATTTTCTAATTTGCGGCAATCTTTTGTTAAAAGTTAAACGAACTTAAACATTTTGTCGGGAGGAAGAGATCGTACCTGACTTACCTTGTCGATCTCGTTGTCCGTTTCTCCCCCTGAACTGCTGCTTTCTTCTAACGTGACTCCCCCTTCATTGATACTCTCGATGCTCATTTCGGAAGAGATTGACTCGCAGTAGTCATCTTGATGTCTTGCCATTAGAGCAAGTCCGGAGAATGCCTCGACTTCCGACTTCGATGACGTATCGTCCCACGTCGCCTTTAGGGCCTTTTGCTTTTGGATAGGGTTCTTACCCTTCTCCTTGTCCTTGTTCTTCAGCTTGGGGCAGTTGTCCTTGACGTGCCCTTCTTCGTCGTAGTGGTAGCAATGGATCGCCCTTTTTTTCCCCTTGTGGACGGTTAGTAGATCTAGATTTACAAAGTTGCTTGAATCTTCTTACCATCATTACCATTTCCTTATTGTCGAGAAAAGATTCTGACTCAGGTTCGTCTCTTGAAGCCTTGAGGGCGACATTGTTCTTGGGCTCCTTCATTCCTGCACATTTTGACTCATGCACTTCAAATGTTGAAAAGAATTCTTCTAATGAAATTTTTTCTAAATCTTTTGAAATGTAAAAGACATCTACTAGTGATGCCCATTTTGAATTTCTAGGAAAAGAATTCAATGCATACCTAAGCGAATCTCGGTTACTTACCTTTTCTCCAAGATTCGAAAGTTCGGTAATGATTTCTTTTATTCTCGAGTGCAGATGCGCGACTATCTCGTCTTCCCCAAGTCGCAGGCTGGTGAACTGATTGCGAAGCAGATCTCGTCTAGCAAGCTTGGCTTCGGAAGTTCCTTCGTGCAGCTCGAGGAACTTTTCCCAAAGTTCCTTCACGGAGTTGTAGTTGCCGATTCGATTGACTTCTTATGGCGGAAGAACGCTTAACAGATGGTATTCTGCTTTGTCGTTCGCCACGTATTTAGCCTGCTTCTTTTTTGTCCATTGATATTTTTCCTTGCCCTCTGGAGCTACAAAAGCAAGTTCCATTGTTAAAATTAATTCAAAATATGTTGTGAAAAATACCTACATCAGTTTTTTCTGGGTAGCGAAATCCCCTTCGTATTTCGGCGGGTGTATGCTTGGTCCGGCCATTATCTTTGTTTCGATTGGCGGTTAGTCCTCCTGAAGCGCCTCGGCTCTAATACCACTTGTAGGAGCGTTGCGGCCGGCTAGAAGGGGGGTTGAATAACCCTGTTAATACAAAAACAAAAACCAACCATTCTCAAACTCTTAAGCTAACACTTGCATAAAATAGATAAACAGAAAATAACTCAAAAAAAGTAAAAGGCGCACCGAGATTTACTTGGTTATAACCGGGGAGGTTGTTAATCCAAGGAAAGCGTAGCACTAGTATCTTCTTCTAGCGGAGAAGCCTTTTACAGCAATGAAGCGCACAACAAAAGCTAAACTATAGTCCCGAAGGATTCTGGGCGCCCTGGGGGGATAAATTTTATCCCCCAACGTTCAGATCGAGTGAAAACCCGATCTGGTCAAAAGTCAACTCCGGGCGCTCTGGGCGAGAAAGTCAACCCCGTTGACTTTTTCAACCCCAGTCTTCTGCTCCGGTTCCGTTCGCCTCAGACCGAGTCTTTCGCTCGCTTGGGTGATCTCTGCCATTCGGAATAGGGCTCACCCGAACCCAACTTCCGGTCTTGTTGTGCAGGCTTCCGCTCCGGCTTCTCGTCCCTCGGAATCGCTGCGTGGTTCCTTCTCGTCCACCAGCGTACTCATCCGTAGTCTTCGTCCCTCAATCGCACTCCGTGCCGACCTTCTCGCTAGTTGGGTCTCTTACTCCTCGAGCAGTCTTCCGCTCCGGATTCTCATCCCTCGGAACCATCGCACGCTTCCTTCTCGTCCGCCGGTGTACTCTTCCGCAGCACCTCGTCCCTCGGGCGCACCACATGCCATCCTTCTCGCTAGTTGCGTTTTCCGCTCGACTACCTGTACTCCTTAGCTCCTGCACACTTAGACACAAGGTTAGAAAAATACAGGACCTAACTTAACTTGTTGATCACACCAAAACAACATTGGGGTTCCAACAGTTGCAAGTCGCGACTCTCCAACTCAACCATGGGCGCAGTATTGATCTCTGCTTCCGCGAGTTTGGATTTTCTGACCAGATATGCCCGCAACATGACTTGAGTTGCAAAAGAAAAAGATAAATCAGTTAGATTCAAAAGTAAGACTAAGAAGGAGCATACCTAGGCTGAACGGAAGTCTTGTGAGGATCGGGCTCAAGCCAAATATGTAGAAGACGCCCTCCAGCAGTAACTTGTGGATATCGTATTTCTGGTCAGACAAGCTGGAAGCCACCTAAAGGTAGTCTGATCGGGCCTTGTACCTGCCGAGTGACGGTGGATTTCCAACCTCTAGCTTCTAGCCGGTTGGAAAATCAGGCCGATCTGGGAATTTGACAAAAAAAAAAAAATAGTATTCCTTCCAATGTTTATTGGAGGACGGTATCTTATCAAAAAAGATCGAGCCCGCTCAAGTTTGGAATAGGAAGGTCCCCGACTCGGATAGTTTTGGATAATAGAAGTAGTGAAAGAGCCGGGTGGATAGAGAAATGTCGTGCAGGCGAAAAAGGACTACAACGTCACACAGTAGCCGAAAGGAGTTCGACACTAGCTAGTGGAGAGAAATATGAAAGTATTTATAAATTGTAGAGAAGAAAGGGTGGACCAGGAACCTTAGATTAACAGTAAATTGGTCCCTAAAAAACATACGAAACCCGAAGGTGGCTCATAGGGCCGATCGAATGAAGAAGGAAGGGCAATTTCATAGCCAGGAGGAATTTCATAAGCAAAGTTTAGGCTTTCTGCGTCACTCTCGTCGAATCTAGATTCGATGGAGGTGTACCAGAGGCCAGGAACAGGGATAGATGTTGGTGCAGGAAGCATCCGACGATCGAACCTGAGTTTTGATAATTACAAAGGATTCAAAGTTAAGGTTATTTGTGATCTAATGTGTTTGAATGAGTTTGCAGGAAAAATCCTAACATATCTTAGGCAAAAGTCCTAGCTGCGGTTAGGCAGGCAGAAAATCCTAGGGGGTGGTAACCCTAGGCGGAAAGCCTTGGCGGGTCGAGGTCTTTGGGCAGAAGTCCTAGAGTAAGAAACTCTAGGTGAAAATCTCGGCGTCGCAGATCGGGCAGAAAGTCTTGGTGTCCAGCAGAAAGACCTAAAGACTCGGGCGTTGGGCAAAAGCCCAGTTGATCTGGAGGATCGAACTAGCAACAGGTATACTCTCCTGAGTGGAGTAGGTGAGGACACATTCCCCAGAAGAGGGAACAGTAGGTGTTGGTTCAACCTAGGGTTTCTGGTCGAAAATCCGAAGTCAGAACCGGACAGTCCAGTGATTGTCAAAACATTTATGTTTGTCTTATTATTGCGTGCTAACTTTTTGTTGCAGGGTATGCTTGGTATTTTGGGACTAACGTATCTTGCAGGGACAAAATAACATGGTTTGCCTTGGATGAACAGTACCCGAGGCACCCTCCATGGAGCTTGGAGGCACCTCGGGTGCAAGAGCTAGAGAGCGTGCGCAACAAAGCTGGAGGCGCCCTCATGGAGTGATGAGGCGCTTTGGACGGCCTTGAAGGCACCCTCCATAGCATTGGAGGTGCTCTCAGGTAGATAGGCTGCGAAGGAGTCAAAGCTCATGCACGTTGCGGATCCGCCAGGGATGGAGGCACCCTCAAGGGCATTGAAGGTGCCCTCAACGGCTTATATAAGCCTATCTCGACCAGCAGTTTGTAACAACACAGTTTTGGTAATCATTCTTCAGCGCACTGCTAATGAGACTATCCGGCTGAGCTACAATAAGACCCCGACGACCCGAAGCTGCGAAGTTTCAATTCATTGTTGTTGGTATAGCTTTTTCAGTATAGTTTTGTAATAATCTCTTGTAACTTTTTGCGCGATTATAATTGTTGCCTAAAGTAAACGCTCAACGAGCGTGAGCCTTGGAGTAGGAGTCGCCACAGGCTCTGAACCAAGTCAATCCCTGTGTTTGCTTGTGTCTCTGTGTTTTAATTTCCGCTGTGTTACTCTAAGTTTTTCGAAACGAACGTGAAAGCACAAGCACTATTCACCCCCTCCCCCCTAGCATGTTTCGATCCAACAATAGAAAGTTGAGAGAAACTCGCCATCAGAAACAAAGATTGACAAGAACATAAGTTCAATTGAAAAAGAGAAAGAGGATGCTAAGAACAACCAAAGATCTGAATAAGAAGGAAAGCTTACAAGAAAAGGGAAAGATCGTCGGAGAAGAGAACGCCACAACAAAATCATCGGAGAAGAGCACACAGCGGTAAAATCTGAAGACAAAAGAGCAAAGTAGACGACGTCGACACACACGAGGCTTATAAAGCTTGCGGTCGATTGATGACAACCGTCCGATCCAAGGTACACAAACCTAGAAACAAATCCAACCGCTGAATTTGAAAATGGTACACATCATGTCATCAGGCAGTTGTCCACCTGTCACATCAGGCATGCGACAACAATATAGGACATATGTTCTTCAGTCAACAGGCCGCATTTAAAGCCCTTAAAAGGTATGGTCGCGTGCTCAACCATAATCTTTGAGGATTTACGTAGATTTTAAGAAATTTGAATGGCGTCAGCCAAAATCACGCTCGCCCGAAGGGATACAGTGAAGGTAGAAAATTTTAAGAAATATTGTTGACCTTCTTCCCAATTGGCACACAATCTCCCCGATCGGCAAAGGCAAAGTAAAGCCGAGTGGCGTTGGTTCAGGGGTCTCTTATAGCAATTAATGAACTGTGAATAGTCCGATCGGGCATTGAGGCATCCACTGTCCAGTCAGCCAGACTTGCAACCTTTTTCGACTAGACTTGAGGGGAAGACTTGTGATACGGAGATAAGAGCATACGTGACACAAGTCAATAATCACGGTGTAGGTCAAAGTCAAAGCGGTCAACACCAGGGTTCAAGCAAGGCTAATCTGAGCAGGAGTGACTACATCAGTCGATCGGAATGATGCTGCCTGGTCGGTGGGAAATCAGTCCAAGCGGACCACACATTCGGTCGGAGACGACACCGACATCAATCATGTGAAGTAATAAAGGAGAAGACTAAGGGTCTTGAGGAAGAAAAAGCAAAGGGGAACGTTCCATCTGTCATTAAATGCACTGTAGTCAAGACAAAGATACCTTCTGTAGATAATCAATATCATCAAATAGGAGAAGATGAAAGGTCACTAAGAAAGGTATAAAGTGGCATGCCATGTATGAGGAAAGGACAAGAAACATAAGTTTTCGTTTCTATCATTTTTCATTTTCTATTTTTTTTCTGGTCTTTGATTTAAGCGTCGGAGGATCAACGCTAGATACTCTTTCTCTAATTTAATTTTACCTTACAAGTAGAAACGAGATTCTCATCTAATCAATAGAATCCTCATCTTTTCAGCTTTCTAGTTTCACGTCTTGGTTGGACGGGATTATTGACAAAGAAAGGTATTGACAAGTTAAACTCGACTGATACTAGATAGACAAAGAAATTCATAGAGACGGTCTTTTAGCACCACAGGAAGGCCCAAAAGCGTAGCTTTTTGGTAAGACGAGTGAAGGTACTGTCTCTTGATAGGGAAGTCTAAGTGTGATGAGAGTCTATAAGCGATCTCTGTACTTTTAGTTTTAGGTATGAGGATTAAATCTTATAATTGGTTGGAGTCAATAATTTAATCGACAAATAGTTGAATCAATTAGACAGTCAATTCATATTGGAATGTTAGCGAATAAAATATTTCTTGGTTCAATTAATTACACTCGGCTGAGGTAAAAAAATCTATGATTATTTAGTTATTGGAACAGTATCAATTCAAATAGATTAGTCATCTAAATAAAAGTTCAATTGACTCAAGAGTTAAACAATAAGTCAATAACTATTGAAAACAAGAAGCATATAAGAAGCTTTATAACTAAAGAATTTTAACAATGTTTATAATCATCAATTTAGGTTGATATGTTAGATTAGTCTGTTTCATCAAATAATTTAAACAGATTAAATTAAGATTTTATCAATTTATTTTAAAATGGGTCTAAGTGGATAGACCTATTTAAGTTTGTGACCTGCTCAGGTCGGCCCATGATGAACTTAGGTTGACATGCTGGTTGAGGAAACAAATTTTTTTCTAAAAGTTTAAACAAAAGTGAAAAAATCAATGAGGCCACTTATTCTAGAATTCAGATTTAAAATTTTTAATTTTTTCTATATATATTTTAAATTTTTTTAACGTGCTCATAGACTAGCCCATCTAATTCACAACCTACTTTGAATTGGGTAGTATTAGGGATTTTTTGATTCACGATGATAGACTTGTCCGCTCTACCCAGCCATATAATGGACTTTTGATGGATTGACCAGTCCTATCATGGGTTATTCCATTTGACCGTAGTAATAATGTTTATAATCATATGTTTGGTTCAAGATCATCAAGCGCAATCTTAGTTATGCGATTATTAGATAATGTGGTGATAAAAGGGGGAGACTCCACCCCGCTGTCATGGTGAAGGTCAATACCACGGTGGAGGTCAGAGTCAAGGTGGTCAAACACCCCTATACCATTGACCGATCGGGGAACTCGCTCGCCCGATCGGGATAATGAAGACCCGATTCGACATCATAATAGCTTGGCGGGGTTCCGAGCTTTTGACACTCAAAAAGACTGCTAAGTATCTACAAGGGCACACCAAGCGACTTCCCAGCTCGGTCTTATACAGAGCTATAAGAACGGAACAGATTTACGACCGAGCTATACAGAAACAGAAAGACGGCCGAGCGACTTTCTCCCTCGACCAGATAGTGGCTCATGGACCGGGACAATGGGAGCGCCAGTCGAGCGTCGACCCTGCTCGACCAAATAATACACTCATCCGAGCAGAAAGTAAGAACCCGAGCCGAGCGACTATCCCGCTCGGCCCAATAAAGAGACACTGCTAGCTGGATATTATCTTTTTGGGAGCACGCGCCGCTAACAGGCGGCATGGTCAGCGGTTGGTTCAGACAGAAGATCGTACGATAGAAGCTTCCACTGTCACTTCAGAGATATGCGTGACTCGTTAAGGAATTATGCCAGGAACACTTTACTGATACATCTTTTCAGGAAAAGCTTTGAGAAGCGTGCACACATACCACAGGAGCTTATATAAAGGGGGGGGTCCAAGCTTCAACGGAGGTATGCGATAATCTACTATTACTACTGTTGTTCGCTACTTTACTTTACTTCCACACATCGACGGTGACTGACTTGAGCGTCGGAGGGTCAATGACGGAGATCCCTTCCCTGACTCGGCATTAACGCAGTTGTGGTTGCAGGTCACGCAGAGTCGACACGTGGTCAACCGGAGCGCCACATCCCCAGCTTCCGTCACCTCGACTATCGGACAGGATCACTAGGTAATCACATAACCTTGATTATGAAGGATGAAAAATAATTTGATATTATTTGGTTCAATTTAAGTAATATAATAAAACTTTTTTTGTTTGAATGTTTTAGCACATAAATTAGTATGATTTTTTATCTTATTATCTCTTATTTAATAATGATAATATTATTATTAATAGTGATATACATAAATAAAATTGGATAATATATTTTTTTCGAATTTACTTAGATTATGGGATTTTAAATTATGTCTATTTAATTTGTTTCAACTATAGTTAGGATGTAACTAGAGTTGATTAATTCAATTTATTAAAATTTTAATTAAATATTTAAGTTTTTTTTTTTAAAAAAAAAATCATTCAGCCATCTGCATTGCGTCCCCGCTTCTTCCAACTCCTGATTTTGTCATTGTCGTTTCCCGCCTGTTGCCCGCCGCTCATCACTCATCGCTTGCCGCAACCACCCGTCGCCCGTCGCCCGCTATTGCCACTTCCAATCGCAGTGTTCATCTGTAAGAGCTCAAACTATAAAAGAGTTTTGTCTAGTATTGGAGGGATTAAACATTTGACAAAGTATAAAGGAATTTTGAGAGTAACTTAACTTACCGTTAAGTCGGAATGTAAGAAGCTTTACGTAGAAAGAATTTGACCGTGTTCACATTCATATATAAGTAAACCGTAAACACATGTTCCGCAATTGATAAGCGTATGAGTATTTATTCTAATAAAATTTATTTTTAATAAGTATAAAATATTTTATTGAATATTTGATCTTTCTCGTTTAAAACTCCTTATATTTTACTTATCATTTTTTCCACTGCACAAATAAACACATGCCAAATAAAAGTTCCACGCTATAAGTATTTCTTATTCTATAATTATTATCTCTATCTTATCTCTTTTTATCCATCTGTATAAGTAAAAATTGTAACGATAAAGTTACAATTGTGACCAGGGAAGGTACAACAGTATATTACTGTCACATAATTTTAAAAGAATTACAAGTGGAGGGTAGAAATAGTCTCTTCAGATACGACTATATATATATATATATATAATAGATCTAATATAATTTGATTATTTTTCATGATCATATTGACAAAAACTTACTATTCATTAGAAAAAAAATCCATTATAATTCACTGCTTGAATCTCGATCTTAAAATTCTTAGGATTCATATTTGAAAGTCTAATTACTATACCGTAGTCCGGGGCTATTTTTTTTCGGAATTTGATGGATACCAACGGGAAGAATTAGATGGATCCGGCACAAATTTAAAAGGCAATTGGGCGAGCCGAAAACCAACGACGAGAGCACCACTGCAGAAAGCGAACGGTCGAAATCGATCCGCATAGATCTCATCGTCAAACCAGTGGGATTGAAATATCATGGTCATGCGCAACGGCCCTTGCTAGATCGGAGCACGCATCCCACCTGAGCCCAGCCCTTTTTCTCCTCCATTGAAACCCACCGCCCCCAGCTTCCTTTCCGTTTCGCGATATTTATTTTTTAGAAGGAAGGCGAGAGACGAGCAAGGAGGAGCTCCCCCCAGTGTTAGGGTTTGGGTTATGGGAGTTGGGCGATGTCAGGCGAGAAGCCGCCGGTAGAGATCTGCAAGGGTGTCAATGGCCTCGACAAAGTCGTGCTCAGGGAGGTCCGCGGAAGCTCCGCCGAGGTCTGTTTCGCCTATTCTTCTCTCGTTCCCACCGATCTGGATCCATTTGCTTTCGTTGTTTTTTTGCCCTTTCCGTTTCTGATGCTCCTGTTCAAATTGTTCAATTTTTATTACTGAATGCAACTCTTGCATTCTTTCAGTTGAGCACAAAATTTTGTAAAGAAGATTTTTCTTCCAAACAGGGCTCAAGCAAGTCTGATCAATGTTTGAAATGTTGGCTGCGAAAAATATATTGTTCTGCTGGGGGTGAAACTGAAATGGGAACAATATTTACCTCAACTACTCCCTCCGTTGCCTGCTGATGCCTTTGTGCACTTCTCTGCTGTAGAACGGTAGCGAACAAGTGAAAACATTGGGAAATAGGCCCCTTTACAACCTAAAAAAACAACACCTAGTTCCATTAAACCATTAAACTTATCCTAATTCCACATCGGTGCCATCCGCATCACGTGTTGATATGCTTGCGCAACATCAATATAGTTTCATTCTGGATGGAGATTGAGACTTTAGCTCTGAAAGAAACATTAAACCTTGATTCTCATAATATAATTTCTACATTTGCGGTTTATCAAAGAATAGATGCAATGAAATTCTTTCTTGAGCTAATGCTTTAGATTCAAAATTTTATTGTCTTATTAAGTGTAGATGACTGGTTTCCTAAAGTGGGGTGGTAGGAAATTGAGAGGCCGTTCTCTTTATTGAAGCTGTAGGAAATGCTCGTAAATCAAATTAGATTTTGTGGATCGTGGAGTGTAGACAAAGCCACAAATACGTGGCTCTTGTTGTAGAGGATAGAATATATATAGAGGGTGAGAAGAGAACATCTGATCTATAATTATATGTTAGCTTCAGCACATACTTATAACTGCCTCCTAAAAGTTCTGTCAATATCACACTGCTATGCAATATTCATAATAGACGTGGAGTACATCTGTTCTATAATTATAAGTCAGTATGAACATATACTTGTAACCGCCTCCTAGAAGTTCTGTCAATATCATTCTGCTACAAAGTATCCATAATCAATGGAGAAAGTATAACAAAGGCAATATCTGTTCTATAATTATAAGTCAGCGTCAGCATATACTTGTAACTATATCCTAGAAGTTCTGTCAATATCATTCTGCTTTGAAATATCCATAATCAGTGGAGAAAGTACAGAAGGCACATAAACTAGTGTCCTATTATGGGGTTGCATCATTATATAGAAGCTGTATTTTAAAAGCTTGTGAGTTTTCCTCCTCATAAACTAGTGTCACTGACTTTCGTTGAGTTGATAGTGTCAATATTTGGTTACCCAGTTTGTCCATTTCTATGAAAGGTGCTGCAAAGGACTGCTGCTTGCTTTTTTCTTGTTATATTAGCTACAATATCAGTTTATAGGCGAGTATTTATGTCCTATTCATTTGCAGATGTATTTGTATGGAGGTCATGTGACATCTTGGAGAAATGACCATGGCGAGGAGTTGCTTTTTCTCAGCACGAAGGTATTGAAACTGTTTCCAATAGTCAAAGTTTAACCATGGAGTTGGTCAAAATTATGATGCAGATCTACTTATTTCAACATTAGCTATGATCTTTTGGTCCAAATTTATTAATGTCATATGCATATATTCTAAGAAATATGAGGTTTTATAGTAGTCTTTGACTTGTAGACAAGGGGCAGGTTCAACAACCTGTTCTAGAAACTTGCATTTCTTACATTCCACATATATAGATAGTGAACTGGTGCCAATTATTCTGTTTTTTCCTAATCCATCTGTATCTAACCAATCTGAACCTGATAGGGTTTTACTGATTGTGGATTTAAAAACTTAAAACTAAAAAAATGTAATGAGAAGTGCATTCTGAGAACTTGGAGCAACAGATGGCGGTAAGAATATAGAGTATATCAGTTTCCATTATTAAAATGGTTTTAGATGCATCAAGTTCAAGTATCTTTTCAAACTACTTCTTGTAATGAACATCCATTAAGTAAATGCACTTGTCATTGTCTAAGCAGGACCTATATTAGATTCAGAGTTCATTACCTTGTGTAAACTCTCAAATCTTAAAGCTCAACTGAATTTAGTTCAAGTTATCTTTGCTAATCTTGGTTATGCTATGCTGAAATTGCAAGAAGTAACTAGACTAATACTGGAGTTAAATTTCACTTTTGCCAACATGCATTTGAAGTAAAGATATAGTATTGAATGGTCGGGTACTCGGCTAGAGGGCGAGGGGAGGATACTCTGATCTGAAAATAAAAAATTTATTTTCTCTTGCAATGTAAGGACACGCCAAGTGGATAGATATTTGGCTGAAGGTGTTGATTAGCTTTCTTGGAACGCCTTTTTGACCTTTGTCTGTGCGAGTCCTGTTTCAAAAATTTAGACAATTAGCTTTCTTTTTGTAATTTTAGATATCTGATACCTGAAGGGGCAATCAACTTTCTTTTTGTGATTTTAGATATCTGATGCCTGATGTGGCAATCAATACTGTAACTGTTTGCTTTCAGAACAACAATGCAAACATTTTCTGCTTCAACACCATTGTCCAAGATGTGATTTCAATAACCTGTCAGTAAAGCTTCTAGGTTTATGGAAGCATGCAACCATATCTATCACTATTTTCACATTTTGATTATTTTACTTGCTTAATCTAACTCTAGTTATTTAAAAAAAAAATTCTGCTCACTGAATCAAATTCCATTGATTTACCTGAAAAAGTTGTCTCTCAATCCTTTCTTTTCTCTTCATCACAAAACTGTTATATTATTTTCCTTGAATCCTTTTTAGGCAATTTTCAAACCTCCAAAAGCTATACGCGGTGGTATACCAATATGCTTTCCTCAAGTATGACATTCTTCTTCTTGTTTGCCTTTATTATTTCTGGATTTGTTTATATTCATAACCCAATTTAAGAGAAATGCAGTTTGGGAGTCATGGAAATCTTGATCAGCATGGTTTTGCAAGGAATAGATTTTGGAGTATTGATGCCAACCCCCCTCCTTTTCCAACGGTTAGCACCAACAAAGCTTTCACTGATTTGATCTTTAAACCAAGTGAAGAGGATCTAAAAATATGGCCTCATAGGTACTGGTCAAGCAATCCCTATCTATTATTTTTTATAATTTAGCATTCTAATGCTTTAAAAAAAAAGAGTTTGAATTACTTAAAATCTCTAAGCTTGATGGATGTTGCTGCTGCCTTCTCTTTGCAGTTATGAATTTCGTCTAAGGATTACTTTGGGACCTGGAGGAGATCTAATGCTGACATCACGGATAAGAAATATTGATACAAAGCCATTTTCCTTCACATTTGCCTACCACACCTACCTCTCTGTTTCTGATATCAGGTAGCTTAGATGAATTTGGATATGTTTTGCTGTTGTACCTTTGCTGATATATTTTGTATTTACATGCTTCAGTTACATATACTGGCTTGTCAATTTATTCGTGCATGTAAATGCCTCTTTTCATGGACCAATATTAAAATTTGGAAAATATTTTATTCCAATCAACTTATATGTGGTAATGAAACACAAGTTTCTTTCCTGGTAGTCCTAACTCTTAAGTTTTCAATTGGCACTATGATAATCTGTAGAAAAATACTCAAGCTATGAATCAGCTTATTTCCCTGACCCAAAACCTTGTCTTGGTAGGTAATTTTAATGCTTAAGATGCCAAGAATTTCAATGCAGGGTGAACTGTATTAATTGTTAGTCACAGTTTTACATGCGTTTTTGTTTAACCTGATATTCTTGTTATAACAAGTTTTTTTTTCACCCATCCTGTGTCCTCTTTAAATGATCGCACCTTTATCTTCCATCAAAAATGTTGATAACCTATGGCAAAATAACAGCAACGATTGAAATGTCTTGCTGTGTCAGTTGGCATGATCATAACTGTTCCATCTGCCAACCAAGATACTGTGTTGGCATGTACATTCTATAGATGTAATGTTCATGCTGACTTATATTGCACAGTAGCAGTCGAGATTGTCCATGTCTCAGTTGGCTGTTCCCTACTTTGATACTTAGTATATTCATTTTCTTTGTATCGTTGTTGGATACTGATACTTGGACACCAACACAATTCATACTCGTTATCCTTATTAACCATGTGAAACAAATTTGGAAATACCCATCTTGGACACCTGGATCTTATCTGTGTTGAATATGTAGTTAAGTTCTAATAACATAGCATATCAACTGATCCTGCCCGAAGTGGAGGAGATGGCAGCCGGGAAGTAACGCTGAGGTGGCTCTTCGTCTTCGCGAATGATCCTGTGTTCCTGCAATCACAAGTCGTTAGTGCCAAGCTGGGAGGAGGTTCCCGGCGACGGCCCTTCGACGCTCAAGTCACACACCAGCAATCAAAGATAGGAGCAAAAAGGAAGTGATGAATGGTGGCTTCAAGAGACGTATTATGCGTACCTCTGTGTGGATGGCTGCTCCCCTCCTTATATAGAGCTTTGACGGGTAGACTACACGCTTCCCGGGCGGATGTGCATCCCCAAACTTTCCCCAAAAGCTAACATCGAGAAAGGATCCCTGACATCTTACCATAACGGGGCAAACACATCTCTGCCGAGGCGGCGGAATCTGCTTCCGTACGATCTTCTGTCCATCCGCGCCGTCAGTCGGCGGCATCGACTCCCAAAAGGATGTTTTGTCCATATGCACCACTAATCGGCGACACTGACTCCCAAAAGGATGTTGGCACGTATCCCCCGTCTTATTTGTTGGCTGTTAGTTTGACTGGGCTCCCCTCGATCGGTCCGACCGGCCATCTCTTTGACCTCATACGCCTATGTCTAGGTCGATCGGCTTGAGTGCCCCTTGTCTCGGTGCGTTGTAGGTTCGACCAACCCTCTCCGAACTCTTCTAGCCGATCGGGGATGAAGGGCCTTCTGATCGGCTAGTCTCTTAGTTGACCATCCCTTGACTTTGGCGATCACCAAAGCGCTGAACTTCCTTGGAGGTGGGCCCTCCCGAGTCATCACCGGATCATCAACAATGAATTCCTTCACACTAGTCTCGTGGTGTCTGGTTGTAAGGGAAAGGTGGTGGGGGGTAGCATTGAAAGCCCATGGTGGGTTCACTTCATGGAATAGAGGTCATTGTTGGTCATCAAATAATAATCTACCTGTTAAGGAAAGCCGTGGTTAATATTGGTATTGATATTGGTCATTTTGAGAACTTGGGCACCAGTGATATCAAAGCAGCAGTATCACTTGGTTCCCAGTTCGTAACAAAGATTAATTTTAAGATTAAAATATCAGTATTTTATATTTCAACAACAATTAATGTGTATATTAACAATTAAATTAATAAATTCAAATTCTTATTCTAATTAATCAAGCAAATAATCTAATAATTTGATCATTAATATCTGTAATAATTGAATAAATAAATTAATTATTAACAAGTATTATTTATAATTAGTGATGATAATCTAATTAATTATATAGTCTGTATTGAGTGGAATTAACTAATTAAAATAATCAGTGAAGTAAGCAATCTAATATAAATTATATTATTTCAAATTCAATTACTAATCTGATATATCTAATCAATCAAGTCAATCATTTATCTGACTAACTTAAAAAAAATATATATAATTATTCCAATATTAATGATGATATCATTTTTTGCCATATCAATAAATTGTCAACAAAAAAGGGAGCCTTGGTGCAATAGTAAAATTGTTGCACTTGGAGTTCAAGGGATGGAGTTTCAGAAACCGTCTTTTGCAAAGCAGGTAAGACTGCCTATACTAAACTCTCCCCAGGATCCGTATTGGAAGGAGCTTCGTGCATTGAGCTGTCTTTTTTTTTAATAAACCGTTAACAATAGGAATATTATGCTGATATCATTTGTAGAATATTAATAAACTATTAATAGTATGGATATTACTAATAAACCATGTAAATGATGTAATTATTTGTACATTTTTTTTATCTACTATTGGTGGTGATCAATTATTGTTAGTATGAATATCATTAATTATTACTGTTATCAATCAAATGATAACTTACCTATTAGATATTATCAATTTTATTACTTATTTTCATTTAATAAATTAGTTTATATTCATTTATATTAACGTTTCAGTGAAGTACGGATTGAAGGACTTGAAACTCTTGATTACCTTGATAACTTGAAAGCCAAGGAGCGATTCACAGAACAGGGAGATGCAATTACTTTTGAGGCTGAAGTACGTACATGAGCATGAGCATGAGCATGAGCATGGTCATGTTTTGATTTATAATCATTTTACTGACTGTTCTCTTTATGACAGGTGGACAAGATATATCTGGGGACACCAACAAAGATTGCGATTATAGATCATGAAAAAAAGCGAACATTTGTTTTGAGGAAAGATGGGCTTCCAGATGCAGGTAAGCTTTGTGTTTTTTGGTTGGTTTGCTATTGGGCAAGCTTACAAAAGAAGCTGAACCTTTTCATTCAATTTTATTGCATTTTTTTTCAGTGGTATGGAATCCTTGGGAAAAGGCCAAATCCATTGCTGATCTTGGGGATGATGAATACAAACATATGCTCTGTGTTGAGCCAGCAGCTGTTGAAAAGGCCATCACTCTCAAGCCTGGTGAGGAATGGAAGGGCAGGCTGGAGCTTTCTGCTGTTCCTTCCAGTTATCGAAGTGGACAGTTGGATCCTCAAAGGGTGCTTCAAGGATGAATAATAGATGTCCTTTCCGGTGAGCTATCCATTCTGTGGCTTATTAAATGACAAAAAAGGTATTTATGTAACCTGACCAACAATCATCCTAAATTGAGAACTTCATGGATGTTTTTTGAGAGTTCAGTAAATCTGTGTGTTCTCTGAAAATCCATTAAGATCTTGTTCAATATTTGTTTTCTGATGACTCTACCACCAGATGCATTTTACTGATACGGTGCTTCTGTTTTGCTTTTGGATCTGCAGGCACTTAAATGGCACAATGCTTGGCAACAAGATAATTTTTTGTTTGTTCTAGCAAGTCCACTGTCTTCCATCGCGTGCTTTTCCTTTTTCCTGCTCTCTTTGTAGATCTGTGAAGAGAAACTGCTAGATAAGATTGATGGGGAACCTCAAGTGCTCAATAAGTCTGATTTGTGTTTTCTATCTGGACTGTGCTGTCCCCAAAATTTGAAAATTTGATCATCGTTAGTCTGTCTTGCATATTAACTGGTCTATTTTGCAAATAAAAAAACGACATATCTTAATTTCAAAGGTTATCTTGCGAAAGCAGGTTGACTGTCTATTGTGCTTCTTTAATATTTTCGATTTATGACAATATCTTTAGAATTAAAATTAGTTATGTTAATCCCATTTTAGAACTGAAATTAGTTGGGTTAGTCCGGTTTTAAGAGAAGGCTCTCGCTTGGATTTGGTCCATTTGGAGAACTTAACGCGAGGCCACTAAGTAAAATGCTGAAATTAAAAAGGACAATTCTAATCGTTTTTTATTTGGTATTTCATTTTATTACTCTTCAAGTATCAATCCTATAATATTTATATCATGTAACAGCAGCTACGAGTAATACCTACTCAAGATGATTTTTTATCAATATTAATTAATATCATATTATAATAAAGGTTTTTTTTTATAATAAATGCAAAAAATGCTCATCAGATTCCTCCTTTTAATTTTTGTTAGGGCTGTAAACAAATTGAGTTGAGCTTTGGGGTGTTCAAATTTATTTAATAAGGTAATCGAGCTGAGCTTAAAATGAACCAAGCTTTTGAAATGAATGTTTAAGTTTGGTTTGATTTATTTTTTATGAGTGTTCAAGCTTGGTTTGATTTATTTTTTATGAGCTTGAGCTTATTTGAAGCTTGGCTTGAGCTTGGTTCGTTTAAATGTTATCAAACTCTCAATTAAAGCTTGGCTTGAGGTTGATTTGAGTTTGATTTGAGTTTAGTTTGTTTAGATATTATCAAATTTTAATTCAAGCTTGTTTGATTGTTTAAAACTCTTAGTTATTTCATTGGTTATGGAGTTTGATAATTTAAATTTATTTATTTTATTTTATTATTTATTTAGCATATTAAAACAAATTTTATTAATAAATATGATTTGTGAACATTGTTCACGAATGTTGTTCACGAATATTAACGAGCTGAACACATATGTTCAAACTTGTTTGTTTAACTTAACGAATTATTCAATTTTATTTGTTTAATTAATTTTATGTATATTGAACGAATATAAATAAATTCGTATCAAGTTGAACACTAAATTTATTCATGAACGTTTGATTAATTTTCCACCCTAATTTTTGTCTAAATCTGAAAAGACAGCGTGGCTAGCGATTGATTCCAGCGTAAGAAAGCGTAACGGAGTCGCCACGCTTCACTATAAATGATACGCAAGCCACAAAGGCGAGTCCCTCGATCTCGATCCCTCGAACGCTGCTATGGAAGGAGCAGGCGAGGGGAGCGCGAAGGATAGGCTGGTGGTGGTCGGCGGTGGCATAGCCGGCGCGCTTCTCGCCAAGTCCATGCAATCCATCGCCGATGTAGTTCTGATTGACTCGTACGCATCTTTTCGCCCGATATTCCCCTTGTTTAATTTCAGAAAACCGAATCTTATGCTGGAATCAATATCCCTAGATAATATATCGTCATATATGTTTTTTTTCAAAGTTGATCGTTTAGGATCGATTTTTGTCGGTCGCGCTGGATTTTGCCTCCATATACTTGAATCTAGTTTTCTGGAATTTACTTCGAACAGACGCCAAATAGGAGTGATTTTGGGGGTGGTTTTCGTTTTAAATAGGGTTTCATCAAACTGCTTGCTCTTCCGGCGTATAAATTCATTGAGTACTTGGCTGCCTCAAAAAACGTCTTTGGCATCGGAGGCGTTCGCGAATGTAATTGAAATATTTGAAATTGGTTTCCTCGCATTTGAGTGTTTTAGGGATTATGAGTTAAATCATCTTATTTAGCGATAGAAAGATTAACATTTTTTGTAATTTTTTTTTCTTTTGCGATCCTCATCCAAACCGGAAAACGCTTCCTTGAGAAAGTTGATCGCCAATTAAATTGGAGATCCAGTTCATCCACCTTGAATCGTCGTCTATTTTTGAATTCCATCTGTTTTTACTACAGAACGATTCCGCCGGAGTTTCTTTAATTTTATCGCCGTTTGATATCTATTATTAGAAAGAAACTAAAGTCTAATTGTTAGCTCAGTTAAATATATCATCCACAAATTTTGCAAATTATGCATGATAAAATTTTGCTTTGCTGGGCTACCTGTCCGATGTCAACGTGCCTAATAAGCTATGGTTCTTCTGGCTATTGGTGTAACTCTTCTTTTTAAGTAATCAGAGCAAATACTCTCCATGCCTGAGTTCGTAGACGAACTGGTGCATATACTATAGAGGATACCTCCCTTACATATTCATTGTTTTCTTAGACCATGTAAAATAAATGTATTGTCCTTGACATATTTCTTTCTACTAACATCATCAGGAAGGATTATTTTGAGATCCCATGGGCAGAATTGAGATCAATGGTTGAGCCTTCTTTGACAAGAAGATCACTGATTTCACACACTGATTATACTAGGGCAAGGGTTATAGTATCTTCGGCAACACATATCACTGAAAATCAGGTGTTTACAGCAGATGGTGGTTCCTTCACATTTGATTATCTTGTAGTAGCTACTGGTCATGCATATTCAACTCCCAGAGGCAGAGATGAGAGGATAAAAGAATTTCAACTAGGTAAGTGTTTGCGATCCTTGCAATTTCTTTGTTTCCATTTTAAATTTCAATAGATATTTGGGTCAAGCATTTATCAACTTATTCTTGTGTCTATATATTAATTTCGTTTTCATGTTGATGTTCCATAATATCAAGTTATGTTGTGAACTTCTCCACACCTAAAACATGAATTAGATATTGCTTGCTGATTTGTTCGTTTAATATATTGATTCAACAAAATTTTTTAATCAAATTTCATTATTATTTAATTCACCTTAAAGCTACATATTAGAATACACTTCAGTAGGCCTTACATGTTCACATGTTTTTATATCTAGCCACTTGTTTGATTGGAACTCATAATTCCACAATAAGATTTGAAAATTCATAAATTTAATGAATTCCAGAACAAGATTACTTTCCATGTCCCTGGACACTATTTCAAATTTCATTATTTCCTATTGCTATTATCAAGGTTTACTTTAGTTTAATTTGTAACTGCATTTGTCAATAACAATGATAAGTTTGCCGATGCAAACTGATCTACAGTGGCATTTTAGTTTGAGCTTTTCTCTTGTTCTGTCTATTTTTGGGTGAAAGAAATTGAGTAAACACTGCAAGACCTATTCCCCCTTTTCCTTCCAGGCAAACCTTCCATCTAAACGAGGAAACCAAATTCTTTCTATCATATGCATTGAGTTCATAGCCCATCTTTGGGTATTGCCTGGCAGTATTGGCAGTATCTGTCTTCTGTGAAAGTACTCCAAAGTAGAAGATGTTCTAATTGTTCGCGATTCCTATTTGATGAGACAAAAATTTGTATTATATCCACCAACAGCTGAAGTCATTTTGTTCTATGGTTTTACTTTCCATCAATCCTCTTTTCAACTCAAAGAAATACTATATCGTGATTGGAAAGTTGTTAAATTATAGAAGCCAAATTTGAGGAATGTTATGAACCAACATTCTGTGAAAGCTGTTGAGGCTTACTCTGCCTAAGATGGATTTGTAGAGTTTGGTACAGGAAAGTCTAGATTTCTATTGTAATTCTTTTCTAGACAGGTTTTGATAGTCCTAAATTGCTTGTAGGGGTAGCCTCTCAATTATGTGACCCAACTTCTTTGATTAGTGCATACACTAAAAGGGCATAATTCATGTGGATGAGGGCTTTGATCTTGATAGTTGTTATTCTGGCGATCACTTTATTGTCTGTCATTATCTAGAGAAATTAATTATGAAATACTGTAACATCCCAATCATTCTTTTTATCCCATAGCGCTTGAACATGTATTACAATTTAGCAACAATTTTAATTATTGTTTATTTGTTTTTGGGAGCATGACCATGGCATTTAGGTTCCCCTGTTAGGGTAAACATAGTCATCATTTTTGTATTTGCTTTTCATGAAGGCCATATCTGCAATACTTCATTGTTGAAATTCCTCATGGTAACTTCCTGCTCTGTTTCCTCTTATATTGAGTTTGTTCAATTCTTTCCCCCTTAAGTGATGTTTGTTTACTCTTACCATCCAAATGTCTTTCATTCAAAAGATCAGGCTTTTAATTTTGAAGTTAATATACATTCTCATCCACATTCTTGGTGATGCACATCGGTAGAAGAAGCACTTCATTGTATACTTCTCTGGTACGATAAAGATTTAAACGCAGTATGTTGTCTGATAGTGTTGGCTGCATTCAGCTTGGTTGAGAGGATATGTTGTGTGGCATACAAGCCACTTTATTTTAACAAAGATGAGTTTCATTGAATTTCTAATGATGGCTATTTTCCCTCACATTTAGACAATGAGAAGATAAAATCATCTGAATCTGTTTTAATCATCGGAGGCGGTCCAACTGGAGTCGAACTTGCTGGAGAGATTGCAGTAGACTATCCCGAGAAGAAGGTAACTCTTGTTCATAAAGGATCAAGGCTGATGGAGTTCATAGGGAGCAAAGCTTCCAAAAAGGCATTAGATTGGCTGACATTAAAGAAAGTTGAAGTTCTTTTAGAACAGTCAGTTGACTTGAATGCCATTTCAGAAGCAGATGGAGTGTACACAACATCATCTGGAGAAAAGATCGCAGCTGACTGCCATTTTGTTTGTATTGGCAAGCCACTGGGATCATCATGGCTTCACGAATCCATGCTCAAGGATAGTTTGGACAAGAAAGGAAGGTTGATGGTTGATGAATATCTCAGGGTGAAAGGCCAAAGAAACATCTTCGCAGTAGGAGACATAACTGATGTCCCTGTAAGTACTCAATCAATCTTTCCTCAGAACTCATTTCTCAATTCAACAGAAAGTATGGATCGCAACTTATGCTAGGTTTAGTTCTTGGAGGACATAATAATTTTTTTTTTGTCAAATTGGCTGCGTTAAGAATATCGTCTTGCTCTTTCATCGATAGGAAATCAAGCAAGGGTATCTTGCACAGAGACACGCGGAAGTGGTGGCCAACAACTTAAAGCTGTTGATGAAGGGAGGAGCGACCGAGAAGAAGTTGGCCAAGTACAAAGCTGCTTATTCCATGGCATTGGTTTCTCTGGGTCGCAAAGAAGCTGTGGCACAGTTTCCATTTATCACCATTAGTGGCTGCTTCCCTGGGCTTATCAAGTCCAGGGACTTATTTGTTGGTAAGACCAGAAAATCTCTAGGACTCACCTCTTGAGCCAAACACAAACATCATCCTTGAAATATATTGTGATTTGTTCGTGCTCTTGTGCTTAATTTTCTCACATAATTGACACTATCTTTATCTTGTATATCCATGTATCAGTGGTTTATTTTGGTTCTGTAGAAAATCGCCTTAGCATTGATTCTCTATGACAACCTATAAAATAATTTTAAACGATTTTATATAGAATTTAGAACCATTAACTGCGCTGATATCTGAACTCAATCAAGACGATAATCCACTGTTCGCTCAGGTGGTGATGAGGTAGATTTAGAGGATTAGTTAAATTCCGGTAAATGCACGCTCCTTGTTTTAATGAATGATTTATCTAAAAATAAAAATCCAGTCGTGTTCCAAGGAAATTGTATTTACTATAAAAAGAGTGTTTCACCCTATTAGTCGTTATAAAATGATATAATTATCCTTAAATATAATATTTTAGAGTATTATCTTTCCTCACATGTATTAAATTCAGTACCGATTAGTGAGTTGTATGAATAAGACAAATTAGTGTCGTAACGAATATAGTTTGTGATTATTGTTGAACAAAATAGTCTATATTATAATAATTATAAAATCGTAATTACTACAACGTAAATATTAGATGAATAAATCAATTATGTATGGTTAACAATGATACTTTGCCCTAAAATCCCTAACATTTTCCTTAGTCTCTGCGTTAAAAAAAATTTATTATCACTCTTTGTATGCAAACTTTCTTTGCTTCAACTCTTTAATGCACACCAATTTATCTAATTGCTCTTATTTTTTTAGGTATAAAAAGTCTAAAATGAAGTATAATTCCTCCTAAATGCACCATATTTAAACTAGAATCTAGTATATTTTCTATTAAATTGAGCAAGACTTTTTTTCCATTTGACCAATCAATTGATAAACTCGATCTAGTTAAATGATGCTTAATTTAGGAGAAATTATATATCATTTTGAATTTTTTATACCTATAAAAAATAATAAGAGATTTTATTTTATAAAAATAATTGTATAATTTCTCTTAAATTCAGCACCATTTAACTAGAATCAAGTATATCAATTGATTAGTCAGGTAAAAAAAAATCGTGCTCAATTTAATAGAAAATATATTAAATTCTAGTTTAAATATGTTGAATTTAGGAGAAATTATACTTTATTTTAGATTTTTTGTACCTAAAAAGGTAAGGGCAATTAAATAAATTGATATACATTAAGGAGTTGAAATAAAGAAAAATTTACATGCAAGGAGTGAGAATAATTTTTTTTTAACACATGACTTAGGAGGAAGTTGAGTTTGCATACATGGAGTTTAGGACAATTTACCCACATAACAATTATGATTATAATGGTATCATTTTACATAGGAAATACCATCTTTTTTTATTTGTGGTCGCAACGGTACTCCATCGGAATGGATGGAATTCAGTGTATTCTAATACAATGGTAAAGAAAATAAAAAATGTTGGAGCAATCTAGTGACCCTAGGTTTTGATGTTTGGGCAAAGGTTTAAGTTAGTTTTATTGTTGTATTTGATATACATTGTGAGTGTGCAGGATACAGGTACAACAAGGAAGTCCAAGTGTGATCTTGGCAAAGGAGGAAAGTCCAAGGATGAGTCTTGGCGGTGTAAGTCTAAGCATGTAGTCTTGGCAACGTAAGTCCAAGTGTAACTTGGCAATGGATGAAGTCCCGGAGGCGCGACCTCTTGGCAAAGGAAGACCCGACAACAATGACAAGGCCGATGGAAGCTCCAGAAGGCAAGACGTGAAGGATGGGGAGGCATCCGAGGGACGCAAGGCTGATGGAGGAGGCTAGAAGGCTAGGTCTAGGTTGGTCGGGCAGGGACGAGTGCTGAGAGATTGTACTCGGAGTAAAATATAAGAATTAGGGTTTACTGCAGCAGCACTGTAGCGTTACTGTAGCAGTACTGTAGCAGTCGACTGCATGTTTTATCAGTCGACTGGTGCAGTCGACTGGGGCAGTCGACTGGCAGCGAACAGAATGTGTGAAATCGAGCCGTTGAGGTGTAACGGTCGAATTTCCACAGAGGGCAGTCGACTGCATGTTTTAGCAGTCGACTGGTAGGCGGGGTTTTCAACCCGCGGGCTATAAAACCAAAGCTTGGGAGCTTGGTTTGAGTTGACGAAATTAGACTTGGTTAAGGTCTAATTAGTAGTCTACAAGTGCTCAAGAGTTTTCCTTGTGTCCAAGAGGTCTTGGTGAGTTTGTGGTGAGGTTTCTCCACCCACAAGGAGTTTGAGCTAGCCGGAGGTCTTCCGGGGAGTAATCCACCGACGGATAGGGATCGTCCACCTTACGAACACGCCGTGGAGTAGGAGCTTTATCTCCGAACCACGTAAATGATCGTGTAGCTTGGTTTGCATTCTTTCTTGTCTTGTATTTTGTTTAGCTTGTTTATTTTTGTATTATTCCGCTGCGCAAGCTAACAACGTAGGAAGCGAACGATTTGGGTGAGCCGCTATTCACCCCCCTCTAGCGGACGTCAAGGTCCCAACAAAAAAGACATGTTGGAATGAAAAAGCTCTTATCATTGATGAAGAAAAAGAGCCTATAAATAGGCTTTATATCAAAACACTTCAACCTAACATTAAACCATAACTCCTATATAATAGGATCACCTAATGCACTTTCTTATACACGAAATCAAATAACTAAACACCTAAAGACTCAGACAAACTATGACTTGGACAAACTACCAATTACTAGAAATTTCAATAAATATTATAAAATAAAACATTTAAATCTTAACACCCTCCCTTAAACTGAAATATGCAGAAATCAATTTAAAAGAAAACAATAGCAGAACATGAACAAACTCCAAGTAGACCACGCAATCTTACAAATGCAGCCAACTTGAAAGGCTTGATATGTATATCTACAACTTGATCTTCACTTCGATAATAAACCAGCTTGATTATTCCATCATTGTTGAGATCTCTTAAAAAATAATACTTTACATTGATATGTTTGCTTTTGCCGTATAACATAGGATTTTTAGAGAGTTTGATTGCTGAGTTGTTATCACAAAAAACTGTAGTAGCTTTAACTTGTTTGAACTGAAGCTCTTCAAGAATTCTTCTCAACCAGATAGCTTGACAAGCACAAGCTGTTATAGCAATAAATTCAGCTTCTGTAGTTAATAAGGAGACAATTGGTTGCTTCTTAGAAGACCATGATATGGTCCCTGTGCCAAACATAAAAACATAGCCTAAAGTGTTCCTTCTATCATCTTGATTTCCTGTATAATCACTGTCAGTAAACTCGAACAACTCTAACTTTTCACCCTTCTTTTAGAATAGCCCAAAATCTTTAGTTCCTTGTAAGTAACGAAGGATTTCTTGGTGGCTAACAAATGTATTTTTGTTGGATTTTCCATATATCTACTTATTAAACTCACAGAATACATTATGTCTGGCCTTGTCGCAGTTAAATACATCAAACTGCCAACAATTTTCTTGTAAATTATATTGTCCACCTTCTTCCCTTCATGATCTTTGTTTAGCTTCAAGCCAAACTCAGTTGGAGTGTTTATAGGATTGCAATCCTTCATCTAAAACCTGTCCAAAATTTCTCTCATATACTTCTTTTGAGAAATAAAGATTCCATTAGCTGATTGCACTACTTCTATGCCAAGTAATGCATTATACCAAGATTAGACATTTCAAATTTAACCATTATAGGTTTCTTGAATTCTTTAAGCATGACATCATCAATTCCAGTAAATGTAAGATCGTCTATATATAAGCAGACAATGAGCAGTTTCTCTTTATCTCTAATTTTAACAAAAAGTGTGTGCTCATATGGACATTTGTAAAAGTCTTCTTTAAAAAAATAGGCCTCAATACAACTATACCAAGCTAATGGAGCTTATTTTAATCCATAAAGGGCTTTCTTTAATCTATACACTTTATGCTTATTTCTGATCTTAATATGACCAAGAGGTTGTTCTATAAATACCTGTTCTTCCAAGTTTCCATGTAAGAATGCCAATTTGACATCTAGCTGGTAAATAGACCATGAGTTCTGTGCCGCCAATGCGATCACCAATCTGATTGTATCAAGTCTTGCAACGGGAGCAAAAACTTCTGTATAATTGATCCCATATTCTTGCTTATATCCCTTAGCTACTAAGTATCATTTCTTTTAGCTTGTCAACTTCACCATTTTCTTTTAGTTTTGTTTTGAAGACCCACTTTACACCAATGGTTTTGTGCCCTTTCAGAAGATTAGTCAACTCCCAAGTATCATTTTTTTCAATGGCTTCAATTTCATCGTCCATCGCCTTACGTCATTTTGCATCTTTGACGACACTTTCAAAAGTTGTAGAATCACAATATGAAAATAAAGCAAAATGAGTCATTGGATTTCAATTTCTATTACCTTATAGTCTTCCATCCATGCAGGCCTTCTCGAATCCGACGAAGAGATTGAGCTGTTGTATAGTAGCTTCTGTTGTTGTTGGCAAAATTTCAACAGCTATTGGACTAGCTTCTGATGAATTATTATCAAAAATAACTTGACTAGGTTGTTGCCTAATCCAATCCCAATTATTTTCCTCATCAAAGACAACATCTCAGCTAGTCACAATCTTTTTGGTTTGTGGATTAAATAATTTATACGCTTTGGATACTTCACTAACACTAAGAAAGACACATTTTCCCCCCTTATCATCAAGTTTCTTCCTTTTCTCATCCAGGATATGTGCATAAGCGATGCAGCTAAAAATTTTAAAAATAATCTACAACTAGTTTCCCTCTACCCCAAGCTTCCTCTGGTGTCATATTTGGAACAGTAAGTGTAGGACTTCTGTTCAAGATGTGAATACTCCAATTTACTGCTTCAGGCCAAAAAGTTTTTGGAATTCTCCCTTTTGTCAACAAGCTTCTCCCCATATTGAGGATGATTCTATTTTTCCTCTGATACACTAGTTTGTTGGGGGTGTAAAAACAACTGTTAGCTCTCTTCGAATGCCATGAATTTTACAAAAATCTTCAAATTTGATTGAGCAATATTCTTCACTACGATCCATTCAGAGGGTCTTAATAGTGTTCCTTGTTTCATTTTCTAGATGAGCCTTGAAGGTTTGAAATGCACAAAATGCTTCTGATTTTTCTTGTAAAAAATAAACCCAAGTTTTTCAAGTATAATATCAATGAAAGTAATTAAGTCCAGATAGATCAACGGGCCAACTTGATATTTGGCGAGAAGTCCGTTTGGGTGTGCGGGACTTGACTATCGACAGAAGTCCAGTTGGGCTTGCAATTTGACAACTGACATGAAGACTTAGTAGGTGAAGAGGCTAGTCAAACTGACTATAAGTTGGTAAGTAAAGACAAATTATTGGAGAAATAAATTTTTCATAAGTTTTGGGTTACTAATTTAGTAACTCATCGAGAAGAATTCATATTCAACTAGATTAAAGATTATCTTTAAAAATAGATGTGATTATAACCTGCAGACATTGAGCCAATAAATGTCTTGAGAAACCTCAGTATAAACACAAGAAAGCTTTGTCCTAAGGAAGCATGACTTTGAATGGATGACATGGTCCTAGAGTAAATAGATTCCATCAAGAAGTGAAAAGATACAAGTGAGACACAATAAGGGAAATGCATCCTCAAGCCTATAAGCCAACCTATACAAGGAGATAGTGATATGCATTTCCAACAAAATAAAAATAAAATCACTGGAGATGTAAAAATTTCTAGCAATTTGTAACATACTAAAAATAGAACATACTGCATCATTTAAAACTGACTCTCCAAACAGCAGGGCATATAGATTCACATCAATGCCAAGTTCCTACACAAAAAAGGAGAAGACATGAAACCATCTGAAATAGAGTGAATCAACGATTAAACACAAGATGAATAGCAAACTAACAAATTTCCATATATGCAATCTATCTTATCTTAGCTGAGAACAATTAGTAGTTGCATATTCAAGAAAATGGAGATGGAAAGTAGAGGAGTCAGATTGATCACTACCACTATCAGCTCAGAACTGCTGGTGTAGAGCTTGCTCAAGGGCATGCGTAGTACAAGGACCAACATACTGATGATCAAGCTAAGGATCAAGTTGGTCGTTACCACGACAAGGACTACAAACTTAGTGACTCGAGGATGAGCATCCCCCAACTCGTTCCCTATCCTCACACTACAATAAACAGCCTCTGGCTGTTAGTGAATGATTCATGGAGATTAATGCGAGTGTAGTAGTCGTCAAACCTTGTGGCATTGATCAGGTCGAGCATAATCACGAAGTCCCAATTCCAGTAATTCACACTGGAATCGATCACACTGCTAGTGAGGAATTGATATATAGGAATTGATAAGTTGTTTGGTCATTGATTACCATATAGATATGGCATCGAGTGAGATCCCTGGATTTGGGAGGTAGTTTGTGATCAACACGAAACCTTGGATGTACCAAACCTCCATGCTGTGATGAATGTTGGGCAAGGGGGGAGAGGAAAAGAGGGTGTGGAAGTTGGGGGGTTGACTTACATGAGCATGATGAATGATGAAATAGTGAGTTTGAAAAAGAGCGACATGTTGGTAAAGGCCTTAATGGAGAGGTCGGTACATGTGGCCTTGCAAGAAGGGCTTGTAAGTGTCCGTGGTAGTTTTGATGTAATAAATCAAGTCAAGTTAGGTCTTATTATGTTTTGATATTCTTGTATCTAAGTGTGCAGGAACTTAATGTTAGGGTTACAAGGTTTTAAATATAGTCCCACATTTAAAACACGTGGGAAAGATCATGAGTTTATAAGAGAAAAGATATCTCCATTGGCATTAGACCTTTTGGAGAGAGCCCAAGAGCAAAACCATGAGGGCTTAGGCCCAAAGTGGACAATATCATACCATTGTGGAGATATCTAAATTCTTTTCGATCCTACAATTGGTATAAGAGATCGGATTGCCAGAAGGTTTAACCGCCGATTATACACAAGAGCTATAGTATGATTGAGCCATGTGAGTACAATATTGACCTCGAACAAAGAAAGTGGGGGCTCCTATGTTCTGATTAAGAGGACCATACACCAGGCAAGAAGTCCTAGTTGCGGCTAGGCAAGAAAGTCCTAATAGGTCACGTGGACTGAGGGGTAGGAAGACCTGGTGTGTCAAGAATCGGACGTGGGAAGCCTGTGTGGTCTTTTGTTTGAAGGGGGGATTGTTGGGGTTGTAAGGTTGCAAACATAATCCCACATTGAAAACACATAGGAAAGATCATAGGTTTATAAGAGAAAAGATATCTCCATTGGCATGAGGCCTTTTGGAGGGAGCCCAAGAGTAAAACCATGAGAACTTAGGTTCAAAGTGGACAATATCATATTATTGTGGAGATATCTAAATTTTTTTCAATCCTACACTTAAGAGCACAGGAAGTCGAGCAAAAGACGCAGCTAGCTAGAAGCACGACATGGGAGAGAGTCGACGGGCTTGGTGCATCCGAAGGATAAGGCGCTGCCGAAGAGTACGTTGACGGACAAGAAGGAGGCACGCGACGTTTCTAAGAGATGAGAAGTCGGAGAGAAAGGTTGCTCGAGAAGGTCAGAAGATAAGTTTGGGTGAGCCCTATTCCAGATGATCGAAATTACCCAAATGAGTGGAGCTGGAGTGGAAGACTCGGAGGAAAAGTCAACCGCAGGTTGACTGTGCTCCGGGTGCCCGGACCCAGGGCCCCCTAGGCTCGTGCACTGGTTGAGCCGGTTCAGCCCACTCCGGGCGCCTGGAGTAGGTTCAGGCGCTTGGACTAGAAACTTTATCGAAATGTCAGCTGTCACAATCCATTGGGACAAGGGTAAAATTTTATCCCCCTTTAGGCGCTTGGAACCCTTTCAGGCGCCTCGATTAGTGCTATAAATACAACACTGATCCAAGAAGCTAAATACAACACTTGAAAATGATTCCATTTGAGTTGAGTTTGTAATTATGAGCTTTGACTGTTGTAAGAGACTACTCCACCCAAAGCAGATTTTTAGTGAGCTTTAATTTCCTTGAATTAATAATCCGCTGATTGCAAACCAAGTAACTCTTTCTGTACCTCTTCCTTTTAATTAAGTTCTTAATTCTTTATGCAAGTGTTTATTTTAATCAACCTATAAGTTTTAAGGAAAGTGTTTTATTTGAATTTATTGAGGAGGCTATTCACCCCCTCTAGCTGGTCGCAAGGGACCTACAATTGGTATCAGAGCAAGGCCGCTTCAAGAGGACTAATCGTTGATCGAAGCACAAGAGATGGCCGGATCGAGCATCTATCCACTGAAGTTCGAGGGGGAATTCGTGATCTGGAAGAAAAAGATGGAGGTATTCTTTAAGATAGATTTAAGTTTATTCCTAATTATAAAATTTGATTTTGTAGCACCAGAGGGCAAAAAAGAATAACAATAGACAAAAAAGGAGCAAGCCAACTTCGTGACAAATGACAAAACAGAGTTTCATTTGCTTAGCGTCTTACCACCTCAAGAAGTCAACTGAATCAGAGCCTACGAGTCAGCCAAGGAACTCTGAGAGAAATTCTTGGAACTACACGAAGGGACCTTAGAGGCAAAACTAGCAAGACAGAATCTACTCCAGAACCAGATCAGTAACCTCCAATTAGAAGAAGGTGAAAACGTTGCACACCTCCATTCAAGGATCAAGGAACTCATCACCGGACTCAAGAATCTTGGAGAAAAGATAACCAACCAAAATTTTCTAAGGTACGTGCTTAACGCCTTTCCTAGGACTTCTGAATGAGTATCCTTAGTAGATGTATATTACATCTCCAAGGATCTGGAAGTAAGTACTTTAGAAGAATTATTTTTTACATTTGAAATTCATGAAACTAGATGTGTAGATATGAAGAAGGAGCCCAAGTCCAACATTACCTTAAAGGTAAAAATGGATGAACCAGAATTCGAAACATCGCTCGACGATGACTATACAACATTCATGATAAGAAAATTCAAAAAGTTGTTTAAAACCAATAAGTTTAGTCAAGTGTAGGATAAAAGAAGAAGAAGAAAGTTAAGATGTTATCATCGCAATGAAGAAGGGCACGTCAAAGACAACTACCCTAAATTGAAGAACACGGAGAAGAACAAGAAGCCGATTCAGTCAAAATATAAAAATCTAAAAGCGACGTGGGACGAAATGTCGTCAGAATCGGAGATTGAAGCCCAAGCCAAACTTGTATTGATGGCAAGTCACCAAGAAGACGACGAAGCAATCTCTTTTGCAATGAACATCGAGAGCATTGATGAAGGGAGAGCAATATAAGAAGAATGTAGCTTTACAAGGGGAGCATCAGAAATCGACTAGGTAAGTTAGGTACAGTCTCTACCTCCTGACCAATTATTTAAATTCGTAAAAATATTGTCAACAAATGCTTGTAAATTAGAAATTGAAAATAAAAAATAAAAAATAAAAAATATAAAAAGGAAAATGATGAATTAAAACTAACCTTAGCAACATCCTGTCGATTAGAAGATTTCGACAAGATAAAAATTGAAAATGAAAAGCTGAAAATAGAAATAATTTTTTTTTAAAAATTTGCATGCTCACATGTTCAACCAGCTCAAAATTATTTAGGACTTAATTGATATTATAGATATCATAAGAACCAAATCAGAAAACTATTACCAAAGCATATTCCTAGAAATTTTTTAATTAACCCGATTGAAAGGAACCTATTTTGGGTTCCAAAATGATGCATAATTTTTTTTTTGCATATCGTACTTTTTACTATCAAATAAATTTCTTTGCATGATTTCTGTTAGAAATTAATTATAATTTACTTTTTCTGAAAAAGAAAATAGATCTTTATTTATATCTACTTAAAATCAATTCAATTTTTGTGAAAATTTTATTTCAGTTTTGGTTATTTATGCTTAACCGTTACAAAACTTCTTAGAATTTTTGAATAATTAAAAATAATTTTATTTTTTTAAATGGTAAAAATCTAGATTTTTGAAATTTAAATGTTCATGATTTTTATGGATAACAATCACCTTATTTTTATGCTTTAGACTCTGATTTAAATTTATTTTTCATGGAATACCCCATTTTTAATGTGATCAAAGGGGAAAATTAAAGATTAGGTCTAGGGGGAGAGTATATATTTTTTTTTGAAAATCGTGCCCTTGTAATTTTCTTTTTACTGTTACTTGTTTGTGATTTATCCTAACTTAACTTGGGTTGTTCACATCAAAAATGGAGAGATTGTAAGTATCCCGTGGTAGTTTGGATGGGATCAACAAAGTCAAGTTAGGTCCTATTGTATTTTGATATCCTTGTGTCTAAGTGTGCAAGAACTTAGGAGCATAGAAAGTTGAGCGAAAGATGAAGCTAGCCAGAAGGACGGCACGGGAGAGTCGATGGGCTCGGTGTGTCCAAGGGATGAGGCACTACGGAAGAATACGCTGGTGGACGAGAAGGAGGCGCGCAGTGTTTCTGAGGGATGAGAAGCCGGAGCGAAATGTTGCTCGAGAAGGCTAGAAGATAGGTTCGGGTGAGCCATATTTCGGATGGCCAAAATCACCCAAACGAGCTGAGCTGGAGCGAAATACCTGGAGGAAAAGTCAACCGAAGGTTGACTGTGCTTCGAACGCCCGAAGCTATTCTGGGCCCCTAGACTGCTTGGACCCAGGGCACCCCAAGCTTGTGCCTTGGTCGAGCTGGTTCAGCCAGGTCTAGGTGTCCGGACGAGAAACTTTATTGAAATACTAGTTGTCGTGATCCGCTGCGACGGGGATAAAATTTTATCCCCCTACAGACACTTGGAACCCTTCCAGGCGCCCCGATCGAAGCTATAAATACAGTTTTGATCCCAAAATCTAAATACAACACTTGAAAATGATTCCATTTGAGTTTAACTTTATAATTGCGAGCTTTGACTGCTGTAAGAGGTTACTCCGCCCAAAAGTAATTTTTAGTGAGTTTTAATTTCCTTGGATTAGCAATCCGTTGATTACAAACCAAGTAACTCTTTCTGTGCCTCCTCCTTGTAATTAGGTTCTTAATTCTTTATGCAAGTGTTTATTTTAATCAAGTTATAAGTTTCAAGGAAGGTGTTTTGTTTGAATTTATTGTGCAGGCTATTCACTCCACTCTAGTCGACCGCAAGGGACCTATAGGGCTGAGGATGATGTAGAGTCAAGTGGAAAGAATGAGCACCCACCAAGAGATGCTGAGAGTGATGGAGGTGCCAAGGAGGTCAAAGTCAAGGATGAAGACAGTGAGCCAGGAGATGAGGATGTTAAAGAGGAGAACAATGATGGTGATGGCGACCATGGGGTTGATGATGTTCTAGGCCTACAGTAACCGCTTCATTGGCCAGTGAAGGGCGAAGGCGATACGCTGAGGCAGGAGGCCGTGGGAGTAGACGTAGCCCATCTCTACGATTGTGTCCTACTAGCCAATGGTGCAGAGGAAGGAGTTGGAGAACAGTGAGTTCGAGCACCTGATCCCTCTCCCCTCCCATGGAACCCTAATTTGACCCCTGATCGCACCGACTACCTTCTCTACCATGGCTCCATTGGAATCGAGACCCTCCCCATTCTTTGGCGCATCCTCCTCATTCTTGTCTTCAAGGATAGTGTGAAGGTTGCGCCAGCGTCAAGGACCAAGGAGACGAAGGGTAGAGAGGAAGGCGAAGTCGAAGTCGCGAAGGGCGGCGACATAGGAAGGGTTTCGCGAATTAATTATGTGGGTGAGATAAGTTAAAAAAGTATTGTTTATTTTTAAATTTTAACATAACACTTTATGCGTGCCGTTAATATTTATATTTGTAAAAAAGTTTATTAACATCATATTTTTTTGTACACCGATATTTATAAAAATGTAATACTATTCGCAACATACTTAATTGGATACGTCGTAAAAATTATTATTAACATCAAGCCCTAACCGTGCACCATTAATGACATACTCTCGCGTGAGGAGTATGGTTTACGGGAGGGTTTCTGGCATGAGGATGTTTGGCAAAAAAATAATTACGGAAGGGATTCCGCCTGAAAAGATTTAGCGAAAAATAATTAGGGAGACTAGATGTTTCGACCGATAGCAGTAAAATTTTTTGAAGACTATTTACGACGCACATTGCACGCTGTTAAAATTTTATAATATTTATTGGCAACGTACATTTTTGCACGGCGTCATTTATATATGTATAATAAGTAGTAACAACTCACTCTGCATGTCGCTGATATTAAGTTTTAATAGCACATTCTGCATGCCGTAGAAAAATTTATTGGCAACATATATTTTTTGCATGCTGTCATTTGTATAAATATTATATTATCCGCAACACACATAATTGGGCACGTCGTAAAAACTATTATTAATGATGTGCTTTAACCACGCGCTGTTGATGATGTACTGCGGAAAGTCACTTTTGTTGTACTGTGGACTTTCCTATTGACAACTTCCCGTTAGACTTCACACTTCTAGTCAAGTATTCGGTCAACCTTGATATACTTGACTTCCTATTAACATATTGATCAAATATCAAAATCCAAACTCGAATCAACCCAAGTTTGGTCAACCGTCAACCTTTATCCAAAGTCGATTGCACCAACAATAATAGCGTATCTAAAGTGTGAAATCAAAGTTAGAGAACATGATAAAACTTATGAGACTTCTAAGAGTGCATTGATTTTGTTTTGAATTGATTCAGATGTGGTAAAGGTCATCAATTAGTTTTGATCAAAGGGGGTCGCAGTAACCAAGCCGAGGTGATTGTTTATAAAAAAAAATAGGTGTGCAAAATCACAATACCATGTATAGGGTCCGACACTTGCTTAGGGGTGAGTAAAAGTTCAGTTAAACTAACTTAATCGAGCGAATTTAAAAGTTGGATTTGGTTATTTCAAACATTTATTTACTTTTTTTTTTAAATTAATAATTTTATTTAATTTAGTTTTAAAACTTCTAATTAGTTAAACCGAATAAATCAAACTTTAATCCCTAAATCGGTAAGCACTCCTCACATTGCGACTCCTCGCTTTTGCTCGACGCTGTTGTTCTCCGCGGCTTTGACAACCAAGGCCGAACGTGGCATTGGGAGGGACACCCTCAAAAGGATCCCTCCGTCTTGCCTCTGGCTCCTCCTTGCCTCTTCCTGATGCCTTCCCTCTTGAGGCTTCGGCAATCATGGCCGAACACGATGCCGAGAGGCATGCACAACTTTCTACATCCATGGTGACAAAAGATAAATACACTCGTCTCCAGCGCCCCCGCTAATAACTTTCTATATACACGCACCTACCGAGATGAGACATCTGGAGGCTGATGCCATAGTCATTCATGCTTTTTTCTTCTTTCGAAAAGTACTACCCCCACTGTTAGTTTTGGGTTCAGAAAAACAACACAGATTAGAGACCCTCCAATTTAATGCCCATCTTCCTTCCTTTTTTTTTCTTTCTTTCTTATAACAAATAAATCTGCCTTGCCTTGCCTTCCCTTCTTTTCTTTCTTTCTTATAACAAATAAATCTGCCTTGCCTTCCCTTCTTTTTTGTTCTCCTTTTCCCATGGCTCGTATATTTTATAAAATGATAATTCTAATTAGCATCATTGACTATCTCTAAGATGGCCGATCCGATTTCTTCACAAAAGTTTTCCACTGACCATCAGGGTAAATCAGGAAGCGCACGTGACGGCCATTCCAGAAGCCTAGCATCCTTTGGTTGCACCTCTTATCTGGAAAAAAAATTCCTATAAATATGCCATAACTGGGGTTTGAACCGCGGGTACCTAAGTGATAACTTGAATATCTTACCATGATACCATAACCCAAGGGACATGGCTCATACATTTTATGGCATGGCATGACCTCGATCATGAATTCCATCTAATGCTCGTGTCACCCCCCCCCCCCCTGACTTCGACAATCTGACGTCAGGAGGGACATCCTCAGGAGGAGACTTGTATAAAAGTTAGGTAATTTAGTTTTTGATCAAATTAATCGATATTTTATTGGTTCAGTTTATTCATTTTTTGTTGTAAAGTTTGATCGATTCGGCTAACTCGAAAAAAATTTAGTTTGTTTGGTTTTAATTTAATCAGTTCAGTTTTGAATCAATTGCCCTATGGTTGCCTAGTGTCAAAAGGTTAAGGAAGTTAGTGACCTGATGACCGGGGAGCCAACGATTGAAGCCTTAGTGAATGAAGATCGTAACTATAATGATCCTAAGATGCTGAAATTCCTTGTCGCATAAATATAAATCCGAATGAAAGGTGTACTGATTTGGCCATTGTCTCAGTGAGAGACTCGATGAAAGCGACATGTCTATAAAGATGTCGACTTCTTGAACTTGGATAGAAAGACTCTATGAAATTTACTGTTCTCTGGGATTGACTTTGGACTTTTTGTCACATTTCACATGAGCTAGTCTTGCCACAATGCTAGCTTCACTCATCACCCGTGAACTATAACAATGTTAGAGCAAAATATATACAAATGTTATAATGATTCACACGAGCTAGGCTTGTTATAATGCTAGTTTCACTTGCCTCATGTAAATTATAACAAAATCAAAGTAAAATATATAGGACTAACCAAATATGTGTATGTATGAAGAAACTCCACTAATATTATGCACATATCTAAACAATTGACTTGAAAGTTAGAAACTTTCAAAGTGAGTACAAAATACAAAGTGAAAGTGAGGATAGGAAAGAGGTGCATGATGTAAAATAATAATTTCATAAAAATTCAAAGGATAGTAGATAATAAAGGTCATAAATTTCTGCATTTAATATCATTAAACTCTAATAATAAACTTCTCTTAAATCTCACTTACACAATTTTACCATTTCACTTTCTCTTTTATTCTCTTATCAATATTCTTCATTTAAGTTATCAATCAATCCAATAATACATACTATAAAGGGTGCTTATGCAATTTTCCAAATATTTATGATTTAATTCTAAGTTATAATGTACCGTAAGATATTTTTCTCCTATGGGATGATAAACTTAGGATATTTGGATTGCTGAGCCATCCTCTATGAGTATTTTTGGATTTATACTGATTGTCAATATAAAACTTTCATAAGATTAAATTAATCATCACCAGGATTAATATTGACTACATGGTGTTAGTTAAAATAAAATTGACAGTTGTCTTGCAATCTGTCTTTACTAGTAAAGATACATTATATATTTAATGAACAATCTACCATTCATCCAAAATAAAGTGCATCCAAATTATATAGGTACATCATAAAGGGTGAACGACTCTTGGAAATTTAGGATTTTCACGAGGAATATTCGATTTAGGGATGGTAGCGGCTTAAGGAATTTAAGATTTTTAACAAGGGTTTAGGGATATAAATAGGTTTTATGTAGAAGAAACGGTCCCATTCAGGAGAAGACGCACGTCTATTTTTTTTAAAAGAAATTTACAACAACCATTATTTAATTAATAATACATTTTAACTAATTTTTTTTATATAGATATAACACCTTTTATACACAATTTAGGTGGAAGGGAAAGAATGCCTCCTTCCAAAGAGATCCGAGCCATTAATGAAATTCCACTCTAGAGAAATTAAAAATCAAAATTCACTAATCATCTTCGATTTATTAGATTTGATCTAAATTAAGATTATTATATTTTTGGGACTCTTTTGAGTATTAATGTAGTCTGAATCTCCTATCCTGTTACCAGTAACCTAGTAGGTCTCCGATGAGCTTCCAATCCGCGGACTAGAGTTTACCTCTATAAAGCCTCTAATCTTCTATGACTCTCTATCCCCATGTAACTCCGCTTGTGAACTGTTGTGCCCAAGTTACCTATCCAATCTACAATGTTAACATCGGTGAGCAGGGGTTGATGTTGCCATCTTTACCCTTCCGATGCATAAGTTAATATTGTTGATGTAATTGACTTATAGGGTTTTGATTTTTATTTAACAATATATTTATTGAGAAAAGTTTAGTCAGGTCAAGGTCGATCGGATAATTGGTAAAGGGAAATGAGTTGTTGAGAAGTCCAAACAGGTCAATGTTGACCAGATACTTGACAATCAAATAAGAAGTTCTGTAGGTCAAGTTTACTCAGACAACTGAGAAGTCCTGATAAGAAAAGCTTGACCTAGGTAAGTGAGAAGTCCTGACATTTCAAGGCTCACTTAGGTAAGTGAGAAGTTCAAGCAGGTAAAAGGTAACCAAACGCTTGATAAGGGAAAAGTTCAGGCAGGTCAATGTTGACGGGATGTATGACAAAGATAAAATCTAAGCAGGTAAAGGTTGGTCAGATGTCTATCAAGGAAAAATATTAAGTAGGACAAGGGTAACTAGATGCATGACCAAGGGGAAACTCTAGGGGAGTATACTCTAGGTAGTAAGAAGTTTTAGAGGAGTGAATTCTAAATAAATATAACAAAAATAAAGTTTATGGTCTACTGCGTGCCAAAGTATACTATTTTACTTTACTACTTCTATTTATTATGCTAACTAGGTCTTGCAGGAAAGCCTTAATGGATCAGAGTCAATTATATACTAAGCAAAAAAAAAAAAAAATCCAAACAGGTTAGCCGAACCAAATATTTAGCAGATGATCTTGTCTGAAGGTTGAGGAGATGACACGCTGGCTCAGGTGGATGGTTTGTTGATGAATAGTTGATTCTCCAATCTAGGATGAAGCTTCTCAACGATCCTACACACAATTAGATGATCCAACAAAGCGTTAGTGAACAAAGACCAAGAAAGAGATCCTTGGCAAGACTCTCTGACGCTCAAGTCAGTCCCGAAGAAGAATAATAGTGGATGTACGAATGAAGGTCTTAGATGCGAAAATTGTGTACTTTACCAACGGAAAGGACCCCCCTTTCATACCACCTCTCATGATCTCCGTGACCATGAGGTGTCTTCATGCGTTAGAGTTTGTTAGGTAGTTCCTCGAAGAGCTTTCGAGGAATCATTTTTGTACCCACAGATGTATCTCTTTTGTCGTTTGTAATTTAAACCTTTTTTGAAGTCATTGGAGGAAGATGCCATTATAGATGAATCACCAATGGGAAATCAAATAGACTCCAGAGGAGTTTCCAAAAGAATATTCCCCAACAATTATGCCAGACTGTTAAAATGCTATAGGCTGTGTGTCTACTGAATATATCTTGCCCGATCCGCAAGATCAACCATATTGCTTGTTGTTATATTCTGTCATAGTATCTCAGTCGGTCCATAAGATTGGTCGTATTACTTGCCATTGTATCAATTTGCTCTGTCATATATTAAGTACTACAAAGAGCTGTTCAGAGATTAATATAGTGCCCATGGTATGTCAAAGCTTCATTCAAGAAGTCATATGATAAATTATGTATATTAGAGCTTTATTTTATGACAATGTGACCTTAGGTAACTTAAATTTGGTAGATCTGTGCTCGATTGAGCGAATATGTAGAGTTTCCTAAGGATAAGTTTCTTTAAGCCCGTCCGATCTTTGCCCAGCCGAGCATACACAACTATCCTTATGCTTGACCGACTTCCATTCGGCCAACCTTATACTAAGAACTTTATAAGGCCAAGTATCCTTAAACCCGCCCAATCTCTATCCGACCGAGTGTATACAGATAGCCTTGTATTCGATTGGTCTTCATCCGACCAATCTTATACTAAGACTTTAGGTCAAGTGTCTTTAAATCCGCCCGGTCTCTACCCGACCCAGTGTATACAGATAGCCTTGTATTCAATCGGTTCTCATCTGACCAATCTTATACTAAGACTTTTATAAGGCCAAGTGTCTTTACGCCCGCCTGTTCTTTACCTAGTCGGGCGTACACAGACAACTTTGATTCGATTGGCCTTCGTCCGACCGATCTTATACTAAGACTTTTATAAGGCCAAGTATATCTTTATGTCCGTCCAGTCTTTACCCGGTCGGGCATACACAGACAACCTTGTGTTTGATCGGCCTTCATCCGACCGCTCTTATACTAAGACTTTTATAAGGCCAAGTGTCTTTACGTACGCTCGGTCTTTACCCGACTGGGCGTACACAGACAACTTTGTGTTTAATCGGTCTTCATCTGGCTGCTTTTATACTAAGACTTTTATAAGGCCAAGTATTTTTATGTATGCCCGGTCTTTACTCGGCCTAACATACATAGACAACCTTATGTTCGATGGGCCTCATCAGGCTAATCTTATACTAAGACTTTTATAAGGACAAGTGTCTTTACGTACGCCCGGTCTTTACTCGACTAGGCGTACACAGATAACCTTATGTTTGAGCAGCCTTTGTTCGACTGATCTTATACTAAGAATTTTTATAAGGCCTATGTGCTTAGAGCTTGGTCAGATTTTCACCTAGTCAAGCTCCCTTGCACTCAGTCGACTACTTGACTAATCAGGTATATTATTTCCTGACTTTTAGAATAAAATACTAGAGTCCTTATATCTAACTAGCTTTAGTCTGATCGGCTTTATTCGTGTGTCCTACTCATAGCCATTTGGATAGGATCCTAGAGTTTTAACGCGGGGTGATCAACAAAGTCATTTGGGAGGTGCTCCCCTACTATACTTTCGACCCTCATTTTACCTTAACTTTGACCACCACGTCATCTTTGAGATTCACTCATTATAACCCGTATCAGCAGATTTGTAAGGTTAGTCCTGTAGAGACCTTTTAGTTTCGGAACACAATGTGGGCATGCCCCATTTGGGACAAACATTAGACATTGATTCAATTAAAGAAACTAACTAGAATTTCTAAGTCAAGATCAAATAGTCTTAACTGTCAAATAAATTCATGTATACATATCTATTTATAATTCTATTTTGCAAGAATATTATTATTATTCTTGTTGTGCAAACTTTGTTTTACAAAAAAATAAAGTTTGGATTGACCGAAGGGTTTGATCGATCGAACAGGGAGGTTCAATCGGCTGATCCTAAGAAGATAAGCACAACCGGGATTATAATCTAAGTCCAAATGGAAACACCGTTTAAGTTGACTAATCAGGAAGATCAATTGACTGAACACATATGGAAAGCACATATCAGATGTGATCAGATCAAACAGTCAAGGAAATTATAATGTTCAATCGATTGCTCAAGAGGATCAGTCGACTAAACAAGTGGATTATGTAGGATTGATCTGATCAGATCAAAAAAAGAAAGGATAGATTAGGAGTTTAGTTGGCTGATGGGGCATTCAGTTGATAAGAAAACCCTAAAATCAAGCTGAAGACAGCGGGATCTTATTGGGTTCAATCGACTGGATAAAAGCTATAAAAGAAGCCTCAGGCTCTGAGACTCAACAACAATTCTTTCATCAATTTCTCTTTCTATATTGCTCCATTCATGCAAATACTACTATCGCTATGCCGAGAGGCTCTACGATAGCCTACGACTAAGTTCTACTTCTACGTTGTCGGTATATTTTACATCTTGCATTTACATTAAAAGAGATAGTAGCTTGTTATTATTTTCTTCATATCTTGTATGAGTTTTCTCTTTTTCTCTGAAAGTTTTTTCAGAAATGAGAGTATTATTGGACTACCCATTTGAAAATTGTCCAAGAGATTGTGAGCCTTAGAGTAGCAGTTATTGGATTATGAACCAAGTAACCACTTGTATTTTATTTGTTTTTTCACCGTGACTTTATTTTTGTAAAAGAAAAAATAAGTTTTAAACAAACGATATTCACTTCCCCTTTATTGCACGATCTGATCCTACAAACACAATGCTGAAGAATAAGGCCGCCCCCTTCAAGAGAAGGGTTTGAACTAGAAAAGAGAATGCCTTCCACTGGGTAGGAGTTTTGGTGAGTTGTGAGGAAAAGTGTCTTCCGTTAGGTGAAAGGCTTGAGCTAAGGTATGGAGAGAGGCTATCACCTCATGCTTGGGACATCCTCTGACACTCTATGATCTCAGCATGTTAAAGACAGGGTCTGATGACTCTGAGGAGTACATTGAGCGTTCATGACTAGCCTCTCCTCACCATGCCATATTTGATAAATGTCCATCTTGTTAGTTTCCTCCAGTTCAGTTGACTACTGCTACCCCTTAACTTCCCTGCTATTCCCATATCCACTACACTGCCTTTATTGTAAAGATCACGATTCAAGGAGAGTTAGCATAAATGATTAAGAAAAATGGTCGATAGAGTTGGAGTGCAAGAGAGACATTCCCACGGGGGATGTTCTCATGGCCTGGATGATGATTTCACTTATTATATTTCTAGTTAGAGAGATATTAATTGTCACGCCTCGAGGAGTCACTGTCAGAGGAAAATCCGACAACATCTCCCCTATACTGGTGACAATCTGAAACATGAATACATCACCAACAAAATACATCAGCCCACACGGTTCGAATATACACAACCACGCAGTTATATATATTAAACAACCCACACGGCTGTATTAAAAACATAACCACGCAGTTATATATATTAAACAGCTCACACGGCTGCGCTAAAAACACAAAGAAAAAACAAACGATAAGCCATACAATCAAAACAACACAATGCATGCCGGTACGACTTAAACACAAATACAACACCAAACCAATAAAATAGCCACATGGCTAAACACCAATAGAAAGCTAAATCAATAAAGAATATATATAAAGAAATCAAGAGCGAGGTAAACCATCTTTTGATGTAACGTGGGACCAACAGTCAAGATACTCTACGTGGCATGACATATTTATGTGCTAACCTGAAAACAACATGAAAAATAAGGGGTAGTGAGTTCAACAACTCAGTGGGTATCAAGCGGACATGCATAGTAAAATATAACTATACCAGTAATAATCATGCGGTACAGTTTCCCGAACAATAATAGAAAATGTGAACTGAAAAGACTGAAAAAATTGTACTCACCAGGACCTCCTATCCGGATATAAGGGTTGTCAGACCAGACACAAAATGTTTCCTGTATGCATGTCAATCATATGCAACCACCAAAAATGCAACATACAAAATGCAACAACCACAAACAATAAATGCAATCCATGCATATAATGTAAATATGACATGACCACCCTTGACACAGTCAGCCATCTCACACGCGATGGTGAGACCGAGTGGATAGGACTATGACAACTGTGCAGTCACCATCACTACTCCTGAGTGACCGAGTGGATAAGATGCTGTCGGAGTACACCTATCCTCCTGCCCCAAACATAGTGGGGGAGCCTAAGCTCTCATCTCCCCATATCATGGTCAAGGGGAGGGATCCCTGCCTGCTACATGTTGCAGTCATCGCTACCCATGAGCGGACTAGCGAAGCCTTGACAGAGTAAACTGCACATACCCTGCCTGATGTACCACTAACTCATGAGTGGTTGTGTGTGCAGATCATGTAACTGGCGATGTGCTCAACAACAATGGAGCTGACAATCGCTCAACATGTAATCATGCAAGATGGTGCATGACACTACAACATGTAAATTCTGACACCTCCATAATATATACAAAAAAGGTAAAGAAATCCAACAAGGATCTAAGTATCATGAAACTATGTACACATTTCAGGTATGTCTAGTAACTAGTCGCGTACACCATAAGTACATATGGAAAGAACAAAAGAATATAAGTCTAAATGCATAACAGATAATAACAAAAAAAGGCATGCTATAGGTATCAAGTAGTGACATACCAATGGTAGCTAAACACAACCATTACTACTAGCTATAAATTACTACGCATATCATAATGACAATATCAAAAGAGATAAGTCAAAGGTATCCGCCTCGAAAAGAAGGTCGTATCCGATAAATCCCACATTGAGACGCACGCCCCGAATCAAAGTCCTGCGTCACATGTGTAATTTATCTAATTACATAGGCATCAATAGCTAATTTTCATTTAAAATAAATAGCTAACTCCAAGTCATTAATTCCCATTCAGATGATCATATCCACTCTATTTTCCAACCTCAGCCTAAACCACCCAAGAAGTAAATTCACATTAGATCCTTAATTACCATTAGATTAGATTGCAACATGATTTAACTGCTCTTAGTCTACCCCATCATAAATCTCCATTTAATCAATCCTTTCATACAATTACATAACCCATGAAAAATATGGAAAGAACAACTTATCCACAATGGAAATCAAAGGCGAAGTCACTAAAGAAACTCACCCGTGACATTTGGATAGTGATCAGATGCCCAAACCTCAGCAATAACTTATATATGTTGATGGCAAATAGCTGACCCTTCTCCAATTTGGACCCCAACAACAGGATGTGCCAAAGAGATCAGCATTCGATTCATCAAGAATTTGAACAACAAGCTATTTAGATGTTCTGTATCTGTTCCAATCAAAGAAGAATTTAACAAAGGGAACTCAATATGCGAAATCCATGCACCCTTAAAGTCCAGATGAGTACCTTAGCTTGTCGCACCTTAGTGGTGGCACCCGATCGAGACCCCGTTTGTAGTGGTGCGGGTTTCATTTCCATGGATCAACCGACAAGAAGGGTGGCACTTACTTGATATGTCGGCACAACACTGTCAGAGGGGCAAAGGTGCCCAAAGGAGCAGATCGGCCGTGAACGAATCCAGGCGATCACTGGATCTTGTGGTTGGTTCGCTAGGGATGGCTAGCATCGTCAAGTTCGGGTGGCAAACACCCAATGCCACAGTGAGGGAGAGGCTGCGGGTGGAGGATCGGGAAGAAGGGTTCCGACGAGAGGGCCCTCAAACAACAACCAGGTGGCTCTCAATGCCGGCGGCGGTGCAAAGAGGAGAGGGGAGGAGGAGATGTGAGGGGAACAAGAGCTGTGACTCCCGACCGACGGTGGATCGAATGGCTCCGACACTCAAGGGAAGGGCAGTGGTGATAGATCGGGAGAGGAGAGGGCTTGAATCAGGTTGGGGCAGCGCAGCGTCGCGTGAGGGAAGAAATCGCGAGGGAGAGGGCGGCGTGAGTCGGGTGAAGCAGGGAAAGAGGGAATCCGTGTGAATGAGAAAGAAATCGCGAATTTAGGGCTTAGGGTTACTTAGGTTAATTATAACAAACCTTAGGTTAAAGGAATTAATCAACTCCCAGCTTAATTGATATATCAAACAGGCTTTCTCTAAGTCTATTCGATGCATCCCCTTAAAATATACCATACGAGCTCCAATAAATTTCCAGAAAATCCCTAAAAATTTCTAAAAAATTCGATAAGGTTATTCATCCATTAAACCTTATTAGGTTAATATATTTTGTTATGATATTTTATATTAATAGAAATGATAAAGTAAAATAACCAGAAGGATGATAAACCCAACTTTATCGTGAATTGGGTATCAAATAATAAAGTACTGAACCTCCTAACTACACTAATGAAGTATAGGGTATGCCCCAGGTCATATCTCACAAGGAATGCAATTATGATGGAATCTTAGGATTAATTTATTGGATATGGGGTTTTGGGTTTTAAACTATAAATGCTAAAAGACAAGTAGTAAAAGACAACCTATCTAAACTATTAATGGAATGAATTAAAGAAGAGCAAAGCAATTAAGGAAACTTGAGCACTTAATTGAAACTGATCTAACATATTCTATTTGCATTCTAAACAAATAACAAACATCTACAACGTTCAAACACAAACAAGATCAAAGCATGAATTAAGCAAAGTCACATACATCAAAAAAGAGTAAAGATCATGTAACAGAATCAAACTGAACTCCTTCCACAATTGAACATATGAAACTAGCCAATGCTTCTAAAATTGAACACAAAATGAAAACTAAACAAGAACAACCTGAATTACAAAGATCAGATGCTTAAGGGAACAAACCAACCATTTGTCACATGGAAGGGGATCTATCACTAATAAGAATGAATCTAGGGATCTAAAGATGCTTACAACCCAAGCTAGGGTTGGATTGGATCCAAAGGAAGGCAAAACAGAGGAAATCAGTGGCGAACAAGATGATGGCATAGATGCTCAGAACTCAGATCTGAAGAAGAAGGTAAACCCCACTCTCCTCTGGCGATCTAGTTTCGATGATCGGCGTTGAAAATATGACGGAAGATGGTGTCAGATGGTGGCTTGGCGACAACTCTGTGGCCAAGAAGATGATACTAGAGATGGCTAAAATATAGCCGAAACTTGGATCAAATGGAGGTGGAATAGAGAAGTGAAACCCTTGACCCTACTCCGACGATGGAAGGAACTCCGGTGACTAGCGGAAGGCGGGTGGAGAAGATGAAGTCGTGCCCTCCTCTTCATCTCCAAGAATCACGATCCAGATAGAGATAAGATGGGTGAAGTGGCGTCGCCGACGGTAGATAGGATGATGATCGGAGGAAGGGAAGTGCCCTTGACCTCAGAAGATCGCTGATGGTGGAAATCAGAAGAAGATTGCTCTCCTCTGCTTCGTGCGATCACGCTCCACCTGTAGCAAATTGACCATCCCTTTACTGTAGCTTCTCATTTCTTTTTAAATCTCATCAGATCTCAATCAATGGTTGAGAATGCATCATATCCCATTCAACAGTTGGATCACTTCAGATCTGAATCAAAAGCTCCAGATCTTGATCAATGACCCTGATTTACCCTCTCTTTGATTTGGATGGGATAGATCTCTGATGGATGGCTTATATCTCTTTGGATCTTGGATGGACGGTCTAGATTGCTTTAGAGCTTGATCTCCTCAATTAATATCAGAATTGAGGCCAATTTAGATTAATCTGACTTGAGTCCATGACCCTTTTGATACCTATAAAGAATATATCGAAAATTAGCATCAAATACCACAAATATGATATAATTTACAATTAAGTTCACAAACTCATGAAACATGATATTAACATGAAATTAACACATGAGAAGATTAAAAAGCATACCTATATGAATCAAAATATAATGATCAAATGATGGTTATCAAGGGGTCAGAGTTTAAGGTAGATATTTATTAGGGAGTCCGATGTAGATGTGTGCTAAAATATGTTTCATAAACATGCACAGTGGAAAAAAAAATAATAATAAACTACTTTATTACAACACATACATATGAAGATACATCTATAGAAACATGATCATAAAATAAAATTTACTGAATTAAATTTAACTAGTTATACCTTGTGTATGACGTGGAGTGGGAATGACATCATCCAAGCAACGCTCCCGAAGCCTTACCTCTATTTGTATGTATCCATGCCGAGAACTCTTCAAGACAACTTTGGAAATCTACAAGCCTTGTCTTCGTCTTCAATACTAGCCAATGCTCGGAGACAACACAATCTGAGAGAAGGGTCAAGGCTCTATTCGTGTCCAGGGCCGAAGCAAACCATCGACAATGAAAAGAGATGAACGACAACGATAATCGCTATTGTTTGTGGGGTTTCCTCATTATTGTCGATGGTACAGCCGATGGAAAGGGGTTCCGAAGGTCAACAAGTTACCACCGGATGAAGGGCAACCAGCAGCATGCCTATCCGGTGGAGCAAGAGGTGGCGATGGCGCGCGAGACAACAACTCCTTGTTGTTGTTCGTGCGCTTCTGGGAGGCTATCCATAGCTGGAGCAATTGTGTTCCGGTGTCTTTTTGGCTGGCAAAAAGTTGCTAGCCTGAGGGGCAATGGGTGGTGTCGACGACAACCAGGAGAAGAGAGAGGAGAAGAATTAAAAATCTAACATTTAGGTTTCTAATCGGACTATTAATTTTTCTCCCATCAATACCAATATATAAATCTCTTATCGGGTTAGAGGAACAAGTCCAAAACCCATATCCATTAATCTGCGACCCATATCATTAACCTTAAGTTTGGTTCAAGGTCAAACTAAGTTGGTTCAAAGACAAACAACTTGGTTCATTAACAAAACCTCTTTTAATTAAAATCAAACAAATTTGGTTGATAATTAAACCAAGGAGAACACAACTCATCTTCAAAAGACGTGATCCATCCATGCTTCCATTCCGATAAAATATTTTTCATATTTGCCCTTCATCTGGTCCAACCAAGCATAGTCTCTCTCGATTTAAGAATTTAATTCTCAAACTCATTTTAAGTCATTTGTATAAACTTATAGTGCGTGTGATTTAATAGGTTTTCAGTTATATTGGTCGTCTATAATTTACTATTAATTATAGGGGTGTAAATGAATCGAGCCGGGTTGCAAGCTTTTTGAGCCGACTCAATAAATATTTGATTCGTATTTGAACTTATCGAATTCGAGCCGAACTTAAACATGCTTGAATTTTTTTCGAGCTGAACTCAAGCACAAATTATTTAGTTCGATAGTTCGCGAGTTGCTCACGAGCCTTAATAATTTATTAATATAATATAATTATATATTAAATAAATAAATTGTGAGCCTTTCAAGTACTTATTTTTTAGTAATAGTTCGAGCCGAATTCAAGCCAAAAATTTCAAACTTTCGAGCTTCGAACCGAGCTTAAACTTGAATATAACTAAATCGAGCTGAATTCGAGCCTTAGATTATTCTTCATATTTGGCTTGATTCGATTCGTTTACACCCCTAATTAATTATGAATCAATCATAAGTACCACGCACTAATATATCATGATCCTCAATTAATAGAAAAATCAAACGGTTGATTCTAGAACCACTTCTGAACCTTTTAACAACTACAATTAGTTGTGCCTCGTTCCTTTCACTCATCTTATAATCACTTGGTTCAGGATATGATCTATATGTCAGTCTCCACTAGACTACCTACATCATACCTAGCCCAAGTAATAATTCCTCATCCTGTAGATTCAAATTACTCAGATATGTTTTCAAGAGTACCATACTCTTAATATGTGATGTTTTCACCAAAACTTTTTAAGTAATAATCCTGACAAGTGACCATAAGGTATACATTTCCTTGTAAGGAGTGGTGAATCCTTTGTTAGTCATTCAAATACCTTCGGGTACTTAGACTTATACCCAATCATCCTGGATTCACACCTCTACAAAGATGCTTGCTTAATATGTCAAAGTATAAGTCTCCATGACCAAGGTGACTTTAATACTTCAAGTCGAAGGAAACTTGCACTCGAGCTATAATGAGATCTTCATTGACATATCTGTATATGTAGAGAACCAAATGAAATCTCATAGTAAGTCACTCCAATAATCTAGTTACCATAACTAGCATCCCCGTTTAACTCTCGACATCCTAATATCTCCAACACATGTCAGTCTTACAGAATCGATGATCTTCGATCTCATCAATTCATCAACTAGGGAATCTTTTAATACATTCATAATTACACATGTAGAAATGTTCACTATTTGTGATCCAAATACAAGTTTTCTTATGTTGTGATTTGTATTGCGGATGTTCAGTAAATGAGTTTCAGATCCAATCATTTGTATAAGCAATGCACACTCAAATAGTAATTTTTTATTTATCCAATAAATTGGTGCAAACCATAAGGTGATTACCTTAGGACATCTCTCAAATATAACAATATTCCCATGAGAGAATGTTCTAAGACATGGATGACGAGCTGAGGACATTCCTTACCAGGGATGCTCTTGTGCTATCAATCAACTATGATGAGAAAGAACTGAAAGAGGTTTACCCAAGAAGGTAACCTGTGTGAGTTTTTATCTGTGCTGGTTGACCAAGATCGATAGACTGCCACTTCTGTGTTCGAGCTATCTAAGTGCTAGACCTCTCCAGGGATATACCCAAAGAGATTGTTTCCAAGCCATGCACTTCTGAGTCCATGAACTTCTGAGTCCATGAACTTTCAAGTCCATATACTTTCGAGTCCCCGAAATTCCAAGTCCATCCACTTCTGAGTCCGTGCACTTTTCAGTCCACACACTTTCGAAGCTATGAGGACTTAGTCTCTCTGTAGATGTACTCAAAAGGGTTGTTCCCAAATCATCATCTTTCCGAAGCCATGAGGAATTTATATTTCTGGGGATGTACTTAAATGGGTTGTTCCCAAGCCGTCATCTTTTCGAAGCCATGAGCACTTAGTCTTTCCAGAGATGTATCCAAAAGTGTTGTTTCCAAGCCGTCATCTTTCCGAAGCCATGAGCACTTAGTCTCTTCGAAGATGTACCCAAATGGTCTGTTCCTAAGCCATAATCTTTCCAAAGCCATGAACACTCAGTCTTTCCGGGGATACCCAAAGAGGTTATTCTCAAGCCGTCATCTTTCCAAAGCCATGTTCACTTAATCTTTCTGGGGATGTACCTAAATGGGTTGTTCCCATGCCGCCATCTTTCCGAAGTTATGAGCATTTAGTCTTTCAGGAAAGACTTGATATTCCTGGGTCGTGTCTTCAAGTCATGTCTTTTGGCTATCTGGCATGGACCCTTGTAAATCAGGTCTACAGGAACTACTAGGACAAGGACTGCAAGGTGTATTAAGTATAATCATATCGTTTAATTTTGATTCAATTGTATATTTAGTTAAAAATTTAAATAATTTTAATTTTTTTAAAGAGAGAAGTTATATTTTCAAAATCTTATAAAAAGTAATTATTTTTTTAAAAAAAATTTAGCGTGTATGAAAAAGGGGGAAATTTCAATAGGGTGTTTTTTTTAAATAGTCAAAAGACACTCCACTTTAATATTTTATTAAAATGGAACCTCATTCTCCTATAAAATAATACAACTGTCATTCAGTACTGTTATCATTATTATCATATCTATATCTCTCTCCTAAATCCTAAACTGATTGAGCGTATTATAGCAACTACGAAACTATAACTGCTATAACTAAGTCGACACATAGTTATAATAGCTATGATTATGTAGCTACTACAACATGAAAAAAAAAAAAGACTAAAATTGATTGGAGTTTTGAAAAGCCTTTAAACAATAAATTTTTGAGCTAAAATAGGGTTTCTATAAGTTTCAACCAATAATCAGTTGTAGATTTCTGAATGAGTTACTATTTGATATGCTGTATGTCTCATGATTTAATCCGAGTAAAAAATTATGACATCTTAAAATGTAGTGTTTAACATTCACGGTGTGACCACTACGAAATCATAATTATTATAATATGAATATTAAATCTAAAATTTTAAAAAATCATAATTTTTAACTCGACTTGAATCATAAAATGAATAATATATAAATCGAAACTCGTTCATAGATTTATATTTAGTTAAGGTAATCGTGAAGTTTTTTTTTCCTATGGTAACAGCTATAAAATTAGATTTATAAGGCGGTGGAACGACTTTGGATAAAAACTCAAGTGGGATGGCAACTCGATAATTCCAAAAATATTAAAACGCCCTTGTGATTTTTTTTTTTCCGAATGGAAAGGTGAGATATATGATTTAATAAATATAGAAGTACGTCATTCAGCAAATTGCCGCGTCGTATCTTTTGTTCATTCGACTCCCGAATGGAACCGCTGCTCCTCGTTTAATTTTGTTGTTTAGCCAACAGTCCAATTGAATGGTTGTCTGTGGGACCGTCGTCCGACCACTCCCTCCATTATATTTGACCAATAACTTAAAGGGAGAGGAGAACAAGAAAAAGGATCGGAGCTAGGTGCAAGTTTCCTAGATCTCTCTCTCGATATCATGTCGGCAATTCTGCAGTGCAAGTCCGACGCGCCGGAGCTTCTCCCAAGGCTCATGGAGGCGGCCGTCTTAGTCGGCTGTTTAGCGGCGTTCCTACTTTTCTGGAAGAGAACGGCCTGCAGCAAAGAAGCGACCCCGGCGGCGGCAGCGCCGGCTAAGAAGCAGCCGAAGAGGATCAAGAACAGAGTAGATAATCACGTCGACGAGGGGAAAAGGAAGGTAACTTTGCTCTTCGGCTCGCAGACGGGGACCGCCGAGAGGTTCGCCAAGGTCAGCACTCCTTCGCGCGCAATCTCTGCATTCTGCAGTCACCTAAGCAAGGTGTGTTCCGATGCTTTTGATCTAAAAACTTCGAGCTTCGAGCAGACTCTGGCGGAGGAAGCCAATGCGCGCTACAAGAAGGCCGTATTCAAAGTCGTTGATCTGGTGAGTCTCGCGAGTTCAATCCACGAACTGCAAGTTTGCTTCCCCTATGAATCTCCTTCTCTGTCTGTTGTCTTGTCGATTGTTTAGGATGATTATGCAATCGAAAACCACGAGTACGAAGAAAAGTTGAAGAAAGAGACTCTCGCACTGTTCTTCTTGGCAACGTACGTCAGTCTAGACACTAAACTAGCTCCAATCACCACAATCGATCTCTTTCTCGTGATTAATTGATCTCCATTTTCGAACTTGGCTGTACTGTTGAATTCCAGCTGCGGCGATGGTGAACCGACCGACAACGCCGCGAGGTTCTGCAGATGGTTTTACGAGCTGGCGAAAGAGAAGAACGTCTGCTTGGACAACCTCCAATACGCAGTTTTCGCACTGGGAAGCACGCAGTACAAGCAGTACAACAAGGTTACACATCTTGCTCCTTAAGCACTCGCGAGTATAATTAGACAAATAATGTTTCTGTGCTTGTGGCTCTATTCAGATCGGTATAGACGTGGATCGAATCCTCGACGAGCAAGGCGCGAAGCGGGTTCTTCCTCTGGGGCTTGGCAACGACGACCAGTGCATCGAGGACGACTTCGTCGCATGGTATGGCCTGGGCGATGGAAGACACCCTGAAACAGAGGAGGTAAAAGCAAAACCAGTCAAAAAGACCTGACTCTGCTCGTGCTTTCGATTGCTGCAGGAAAGATCTCGTTTGGCTAGAGCTTGACAAGTTACTCTGCGATGAGGGCGATGTGGTCGGTTGATCTACATGCTACGTCGATGCAGTACCAGAATACCGCACCGTGCTCCTGGACGGAGCCGGAGATGCTTCCCATGTGAGAATTTAAATCATGTATGTTTGTATCGATTGTTACTCCAACCGCCTTCACATTTTTTCTATAAATTAGTCATTACACACCTGCGTTATATATGTAATATATATAAATGAGTACTTCAGACACATAAATTAGATTTGATAAGGGTATGTCAGATCTATATATTGGACTGGATAAGGGTGTGTTAGACCCATGCAATAGTATAACATAAGAGTAACGTTCGAGAACTCAATAACAAATTACTGTAATAGACTTTCTCTCATAAACAAATTGATGCGGTGAGGAGATAAGGGGAGGTGGAAGGGAGGGCATTTGGGTCATTTCATGATTTGAGGGTTTGGTTTTAAAATAAATATTGTTCACCAGAGAAGACAGGATGGGGCTTCGTGGTTTTTGGGCTCGCCGCCATAGGGAGGAAGGAGAGAGCACCGCCTTCTCTTATCTCCCTCTCCTCTCACCGGCAAAGGCCTCCGGCCGCCACTTCTCCACTCTTGCATAACCTTAGTAGCGTTGATACCGGCCGATGACCCCGACGCCACTCCCATTGCTCCACTTCGTGTGTCATGGCCTCTTCACGCTATCACCGCCGCGGGGAGCATACCGCCACCTTCGGCTCTGACAGTCTTCGAGGTCGGCTGCCTCTTTTTCTTCCTCCTCGTGCTTCATGATCGACACTGCCTATGCCACCACATATCGCAACCAGGACTGCCCCGCCGCTCTCCCCCTTTTCAGCGGGCTCTCCCTCTGCTCATCTCGTCAACAACTCCTTTCGTCGTCGCCGCCGCCACCAGTGATTGTCGACTTCGCGCTGCCATCAACGGTTACTGCCTCCAATCTGCATCCGCCGATTGCATAGTCGTGATCACCCTCTGATTTGCGCTATCGTGCACTTTCGACACTGAGCCGGTGTCTGATTTAGCCTTCCGGTCATCTGCTGTGTTTCCTGCCATCGAGCCACTATGCTTTGTCTTGCGCATTACTATTACAATTGTGAGCCATTGTCACTAGCCCGCCTATGAGCAATTATTGTATGTTATATTCCGGCCTACGTGCCACTGTTAGATTCATATTTTGACCTGCGTGTCGCGTGCCACCTTCCGGATCCATGCCACACCCAACTTAGCGTCGTCAGACCCAACATCATGACCAGCTCACCTTCCACCAGAGGACGCCCCCGGGGCCAAGGTACGTTATCGTACTCATAATTCATGCATTTTGTTATTCTACTATTTTTCGGCTACTTATATATTCATGGGACCCGCCTCAAGCATCGAGGTACCAGGGATCGGGATAACCCGGTCGCTGGTTGCATGTACTATTGATTAGAGGACATCTGACGACTTGGTCAACACAAAAGACAGCTCACCATCCGGGTCAGCGAGATGCGGTCAACATTCCAGACAAGACAAGGTGTTTATTGCTAGAACTGGTGTCTTTCTGGAAAGAGAATTTATTTCTAGAAAAATTAGTGGGAGTGAAGTCAATCTTAAAGAAATTCAAGATACATAAACTAGCACCGACGCCTTGATGGAAATTGAACAGGTACCACAAGATATTGTGGATCATGATTTTGTTACACCGCAAGAAGTTGTGCAATAACAATCTGTTCAAGTAGCACAAGCTCTACGCAGATTTGATAGGACCCGTCGTCAACTTGAGAGATATTCTTTTCTCTTGTCTGACAACGGTGATGTAATGCTAGTTGGTCTCAACGAGCCCACATCTTATCAGAAAACTGTACAGGGCCCAGATTATGAGAAATGGCTAGAGGCCATGATATCCAAAATAGAATCCATGTACACTAACCAAGTATGGACTTTGGTTGATCTACCTGAAGGGATCAAACCCATTGGGTGTAAGTGGATCTTCAAGGTGAAGACTGACATGAAAAGGCATATACCTATAAAGGTAGATTGGTAGCTAAAGGATTCAAGCAAATTCATAATATAGACTATGATGAAACCTTTTCACCAATTATGATGCTCAAGTCTATTCAGATCATGCTTGCAATTGCAGCTTACTATGATTATGAGATTGGCAGATGGATGTTAAAATTGTATTTCTTAATGGAAATCTACTCGAGGATGTGTACATGATACAACCTAAGGGTTTTGTCGATCCAGAGCATGCTGGAAAGGTGTGTAAGTTGCAATAATCCATTTATGAATTAAAGTAAACTTCTAGAAGCTGGAATCTTCAATTCAATGATGCAATTAAAGCGTTTGGTTTCATCAAGAATAAAGATAAACCTTGTGTCTACAAGAAGGTTAGTGGAAGCACAGTCATTTTTCTCATATTGTATGTAGATGACATACTTCTCATTAGAAACGATATTCCTACTCTTCAGTCAATGAAGACTTGGCTTGGGAATTGTTTCTCAATGAAAGACTTAGGTGAAGCAGCCTATATTTTAGGCATCAAGATCTATAGAGATAGATCTGGGAGATGTCTTGGTCTAAACCAGAGTACATATATTGACAAGGTGCTTAAAAGTTTTGCCATGCAGAATTCTAAGAAGGGATTCCTGTCGATGTCACATGGTGTGAGTCTTTCGAAGACTCAATGCCCTGCTTCTAAGGAATAAAGGGACCGCATGGATCAGATTCCTTATGCATCTACTATAGGGTATATCATGTACGTCATGTTTTGTACTCATCCAGATGTCTTGTATGCGTTAAGCATGACGAGAAGATACTAATCAGATCCAGTTGAAGGTCACTGGACAATAGTCAAGAATATTCTTAAGTATTTGAGAAGAACTCAAGATTATTTCTTGATCTTTGGAGGCGATGAAGAGCTTGCTATAAAGGGTTACTACAGTTGCTGTAAAGGGTTACAGTGGTGCAAGCTTCTAAAATTGACAAGGATGATTCTAGATCGCAGTTAGGACATGTATTTTACTTAAATGGTGGTCTTAGGTATTGGATACTACAATGATTCCATCTCATTTGAGGGATCATCGATATATGAGATATGAGGATATGCAGAGAACCAAACAATACTAACATTATGGATCCTTTGACTAAGGCTTTGGCACCGAAGAAGTATAATGGTCACACTAGGCCAATGGATATTAGATATTTCAGTGATTGACACTAGTGGCATAAGGAGATTGTTAGTGTAAGCCCAAAGAGACAATCAAGAGTTGATTGACTTAGGATATTTTGTATCATATTTCGTTATTTCATTAAAAGGCAAAGGTTATGATTATTATATTTACTTCAGTTCTGTGCTGAATGAATAAGTATAATAATGTCTTAGAGTAGAAGGTTCTAATCTATAATATATCAATTGATTGAATTGATAGTGAGATATTGTAGAGAACACTACTCTAAACTATTCCTAGTTAAGCATTAATATACAAGGACAATATTAATTCGTTAAGATTAGCATGTAGGTCAATGGATGAATTAATCTCATAAGTCATGGATATGAGATATCAGGTTGACATATGAGTATATATTAGAGAATATGTACTGAATTGACCCGCCATGAGATGTTTCATGGATCATTATATGAGTGTCATAAACATTCTCATGTGACTATTGGTATGAATAGTCCTTAGACCTGAAGTCACTACAGTTCCCTACATAAGGAGTTGTGTACTTTGGTATCGTCAAACGTCACCTGTAACAAGGTGGACTATAAATTCGATCACTGGGTATGCAATAAATTATGCGGAGGGATGTGAGTGATGTAGATGAGATCTATTCCTTCCATATGATGGAAGCGATATCTGTGGGCCCCTTGATTAGTAGGATACAAGAATATATGGTCATACTCAGATGAGTCAATATGAGATATTGAGCTTATTTGTTTAGTGTGTCTACTTAGAGATCAAGAAACACAAAGATTGATAAGAGGATGTCACGGTCTATGCCTCATTAATCAATCTAGATATCAAGGATAGAAGGACTGAGTCTTACAAGATAATAGTCACGGATAGGTTAGGTCGGATCTTGACTTTCTCGTCACTTGGATAGCAATGATGCATTGTTAGATGCCACTCATTGTTTATGTATCGCAAATATTAATTTGGATACATTGCCAACGTTACGAGAGCCTATTGGGTCACACACAAAGAACATATTAGTTTGGAGATAGGTATTTTAGTTTGACTAAAATACTAAGGATATTAAGAATAATGGGTAAATCTAAAGTGTTGGTGTCATCTTAATGGTGATTGACACTATTATTAGTAGGAGATTGTTAGTAATTAGCCTTAAGAGCCAATTATAAGATGATCAGGCCTTTTTGGTTACTCATTGAGTTAGACTCAAAGGAGCCCACTCATTGGATTGAGTCTAATCCAAATTAGATACATTGGATTAATAGGTTAGACTCAATGGGTTAGACTTATTGAGTTATTGAATTCATGGTTAATCCAATATAATAATCTAACCCATTAAGAGGAATACAAAGAGATAAAAACCCTTGGTATTCATGGGATGAATATAAATAGGTTTTTTGGAATGAATTTTTCATTGGATGAGAATAAGATGAAAAAGAAATGAGAATGGTGACTCTTTATCTTCCCTCTTCTTCCTCCTTCTTCCTCCTTGGGCGATTTTGCTCTTGGCCGAACCTCCATGAGTGGCTAGCACCATGAAGGTGGTTCTTCTCTGAAGGCTTCGTTCGTGTGACGAACGAAGGATGTGTTTGTGTGGATACCGTAGAGGCGCGGACGCTTGATCACGCTGAGATTTGCATCCAAAGAAAATGTTACTATTGGGATAGCGAAGAGCACACAACAAAGGTATACCTCTTTTGTAAAACTTAGTATATGATTGTTTTCTCCTTCGCATGGATCTTCTGGAGAGGATCTAGTTAATTTTTCGCTGCGTTTAAGCGTGTTTAGCGCGCTAGATCCCTACACTCACTTCTCCAAACTCTCATGCCATTCGGCCGAGTTATAAATGAGCAAATCCCTCGCGTTAAATGTCCCAGGCTCTCGCGTCGTTCGGCCGAGTTATAAGCGAGCAAAGCCCTCACGCCAAGTATCCTAGAATATCGCACCGTTTGACCAAGTTTTGAGCAGGCTTGCTCTCACACTCCTTATTGCTCGAGTAGATCGAAAAAGCTAAGTCTCAAATACTAAAAGCAAGCTTTAAACTAGCACATTTACTGATTGAGAACTCCATAAAGCAAAACGGGAGTGCATTGAACTAAACTTGGTAAATTTTTACATGAGTACTTAGTGGGTCCAAGGAGTTGTTATAGAGTTAGTATGAGATCTATGCCAGATTGGTAGGTTACATCATCAAGGAGCGAATCCACGATCTTCTCCCTCTGGATAAACTTGTTCGAGACATCGATGGAAAGATGGACGCCCTCTTCAGCTGCTAAAGGGTCTCATCGATGCCATAGTCGAACAGTCAGAAGGACTAATCAGTCAACATTTGGTTGAAAGCCTCCGAGCGAAGGTACTCGACTCTGAAGGCCTTGGCTCCCAAGCAAAAATTATGACATTATTGGTAGAAGGAAAAAGAATTTCCTCTACGGCGATGGCTCCTAGGCAAAAATTGTATAGATTATGCGATGGCTCCTAGGCTTAGGTGTCGTCCTACTTTAATGGAAGTGTTAGAACAAAAAAATAAAGAATTGAGCAATCAGGTCATAGCAATAGAGCAATCGATGGAAGATTGAGTTAAGTGTTAGTAGAGTAATAAATAGAAGAATTCATAGATAGATGAATTCCAAATTTTTAAATGCCACATCCTTTTTGACTCATAAGAAACCTGAACACTCCTGATAAGTAGTTTCTGAGATGTGTTGACCTTCAACATAATTTTTTTTTTATTTATTACTCATAAAATTTACAAAATGATTCGGTTAATTTATATATATATATATATATATATATATATATATATTATCATTAAAGTATGTATTATTTTAAATTATATTAAACTTGTGTTGATCCATTTTTACATTTTCTAATAAGTAGCTTACACTTTAGATTCATATATGAGCGTGATTATTTTAAAATTAAAATATAGCGTAGTTTGAATCATGTGTTTATTCTTTTAATAACCGATCGTATTATAATTACTGTAGGTTGAGATGATGGTTATATTAGTTTTTGATATTTGAGTTAGGATGTAATGAATTTGAATTATATTATTTTTAAACAATGTGCGATGTTTTAAATTTAACTTTCTGATTGGACATTATCTTGTTTTGTTGATAGTGTGATTTGTAATAGATTTGAATGTGTCTGTGAATGTTGAATTGATTTGAATGTGAATGTATCTTGTATCATGATGTGAATGTGTATGTATCATGTATCATGATGTGAATGTACCGTGTATCGTGATGTAAATGGATTTGAATATATGATGTAAATTAGCTATAGAATTGAATATTATATTAATCGAGGAATTTTAATTTTCGTAACTAATATTTGTGACGGAGATTCGATATATTTAGCGATCAGATTTTAATATAATTTTGTTATTAATGTTGGAGATAATGAAGAGTAGTATACGAAAATGAAGGCTAGAGAGGAAACAGATCTTTGATTTATTTAGGATGCCTTTTTTTTCAACCATTCAGTTAGTACAAAGCACATATCTTTATACTAATCATCAGATTGTTCTAGCACCTATCTTAATTCCTTAACACAATTCCAATGACTGATTAACACTATTATCCAGACTCATAGAAAACTGAAAAGACAAGAGTTATCTTAATTGGAAATACAAATTAACTTTTAACACTCCCCCTTAATTTGTGATTTTCATTTTGTCTTTAAACTTCTCAAGCTTTTCCAATGACACGGGCTTTGTAAGAACATCTGCAGGCTGCTCATTAATCTCGATGAACTCCAAGTGAATTTCCCTTTTGTTCACCAAATCTCGAATGAAATGATGACACAACTCAATATGCTTACTTCGGGCGTGAAAAACTGGATTCTTTGTCATTGCAATTGCGGACATGTTGTCACAGAAAATAGTAGTCGAACACGTATGTTTCTGTTGCAGATCAGCCATAATTCGCCTAAGCCAAACTGCTTCACAAGCTGCACTTGTTGCTGCAGAATATTCAGCCTCTGGAGATGATAAAGCTACTGTATTTTGCTTCCTTGAGCTCCATGAAATCACCTTTGATCCGAAACAGAAAAGATATGCTGAGGTACTCCTCCTATCTTCGAGGGAGCCGGCCCAATCACTATCCGTAAAACCGACCAAATCATTGTTCGATTCTTTTACATATCTCAACCCATGTTTCATTGTTCCTTGCAAGAATCTGAGCACTCTCTTTGCAGCAGCATAATGAACCTTGCTTGGCTTGCTCATAAACCTCGAGAGTACACTTACAGGCTGAACAATATCGGGCCTCGTGTTTGTGAGATAAATCAAGGATCCCACTAAGCTTCGATAAAGCTTCTCATCTGCCATTTTGCTGTCATCTTCTTGCTGTAACTTCTCATTAAGTGCCATTGGCGTGGGCACGGGTTTGCAAGACAACATCTGAAACTTCTTCAAGAGATCCTCCACATACTTTTCTTGTGAAATGAAAATCTCGCCACTTGATTGCTTGACTTGAAAACCAAGAAAATACCTCATAAGTCCAAGATTAGACATCTCGAACTTTTTCATCATGGCCAATTTAAAATCTTCAACCATCTTTATATCGGTTCCTGTATAAATCACATCATCGACGTAAAGACAAACGATTAAAAAATTTCCTTTTTCTCCGACTTTCACATAGAGGGAAGGCTCGTTTGGGCTGCACTGAAGACCGAAATGCTGAAAATAGGAATCAATCTTGCTGTACCAAGCTCGAGGGGCTTGTTTTAACCCATAAAGAGCCTTTCGAAGCCGGTACACTTTTTCTTCCTTCCCTTTCACAACATATCCTTCAGGCTGGCATACATAAACTTCTTCTTCTAACTCTCTATTCAAGAAGGCCGACTTGATGTCAAGTTGGTAAACTTTCATCTCCAACTGAGCTGCCAAAGCGAGAACAATTCTTATCGTCTCCATGCGAGCGACCGGTGCGAAGGTCTCATTGAAGTCAATCCCCGGTTGCTGTGAGTAGCCTTTTGTGACTACTCTGGCCTTGTGCTTCTGAATGCTTCCATCTTCATTATACTTCGTCTTGAATATCCATTTCAATCCGATTGCATCCTTTCCTGCTGGCAAATCAACCAAATCCCAAGTCTGATTTTTCTCAATGCTTTTAATCTCTTCATTCATGGCTTTTCTCCACACTTCTTGATCTGTAGCTTCAACGTAATTCTGTGGTTCTCCAGCAAACAAAGCCAAATTAGTTTCTGAATATATGTCAGATAAAGAGCGATACCTTTGAGGGGAATCTGATTCTGAGTCATCAGTTGGCGCAGTAGTACTGGAACTTTCTCCTTCTGTGCTCAAACTTTCACCTTCCATCCTGCTTTGTGTCCCCGCAGTTGGTCCAGCAACATCAGCAAATGGAATTGTTCCAGCTCCATCCGATAATACAGGCACTTGTGAATCATTATCGTCTCAATTCCACACAGCTAATTCGTCAAAAATTACATCTCTTGAGAGAACTAACTGATTAGTTTTTGGGTTATATAGACGATACCCCTTGGACTCATCACTATAGCCAATAAAAATCAATTTTTCTCCTTTTTTATCAAACTTCTCCCTGTTCTGTGGCAACACACGAGCATAGGCGACGCACCCAAAAACCTTGAGCTGATTTACAACTGGCTTTCGATCATACCATGCCTCGAACGGAGTCCTATTCTGAACAGCCTTTGTTGGAGAACGATTTAGAATATACACTGTCGTATTCACAGCCTCAGCCCAAAATTTGTTAGGAAGTCCTTTTCCCTTGAGCATGCTGCGAGCCATTTCTTCAATCGTTTGATTTTTCCTCTCCGCGACTCCGTTTTGCTGAGGAGTGTGCCGCACAGTAAGCTGTCGTAGAATCCCGTTCTCCTTGCAATATTTGAGGAAAGGTTTGTATATAAACTCTCCTCCACGATCTATTCGGAGAGCCTTAATCGAGCATCCACTTTGATTCTCAACAAGGGCTTTGAAATGTAAGAAGGTGCTGAAAGCATCAGACTTTCTATCGAGAAAGTAAGTCCATATCATTCTTGTAAAATCGTCAACAAAAAGAATGAAGTACTGCTTGTTACCGAGAGAAGCACTTCGAATTGGGCCGCATATATCAACATGGACAAGCTCTAATGGACTTCGAGCTCTCCATGCTGTCTTTGGAAATGGAAATCGATGCATCTTCCGATATATACAGCCTTCACAAACTCGATCTTTTGAATGGATTGTAGGAAGACCAGTGACCATTCCCTTTTGCTCCAAAAGCTGCAAGCTCTTAAAGTTTAAGTGTCTATACCTTAAATGCCAAAGATAGGATTCATCAAGGTCTCCACATTTGAGAGCATATGTCTGCAACTTCCCTGTCTCGAATGGAAATAAACCATTTGCATTCATTTTCACAGCAGCTACTCTCAAATTGTTCTTCTTATTGATGATATCACAACGATCATTATCAAAAATCAACTTATAACCATCCTTCATTATTTGCCCAACACTCAACAAGTTATGGGTGATCTTTGAAGAATAATAGACATCATGAATATGTTTTTTATTACCTCCTTCTGTGAAGCAGCAACAACTCCTTGCCCTTCGATGCTTACACGCTTGCTGTCACCAAGCTCCACTTGCGTGGAAAATTTATCATCCAGCATAGCGAAAGAATCACGATTTCCGGTTATGTGGTGGCTGCACCCGCTGTCAAGAAACCACGTTTCCTTGTAACTGTGCTCGGAATCTATAGATGAATAAAATAATTTTTCAACATCATTTTCCTTCGCAAAATTCGCCTTAGCATCTGCGGCTTCAGCTTTCTCCTTAAACCAACAGTCCCGCTTCGAATGATTGGAAATTTTGCACCTAGTACAGCGATGCCAACAACTTTTTGATTCATGTCCTGGCTTTTTGCAGATCTGGCACTCTGTCCCAGACCTCTGCACATCCAATGATGGCTTCCTTCCATATCCCCGGCCATGATTTTGACCTGAGCCTCCTCGTCTTCTACTTGATGATCCTCTGTAGGAAGATGAAAACCCTCTTTCTTCTTGTCTCGCATCAGATTTCTTTTCCCCGAGGTTGGCCTTTACTTGAAAAACTTGCTCGAGTGGCTGATTCGTATAGCCATTGACTCTGCCTTCATGTGCCTCCAAAGAGTTGAACAACTCGTACCGAGTTAGCTGGGATTTATCCTTCGTCTCCTCGATCACGGCAACGATATGCTCGAATTTTTGCGGTAATGATCTGAGAATTCTTTCCACTACTTTCTTCTCGGATATTGTATCACCGCAGCCCTTGATTTGGTTGACAATCTCAGCCACCCTTGAAGAAAAATCTTTAACAGATTCATTTTCTTTCATCGATAAGTTGTCAAAATTTCTCCAATAATTTTGTAACTTAATTGAGATCACTTTATGAGCCCCTTTGAATTCCTTCTTCAAAACGTCCCATGCTTCTTGGGCGCTCTTCATGCCGAAAATTCTAGGGTAAATTGATTTACTTACCCCCTGTTGAATAATTCGCAAGGCTGTAGCATTTTTCTTTATATTCTCTTTCAACTGCTTCTCGGTTTCTTCTTCCGCGACTGTTTCGAATTCTTGTTTCACCACATCCCACAAATCTTGGGAAATGAAGATGGTCTCCATTTGGGAGCTCCAATACTCGTAATGTTCTCCTTCGAATATGGGTATTTGACTAGGAGAATAAGTGAAGAAGGTTAAAGGATTTGAAGAGGTCATTGGCTCTGATACCAAATTTATTGGAGATAATGAAGAGTAGTATACGAAAAAGAAGGCTAGAGAGGAAACGGATCTTTGATTTATTTAGGATGCTTTTTTTTTCAACCATTCAGTCAGTACAAAGCACATATCTTTATACTAATCATCAGATTATTCTAGACCCTATCTTAATTCCTTAACACAATTCCAATGACTGATTAACACTATTATCCAGACTCATAGAAAACTGAAAAGACAAGAGTTATCTTAATTGAAAATACAAATTAACTTTTAATAATTAATTAGCGACGGAAAAAAATCTCCGCCCTTAGATAATGTTGGCAATCAAAATAATTTTTTTCCCCCAGAATTATGGTGCAGTGGCTGGTGGAAAATTTTTATCAAAATTATTTTCAAATTTAAATATTTCAACTGCAAATCAGTGATTATTCTCGAATAGGGTGCGTGATTTAAAAAAAAAAAAATCTGCGTGCGTCACCCGTCTCTTTGATAAGTACACTAAAATAGCAATTTAAGATGATAACTGATTCTGTTAATTATCAAAAATCAGTATTGAAATTGAGCTCCTCCAAGCTCAACCGTTGAAATAATTATGGCTCCCCAGCCCCATTCATCAATAAATAATGATTTCCTCCGACCACAACAGTTTGTTTCACACGATTGAAAGTGCAATTAAAGCATGAGAACGGCGGCGACGGTCGCAAGGAGCCCCGCTGTAATGCCGCCGGCTATCCGTCCTGCTGAAGAATTATCCTCGTCAGCTTCCCCCGGAGCCGATGCATCCGAGTCCGGTGCAGGCCCTGAAGCAGGTGCGGGTGAATCAGGGGCCGGCGCCGGAGAGTCCGCAGTTGGCGCAGGCGAATCCGCCGCTGGGGCGTCAGCATCCGGGGCGTCGTCGTCCGCAGGCGCCGGAGCCGGTGCCAGCGGCTCAGGTACGACGGTTATCGGCGCGCCGAAGGGTGCGAGCGGCGCGTCGGTAATGCCCGGCGGCACGATGGCGCCGCTGATCTGGAGAACCGAAATGTTGTACGGCTTGGCCGTGACCGCCTTGACGTACGTAGCCGTGAGGGGCGAGCCTTTGACACCCGAGCCGAAGGCGAGGCGGTCGTCGGCCAGGTGGGTGAAGTTGAGGAAGCCCATGTTGTTTTCCGCGACGCCGGTGGTCTGGTAGAGGGTGGTGAACAGAGTGGTCCGCCGGCGGAGGTTGTGGATCTTATACGTGTCGAAATAGTCGAGAATGACGTGGATGGAGAGGACGCTCCTGAGAGTTTCGGCGTCGAGAGAGGAGAGCGGGGCGGCGGCGGCATTGTCGACTACGAGGACGGTGATGGTCTGGCGGCGGTTGATCTCAGCGGCGACCAAGGACTGAGAGAGGAATTGGTTGAAGGCGGAGAAGTCGGGCAAGTCGGCGAGGATGCGAGTGACGTTATGGGCGGCGATGGGGGAGAGGAGGAGGACGAAGGGGAGGAGGAGGAGGATGAAGGGGGAGCTGGAAGCCATCTTCTTATAATTAAGTTATTTAAATAAATAAATAAATAAAAGAGGAGGAGGAGCTCGAATTGCTAGAAGGGGAAGGGGAGTGAATTTATAGGTGGCTTAGAGGCTGAGGAAGAGAGGCAATTTGCTATTTTTGGATAGAAGAGCTATTTAGGAAAAGATGAGATCCGGGGGGTTTTTCAACCGAGTCTTGCTGTACATCGGTCAATCCAGATTCAGTTTTATTAAGTTACGTACATTTGGTTGGACCCTCGATCTGTTCGGAGAATGACATTTATCAACTTAATGCGATAAATTGATGATTTTAGTTGATTTTTAGATTGTATATGTAATTATGCAATTCCAGGAAATGACTTGTTAGCTTTTGAAATTATGATCCAATGATAGAAAATGGGAAGAGCTTTTTGGAATTTAAATTTTACTTGCATCATATTATATTTAGGGAGTTTGAAAAACTCTTATTTTTCATTTTATTTTATAATCAGTGAAAAATTTTGATAAAAATTAAATATCTGAATTAGGAAAAAATGACTTATCAAGAGGGTGTTATGTAAGGTTACACTGCTGCCTTGAGTTGTTCGGTTAATTTTAACTTTATGATGGACAGTTTTTTATTTTTTGATGAGTTAATTTTAAATTTAAATTTTGAATCGATTAAGTGTTCTGGACCTATTAACAAGAGTTAAGTTATAATGACTATGATTTCATAGCTATTATAATAATATTTAATATTAACTATAATATAAATTTGATCTGCTTATGCTTATCTAATATTCACGTGCTAGTATTTACGAAACCACAATTATTATAACTCTGTCTACAACTCGAATGTAATAGGTACAAAAAGTAGCTGCTGCCAGCGATGAAACCAGGGGCAGATGGACCTTCTCCTAATTTTTTAATATAAGAAATGTAGAGATATAAAAATTAGGGGATGAATGAGGGACGAATGACACTTCTCATTCTAACCACACAAATTTCGCATTCCAATACAAATTTCTTAGCTCTGTCCCCAGTTTCATAACGGTTGTAACTCATATTTATCTGGTGCACATTGAGGATTTAAAATTGAAATTAATGTATCAAAAACCTAAAATCGATGAACAGTGAGTTGAGTAGCTGATGTAATCGGTTGTAGTGGGTAGTTTGATTAAAAAACAAATTAAAAAGATATTGATACAGTGTATAAAGATGGGGTCTGATAAAATTAAATAGTCAAAAGTCAAAAGGACGTGACAGTTTAGTACAATCAAAATCAAGAGGACATGACGATCAAAAGTCAAGGGAATGTGTCAGTCAACTGTTAGGAGGGAAAAGCAGGAGTTAGACCTCCTAAAGTCATCAACCGTATAATGTTGGTGCAGCGGAGATCGGCAAGAGGGGGGTGAATTGCTATAAACAGAAATAAAATATACCCTCCTCGAATTTTCAACTCAATTAGTGCAATAGTGATAAAATAGTAAAGCAATAAAAATTAAATATAGAAAGACAGAGAAGACCGGGATTTAACCTGGTTACAACCAAGACGGTTGTTAATCCAGGGCGATGAAGAGCTCAGTAGAAAAATTCTCTTTTTTTGAAGGCGGAGAAGCCTTTTACACTTTGGAAGCTTAGAACTATTGCTAGGAATGACTACACAATGATTGCTTGAGTTGTTGTTGAATTCCTAGCTCCAGGGGTCTTTAAATAGCCTCTGGAAATCTGATCTCGTAGCTCCAAGGATCCTCCAATGAGGGTCCAAGGCGCCTTTAAGCGAGTGATCGGATAGAACTCTATCCAAAGGCAAACGATCGGATTGACTGGGTTGAAGGCGCCTTCAACCTGGCTGAAGGCGCCTTCAAGCTGGCAGCACAGCTTCTTGGCTTCATTTCCAGCTTGCTTTGACTTCCAACGCTCCGATCTTTTGGGTGATTGCGGCCAACCGGAATAGGGCTCACCCGAACCCAATTCCCGACCTTTTCCTCGAGCAGCCTTCCGTCCCGGCTTAACATTCCTCGAACGTCCGCGCACGCTCTTCACGCCCATCAGAGTACTCTTCGGCAGCTCTCTCGTCCTTCGGACGTACAAAGCCCGTCGACTCCCTTCTCGTGCCGTCCTTCTCGCTAGCTGCGTCTTCCGCTCGATTTTCTGTGCTCCTAAGCTCCTGCACACTCAGACACAGGGATCAAACACAAAGCAGGACCTAACCAACTTGGTTGATCACATCAAAACACCACGGGGTCCAACAATTTCCCCCTTTTTGATGTGCATCAACCCAAGTTCAAGTTAGGGAAAAAATAGACATAAAAAGTAATTTTTAAAGAAAAATTACTAAACTTACCAGTTAAGCATAACTTTTGCAATAAATAAAATTGTAACACATTTTCAAAAAAAAATAAAAAATAGGTAATTTTTCTAACTCCTCCTAAACTTGTACCTGTCTCTCCCCCTTTGATCACAGCAAAAATGGGGTACCAATAAGAGAATACTAATCAAATTATTAAGGTAGAAAAAATTCTTAGCAGAAATGAATATTTTAGAAAAAAATTTCTAAGTTAAATTGAATTTTTTAGAATTAAAAAAACTTCTAAGTTAAACGAAATTTTTGAATGTTCCCCAAAAAAATTCTAAGTCAAATGAAGTTTTCTAGAATTTTTCCAGGAGAAAAAATTTCTAAAAAAAATTTAAGTTAAAATTTTTTAAAAAAAATTCTAAGTAAAAGAAATTTTTATTTATTTTTAAAAATGTTTGATAAACTTTCAAAGCATTATTTAATTCTTGTTTTTAATGCTTTTTCAGAAAGTTAATTAAACATCTTCTTTCAATATTTTAGCTTCCAGGTCGTGGCGAGGCACTAGGCCTTCTTGGTTATTGAAGCAACAACCACTTCCTTAGACAAAGTTTCCATAAAGAATTTTAATGTATAATTTTCTTACTGTAAGCTTAAAATTCAATTTTTAATTTAAACATGATTTTGGAACCCAATAAAGGTTCCTACCTACGGGGTTATTTAAAAACTTAGGGGGTATATAATTCTTAGGAATTTTCCTAAGTTGACCCTGATGCTTTCTTATATACCAGTTTAGTTTTCCATAAATTTTAAGTTTTGATTTTGAAAAAACATTTATCTTTAAGCATGCATCATATTTTAATTTTTCAATTTCTAATTTTAAATTTTCATTTTCTGACTTCAAATTTTCATTTTTTTTTCTAATTTATCTAATTCTTTAGAAAAAGCTTTAATAAATTTAAAAGATTGAGTCGGGGTTAGATTGCGTACCTTACTTACCTGATCTGGTGACACTCCCCCTTCACTGCTGCTTTCTTCTTCTGATGTTCCTCCCCCTTCATCGATGCTCATCTCTGTGCTTGAGTCTTCTTCCGGCTGATGGTTCGCCATTAGCGCTAACCCTGAGAATTCTTCGATGTCTGACTCAGAGGATGATGAATCTGACCAGGTAGCCTTCAGGTTCTTGTACTTGGAGGGTTATGGTTTCTTGTATTTTGACTTTTCCCTTTCTTTCTCCTTTCTCTTTAGCTTTGGGCAGTCATCTTTGATGTGCCCCTCTTCGTTGCAGTTGTAGCAACAAACCATCCTCTTCTTTCGATGATGCATCTGTGATTTAAATTTATTAGTACTGAAAAACTTATTGAAGCGTCTTACCAATAGTGTCGCTTCGGATTCGTCGACTGAGGCTTCGGAGTCAGAGCCGTTTACTTTTGCCTTTAGGGCAATGTTCTGACTGATTTTCTCTACTCCAGTGGGCTCTGCAACTCGAGATTCGTGAAGTTCAAAAGTCGAAAACAATTGTTCTAAAGTACTTACCTCGAAATCCTTAGAGATGTAGTACGTATCTACTAAGGAAGCCCAATCAGGAGTTCTCGGGAAGGCGTTGAGCGCGTATCAGATAGAGTCCCGATTCGTTACCTCTTCTCCAAGATTGGTTAGTTGCGTGATCAACTCTTTGATCCTTGCTTGGAGCTGCGCTACCTTCTCGCATTGGTTCATCCAGAGGTTCGTCAACTAGTTCCGGAGGATATCGCGCCTCGCTAGCTTCACTTCGGAGGTACCTTCGTGAAGCTCCAGGAATTTTTTCCAGAGATCTTTCGCGGAGTCGTAGCTTCCGATCCGATTTACCTCCTAAGGCGGCAGAACACTGAGTAGGTGGAACTCAGCCTTTCCGTTGGCGACGAAATCTGCTTGCTCCTTTTTCGTCCAGGTATTTTCCTCCTTATCTTTCGGAACTGCATAGCCATATTTCATTATTAAAAGAATGTCAAATTTGGTTTTAAAAAATACCTCCATTTTGCGCTTCCATGTGGCGAAGTCTCCGTCGAACTTCGGGGGATAGATGTTCGCTCCGGCCATCGTCTTGATCGTAGTGTTTCAGTTGGCGGTTAGTCCTTCTGAGGCGATCAGGCTCTGATACCACTTGTTGGTGCAGCGGAGGCCGGCAAGAGGGGGGTGAATTGCTGTAAACAGAAATAAAATATACCCTCCTCGAATTTCAACTCAATTAGTGCAATAGTGATAAAATAGTAAAGCAATAAAAACTAAATACAGAAAGACAGAGTAGACCGGGATTTAACATGGTTACAACCAGGACGGTTGTTAATCCAGGGCGATAAAGAGCTCAGTAGAAAAATTCTCCTTCTTTGAAGACGGAGAAGCCTTTTACACTTTGGAAACTTAGAACTATTACTAGGAATGACTACACAATGATTGCTTGAGTTGTTGTTGAATTCCTAGCTCCAGGGGCCTTTAAATAGCCTCTAGAAATCTGATCTCGTAGCTCCAAGGTGCCTCCAACGAGGGTCCAAGGCACCTCTAAGCAAGTGATCGGATAGAACTCTATCCGAAGGCAAACGGTCGGATTGACTGGGTTGAAGGCGCCTTCAACCTGGCTGAAGGCGCCTTCAAGCTGGAGGCGCCTTCAAGCTGGCAGCTCAGCTTCTTGGCTTCATTTCCAGCTTGCTTTGACTTCCAACGCTCTGATCTTTTGGGTGATTGCAGCCAATCGGAATAGGGCTCACCCGAACCCAATTCCCGGCCTTCTCCTCGAGCAGCCTTCCGTCCCGGCTTAACGTCCCTCGAACGCCCGCGCACGCTCTTCACGCCCACCGGAGTACTCTTCCGCTGCTCTCTCATCCTTCGGACGCACCGAACCCGTCGGCTCCCTTCTCGTGCCGTCCTTCTCGCTAGCTGCGTCTTCGGCTCGACTTCCTGTGCTCCTAAGCTCCTGCACACTCAGACACAGGGATCAAACACAAAGCAGGACCTAACCAACTTGGTTGATCACATCAAAACACCACGGGGTCCAACATATAATTCCAGGTTGGGTACAAGCAGATCAGGGTCCCAGATGTTAGGGTCGATTTAGCCAAAGGGGGGTGAATAGCTCGCTTGCTTCGTCGTTGTTGATCTTTTGCAATGGAAATAGTCTCAAAGCAAGCTCCAATGCTAACGCTAAGATTTACTTGGTATCCACCTCAAGAAAATGTGACTAATCCAAGGATCTGATCCTCACTCACTCATCCACAATGAAATAACTCTTTCTCAGTAACTATCGGAGGTGGAGAAGCCTCATACAAGCTCACACACAAAGGTGTACAAGAAGAAAGAAATACAAGCTAATACAATATCAAATCTTACAAGATTTACAATGAAGAAACCCTACCTTGCTCTTCTTCTTGCTTGAATACACCTCTTGACTTGCTTAGAAGTGCAACAACACTCCTCTCTAAGCCTCCATAATTTGGTGTGTATCGGTGAGCTCGATGGAGAAGAAACCTGTGAACGATGCAGAGAAGAAAGCTCGCCACGGCTTTATTCTCGATGCTTCCTTCGCAACGGTCATATCCCAATCGATTGATCAATCGATTGGGGAGGCTTGAATCGATCGGTCGATCAATTTAGAGCGCCTCTGTACTCTGCTGGAAAAGGCATGAATCAATCGCCCGATCGATTGGGGGTGCCCAATCGATCTACTGATCGATTGGGGAGGCTTTTGTGCTCGCGATAAACACCCCCAATTGATCGACCGATCAATTGGGTTGTTTTTATTACAACACTCTCCCAATTGATCGACTGATCAATTGAGCTTCGGTCCAATCGATCAACTGATCGATTGACCATCCTTGACTTGCTTAAATCAAGCTCAAGGGTCCCCAAATCCAACATCCAGTCAACCGTGACCTGTTGAATTTCTTATGCCTAGCATCCGGGCAACCTTGACTTGCTAGGACTTCTTCACCAAGTGTCCAGTCAATCCTTTGACCTACTTAGACTTTTTTTTCTTGTGCAAGTGTCCGGTTAATCTTGACCCACTTGGACTTACCGTCTCGTGCCAAGTGTCCGGTCCTCCATGACCCATTTGGACTTCCTTCCACCAAATGTCCGGTCATCCTTGATCCATCTGAATTTCCTCGTGCTAAGTATCCAGTCACTCCTTTGACCTACTTGGACTTCCCAACACCAGGTGTTCGATCAACCTTTGTTGGTGCAATATTCCTCAGGTCAAGGTTGACCTGGTTGACCAAGCTTGAGTCTTGGTTTGGGTTTCGATGTTTGACAATACAAGACTTCGATGATATGGACAAGTGCAGGTGCAGTTGTTCATTTGGGGAGATTGTTTGGTGCAATTCCTCTCTGATCAGGGTCTGATCAGGTTGGTTGAAGAAGAGTCAAGTAGGTCAAGGTTGACCAGATACTTGACTGGGAAGTCCTAACTGGGATGTTAGGCAGAAGAAAAATCCTGGTGAGTGAAGCCAGGTGAAAGACCTAGTGAGTGAAGCTAGGCAGTGAGAAAGTCCTGGTGAGTGAAGCCAGGCAGAGGAAAATCCTGGTAAGTGAAGCCAGGTGAAAATCCTAGTGAGTGAAGCTAGGTGAAAGACCTGGTGAGTGAAGCCAGGCAGAAGAGAAGTCCTAGTGAGTGAAGCTAGGCAAAAGGAAGTCCTGGTGAGTGAAGCCAGGCACGGGAGAAATCCAGATGGATCAAGGCTGATCAGACATCTGGTGTTGGAAAGTCCAAGTAGGTCAAAGGGATTGACGTGGCACGAGGAGAAAAGTCCAAGTAGGTCAAAGGGATTGACCGGATACTTGACAAAAGGAGAAAAGTTCAAGTGGATTAAAGGGATTGATCAGACACTTGGTGAGGGAGTCCTAGCAGGTCAAGGGTGACCGGATATTAGGAATGATGAACCAACAGGTCATGGATAGACCAGATGTTGGTTTGGGGGCTTGGGACTTGGTTTTGGGCAAAAACCAACATCTGGATCGATCAGCCGATCGATTGGCTGATGCCCAATCGATCGGCCGATCGATTGGGAAGGTCCTCGCGACAAACCTCGAGCGGGCAAGTCGCAGAGCACACAGAACGCCTCTGGATCGATCGGCCGATCGATCCAGAGCTCCCAATCGATCAGTGGATCGATTGGGAGACAGCGATGTTGCGCAATAAGCCCTGGATCGATCAGACGATCGATCCAGGCAATTCCTGAGAGCACATAGGCGCTCTGGATCGATCAGTGGATCGATCCAAAGCCTCCCCAATCAATTGGGAGCAATCCAATCGATCGGGATCTGACCATTGGCGTCGTATTTAACTGCAGACGTTCGATTCCTTCAGTAGCGCTTCACCGATTCATCTCAGATCCTCGACAGCAACTCCACAACTCTCTCTAAGCTCCAGATCGCCAGTTCTTGAAGGTTCTTGGAGGCTTTTCCAAGTCAAGAGGCAGATCAAAAGCAAGAAGAAGAAAGCTAGGGTTAGGGTTCCTTGTATTCATTGTAAGCTTTGCTTATACTTTTGTTCCCTTTCCTTTCTTTCTGTATTGAGAGTCTTGTAAGGCTTCTCCGCCTTCGGTAGTTACCGAAAAGGAGTGATTTATTAGTGGAGGTGTGTGTGTGTGCGTGGATCCTTGGACTAGTCACCTCTGTGAGGTGGATACCAAGTAAATCTACTTGTTAGCGTTGTGTGTGTTGTTTCTTGTATATTTCCGCTACACATCTTTGAAGAAACAAGCAACGCCGACCACGAACACACGACGAGCTATTCACCCCCCTATCTACATTTCGGTCCTAACAACCTTGACCCACTAGATTTCCTTGTGCCAAGTATTCGATCACTCCTTTGACCTACTTGGACTTCCCAACACCAGGTGTCCGGTCAACCTTGACCCAACTGAATTTCCATGTGTCTGGCTTCACTCACCAGGTCTTTCCATCTGCCTAGCTTTACTTACTAGGACTTTCCATCTACCTGGCTTCACTCACCAGGACTTTCACCTAGCTTCACTCACTAGGATTTCACCTAGCTTCACTGACCAGGATTTTCCCACTGTCCGATTTTACTCACCGGGGCTTTCACCTGCCTGCCTTCACTCACCGGACTTCCATCTAGCTTCACTCACTAGGATTTTTACCACCAAGTGTCTGGTCAATACTGACCCACTTGGATTTTCCTTTCTGCCAACCTTCCTGTTAGACTTGCCTTTGCCTAACCTCTAGTTAGGATTTTCCCAATCAAGTATCCGATCAACCTTGACCTACTTGACTCTTCATCACATCAAACTGGTCAAATATTGACCAGAGGGGAATTACACCAATAATCTCTCCAATCGGACGATTGTACCTGCAATCTCCACATATTATCAAACATTGAAACTCAAACATCAAGACTCAAGCTTAGTCAACTTGGTCAACCTTGACCCACGAATATTGCACCAATAATCTCTTCCTTTTTGATGTTTGACAATACCTTTAAGTTAGGCTAATCTCATAGCCTCAACTTCCCTTCATGCCAAAGTATAAATGAGGGTTTCCTTAATTCTCTCCCTTTCCTAGAGGACAAACTCTCTCCTTAGGTAATGAAGGTCTAACTTAAACTCTACATTCTCCCTCTTTGGCACACATCAAAAACTCTCCCCCTGAAGAGTTGCTCATACGTTGTTCACAACCTCACATGTTGTTCACAACACAACAACAAAGGTCTCATACCCTTCATTGTCTTCAATGCTCACCCTTGAGCATTAACCACTTCACAATGCTCATCCTAGAGCATTCATCATTCCAACAATGAAGATCTCATACCCTTCATTGTATACAATGTTCACCCTTGAGCATTAATCCACTTCATAGTGCTCATCCTAGAGCACCCACAACTCAACAATGAAGATATCCACTCTCCATTATTTTTCAATGCTCAACCTTGAGCATTTACTCTAACGAAGGTTAACCACTTTTCATGGTGTTTAAAAAAAGTACTTTTCATGTCCTTAAAGAGTGACTTCCCCTAAAGACATGCTCCAAACTTCTGTCATTGCACCAACAATGACTTGGAATCCCTAAACCTTTAGGAAATCCAACACTTGAAGTTTTGAGGTTTAAAAAGATTCAATATTGAAACCAACCTCATCCTAAACTTCAACCTAGTGTTCCTTAACCATTTCTCCTTATTTTCATCATGAAAACTACCTTTAAATATATATAAATATATTCCAAGGGATTAGGAGTGGTTAAAGAGACTAAAAATGACTTATAGTGCTAAAATTAGACTTTCCTAGCCAAAATCAGCCTTCTCAATCGATTGGGATTGGGACTCAATCGATTGGGGTTGTGACTCAATTGATTGGCACCATTTCAATCGATCCAGTGATCGATTCTGAGAGTTATGTTCGTAGAAAAACTACTTGAATCGATTCAACATCGTTGAATTGATTGACGAATCGATTCCACCAGCTTCTGCTCGCGAGAAACTCAGTCTCAATCGATCGCCCGATCAATTGAGACACTTAAATCGATCGGCTGATCAATTAGAGTTTTAATTTCTTGAAATTCAATTTCAGTGAAATTCAGAAATGCCCTAAAAATTTTACAAAATTCTAAAAAACATGAGAATTTTTGTAGACATTATTTAGGGTATATAATATCATGGGAAAATAGTTTTATAAGAAAATACACCTTATTTTCAAAGATTGACACAAACTTGAAAACTTCAATGTTTTCTTTTAGTTTGTGTCTAACTTTTCAATGATGATTGCTATCAAAAGATAACCTTCACCAAGATTTTCCAAAGTATATTTAAAATTATTTTCAAAACCAATTTTCAACCATGTTCTTTGGGCTCAATGCACATGATTTATACATTAGCTTTCTCAATGATTTGAGTACACATAACTATGTATTTTGATGAAATTAAAACTCAAATAGATGCACTAAATCAACATCTTGTGTCTTGTTTATCATCCTAACATCTCACTTGTATCTAATGTGCACTAAAACACATACAAGTCAACTTATAGTGTTTGTGAGATGTAGATTTTGGTTTTTCCCTAAACTAGGGATCATGCATATCTATCTAGGCATTTTAAATTATGATCATCCACCTAGGATGTCACTTGTTAGTAAATACATTGTCCTTAATTATAAGGAAATTAAAATAATATATGATGATTTTATGTCATACATCAAAATAAGTAATTTTCAAAAGAAAAATATGCTTTAGCTACATGATGTATGTATAACATGACATGGTATTTTTATATTTTCCATAATAAGAATGAATGTAAAATATGATGTCACGGTATATAATGGGAAAACAATCATGACAATTAGCATAAATAAGATATACCTAGATAATCTAAGTATCTTTAATCCTTAGCTAAACTTAATAAATCCTAGGTTGCCCATATCTTCTTCAAGAAAATGTCAAAATCCAACTTGACATTTCTTTTGCTCTTTTCTATTTGTGCCAATTAAAATTAAGCCCAAATCCTCAAATTTTGACATATTTATTCTTCCAAAGAGTAAATAATTAATCCTTTTCATTTTCAAAGGTTAACAAAAATCTTGAAAATATCTCCGAGTGTCAATTTTATCAAGGTTTGACACTCTCTAACCCATCTAGGGCATAGAGAATATGCTCCTAGGAACCCAAAGTCTATTAGTGCTCCTTGGATGTTCTAGGTATTCACTAGGGATGCCTTCCCTAGATACCTTCCTAGTGACCTTCCTAGGCTTCTTAGAAGGCTTGGTCACACTTGACTCACTTAGGTCAACTCTAGGGATAGCTTCCCTTGTGACCTTCTTGGTGACTTTCTTTGACTTCTTAGAAGTCTTAGTCACATTGGTCTTAGCAAAAATACTTCTAGGGATAACTTTCCTTGTATCTTTGACTTGACTCCTAGACCTAGGGTTGGTTCCATAACTATATGGAACCTGATGATAAGAAGGGGCATCCTTCTTAGGTTTGAGTTTATATCCCAAACCTCTATGGTCATTGGATGACTCTCACATTCCTAAACCTAAGTTGTGCTCATTTTGCCCCTTAAAGATATTTTCCATTCTTTTTAGGGACTTTTCCAATTTATCAAGCCTTAACCTCAAGACTTGGTTTTCCATCCATAAATCCTTAGATTTTGATTTTTCTTGATTCCTATGAGTATTTTTATTTTTAGGCCTATATTCAAAATTATTAGAGTTCTTGCCCAAGTTTTTATCTACCTTTCTAACCCTCGATGTGACAATCTTAGTATGATAAGCTACATGTTTTTCCTTAATTCTATCAGGCTTCCTATTTTCATGATAAATAGCATTAAAATGATATAAACTATTCCTAGTATGCTTTTTATCATTACTTAAAGGAATAGGCTCAATAAATGATACCTTGGGTTTGCTCTTGAGAGCTCTCCCTTGAGTTGAGCTTCCTCCTATGGCTTTGGCCGGTTTCTTCCCCTTAGGATATTGACTCCAATAATGTCCTCTTTAATTGCACAAGAAGCACACTATGTGCTGTTTGCTCTTCTTTGTCATGGGGGTGCTTTCCTTGGACTTCTCCTTGCCCTTAGGTGCCACTTGACTCTTCTTCTTAGCCAATTTGGGGCACTTACTCTTATATTGCCCATGTTCCCTATACTCAAAGTAAATGATATGATTTTTATTATTAACAATTGAAATTGTTATACCTTTGCTTGTAGGGGTGACACATGATCCTCTATTTGATTTTTCTTGATTTGTGGAGGTGGCATCATCTTCCTCTCCATTTGACTCGGAGGTAGAAGGTTCTTCTTGCTCCGGTGTCAATCAATGACGCTCCCCCTCAATCCTAGATGTGGAGTCCTCTTCATCTTCATCCTCTTGCACATGAAATAAGGAGTATACTCCTTTGCCTTTGTCTTCGTACTCTCTAGAGGATGGACTTCTTCTTCCGATGTTGAGCATCTCTCAACTTCAGGTTCTTCTTCCCCTTGATCTTGATCCAATGAGTCACCCTTTTTGGATTCTTTTTGGTTTGGTGCATTGGAGGGGACCTCATGGATTTTAGCCAATTTGCTCCATAGCTCCTTGGCATCTTCAAATTCTCCCACTTGCTTCAAGGTGTTGCCAGGTAATAGATTGACAATAGTTTGGTCACTTTATTATTGGCCTCACATCTTTGAATTTGCTCTTGGCTCAATTTGCTCTTCTTGAGAATTTTACCTTTGTTATTTGTTGGAGCTTTAAAGCCTTCCATAAGAGCAAACCATTGCTCTATCTCCATCATAAAGACGTTTCAATTCTTGATTTCTGAGAATCGAAGCTTATTGATGTGTATGGTGGAGGCACCCTTGTGTCATATCCAAATCCATCTTGGAATTTCATTTGAAGTTGAGCCTTTTTGAAGTCTTTGACTTTGTTGAACTTGCTTCAACTTCTTCTCCCTCTAGCTCTTTGCCCTTCCGGCGATGATTCCGGTGAAGAGCGACCTCACTCTAATACCACTTGTTAAGATCAATTTAGCTAGAGGGGGGTGAATAGCTCGCTCACTTCATCATTGTTGATCTTTTTAAGCGAAAATAGTCTCAAAGCAAGCTCCAATGCTAACACCAAGATTTACTTGGTATCCACCTCAAGAAGAGCTGACTAATCCAAGGATCTGGCTCTCACTCACTCATCCACTATGAAATAACTCCTTCTCGGTAACTACCAGAGGTAAAGAAGCCTCGTACAAGCTCACACACAAAGGTATACAAGAAGAAAGAAATACAAGCTAATACAATATCAAATATTACAAGATTTACAATGAAGAAACCCTAGCTTGCTCTTCTTCTTGGTTAAATACACCTCTTGACTTATTTGGAAGTGCAACAACACTCTTCTCTAAGCCTCCAAGATTTGGTGTGTATCGGTGAGCTCGGCGGAGAAGAAACCAGTGAACGATGCGGAGAAGAAAGTTTGCCACGGCTTTATTCTCGACGCTTCTTTCGCAACGGTCATATCTCAATCGATTGATCAATCGATTGGAGAGGCTTGAATCGATCGGTCGATCAATTCAGAGTGCCTTTGTGCTCTGCTGGAAAAGGCATGAATCGATCCCCCGATCGATTCAGCATTCCTCACATCGCGTTGCATGATTTCCAGCCCCCAATCGATCGCCCGATCGATTCACAGTGCTCAATCGATCGACTGATTGATTGGAGATGCTTCTCGCGATAAACACTCCCAATCGATCGGCCGATCAATTGGGTTATTGTTTATAGAAGCACTCTCCCAATCCATCAGTTGATCAATTGGGTTTCAGTCAAATCGATCGGCTTATCGATTGACCACCCTTGACTTGCTTAACTCAAGCTCAAAGGTCTGGTCATCCGTGACCTATTGGAACTTCTCATGCCTAGCATCTGGTCAACCTTGACCTGCTAGGACTTCTTCACCAAGTGTCCATTCAATCCTTTTACCCACTTGGACTTTTCTCCTCGTGCCAAGTGTTCGATCAACCTTGACCCACTTGGACTTACCGTCTCGTGCCAAGTGTCCGGTCCTCCATGACCCACTTAGACTTCCTTCCAACAGATGTCCGATCATCCTTAACTCATCTGGATTTCCTTGTGCCAAGTATTCAGTCACTCCTTTGACCTACTTGGACTTCCCAATACCAGGTGTCCGGTCAACCTTAACCCACCTGGATTTCCTTGTGCCAAGTATCCGGTCACTCCTTTGACCTACTTGGACTTCCCAACACCAGGTGTCTAGTCAACCTTGACTCACCTGGATTTCCATGTGCTTGGCTTCACTCATCAGGTATTTCCATTTGCCTAGCTTTACTCACTAGGACTTTCCATCTGCCTGACTTCACTCACCAAGACTTTCACCTACCTTCATTCACTAGGATTTTCATCTGGCTTCACTCACTAGGATTTTCTCACTACCCGGCTTCACTCACTGGGAGTTTCACCTGCCTGGCTTCACTCACCAAGACTTTTACCTAGCTTCACTCACTAGGATTTTTACCACCAAGCGTCTGATCAACACTGATCCACTTGAATTTTCCTTTCTACCAACCTTCCTATTGGACTTGCCTTTGCATAACCTCTAGTTAGGATTTTCCTAGTCAAGTTTGACTTACTTGACTTTTCTTCACTTCAAACTGGCCAAACCTTGACCAGAGGAGAATTTCACCAACAATCTCCCTAATCGAACGATTACACCTACAATCTTCACATATTGTCATACATCGAAACCCAAACATCAAGACTCAAGCTTGAGCCAACTCAATCTTAGTTAACTTGGTCAACCTTGACCGAGGAATATTGCACCACCACCAGATCTGAGACACAAGATGTAACCCGGAGTAATGCCTAACCTACCACGACTGGTCAGGTTTCCTCAACCCGATCTGTATAGTCAGGCCTAGTACTTTCAGTAAGACAACTCCCGAGCGGCCCTTCAATGATCCAAGCGTGAAAAATGGAACCCTCATCACAGCTCGTCTCCCTCATCAAGACTCGAGCCAGGTGCCACACCCGAGCGGTCATCTCGAGCTATCCATAGCTAAACCCGGGCAGGACAGAAAGCACTAGGCGATAACAATGTCAGGGAATCGTAACCTTCTGTCAAGGAATACCCGCCATCCATCGGGAAATATTCCAATGGTTTGTTATCATCTGCGAATAGAACCTTCTTTCAACCAATGAGAGGTCTCCACATGTCCTCCATCACCCAATAGGCTCTGACACCCGACATTCTCTGACAGTGATCAAGCTCCAGAGGTACACATTGTCATATAAAAAGGGAGGTCCTCTCCCTTAGCCAAGTACGCGCAAGCACACATTCGCACTCGTCTTCTATAATTCTTTTTTAGTATAATGTTCTTCTGGGGAAAAAGGACCTGACTTAAGTATCGGATGGCCTACGTGGGGACTTTTTCCCTGGTTTCTGGTCTCTAACATTCTGGGTACTTGTCTGAGTGTGCGCTGAGTCTAAGTACCGCCGTTTTCATCACCATCATCCTTCAGCTCCATGTGGGGGTCCATCTTCCAGTGCATATACACTAGGGGTGTCCAAGTTGCCTCTCCATCAACACGGACGCCATCTCAACTAGCCTTCGTTTGACTCAGATTTTGGATAGGATCAATTTGGCGCCATTTGTGGGAATCTTCTCCACCTGTTCTGGAACATGACGATGGAGGATACCGGAAGAATCAACATCACCATGACAATAAGAGAGTATGAGCTGTTCAAGGAGGCTAAGAGGTGAGCGGTTTCCGAAAAACACACTACTACTTCACATCCACATAAGATGCCTGCAGCTCTGTTACGATTCCGCAAGTGCACGGATTCGTCGTCAGCAATAAAGATTATCGATCCCACGAGGACTAGTTATAAGCACTAGCGATGACTCACTTAGGATTAGTTAAACTACTGATGGTTGTAAGTTATCTAAACAAAAGAGATTTGGAAACGGAAATGAGAACTAGCAAAGAATAGGTAATAGACTTGGTTTATGAAGAGTCCTAAGAGTTCGGTTTCATTATGGTGGTATTGATGTATCACATTCTATCCTTTACTCATTGTCCATCAACATGCATTCGTCGGAAGCTGAAGTATCTATTCTTAGGTACCAAATAAAGAAGATCCCTATGAAATCCTGTTACGGTTAACCCCTGTCACTAGGGCGCTTCGGTAGATCACAAGAACACTACTCTAATTGATGTCACTAAGGATAGAGATAAGGAGCTTAGTTTGGTCTCTTGCTTCCTTGTGGAGGAGTTGCGTCTCCTTTTAAGGAAGTACCCTAGATATCCGTAAACGGGTTACCCTTGTCACTAGGGCCCCTCGGTGTACAATCTAAGATATTCTCTCTATGAGATAGGCAATTCCTACACAATCAATTAACACGATATATAGATCGAGTAGTTGAAACAAAGCAAGCGAAATCATCCAATGAAATAGAGGCATAAGTATGAGTCTTACATCAAACCAATCCACAACTACTTTCCTCATCCTAGAACAAGGAATCTACTCCATAGACGTCAGAGAAAAACCCGAAGACATAATGTTAAGCATGCAATTCTCAAACAAGAAGAGAGAAAGAGAAAACACACTTATCGAACGACGACGAGTGATCTTCGGATCCAATCCTTTGCTTCTGGGGTTGATGTGGTGATGAAGAATCACTGGACGGAGGTCCTGGACGACATGGAACGGCACCAAGTTGATTCTCTCTCTAACGGCTCGCTTCCCGGCTCTCCCCTTGAGGAAAAGGGTTAAAACCCTTTTATAGGCTAGGGTGCGGCTGCGGTGGCACGGCCGTGCCAATATGGCACGACCGTGCCCTTTCTTGTCTCTGGCTGTACTGCACGACCGTGCCAAATGGCACGGTCGTGTAAACTTCAGGCTCGGCTCCTGGGATATGGTCGTGGAGGGTTGCACGGCTGTTCCTTGCTTGGCTTCGGTTGTTGGGGGGGGCACTGTCATGCAGGGTCACACGATCGTGCACTGATCTGCCTCTGGTTGGCCGCATGGCCGTGCAATAGTTGCACGACCATGCACTGCTCCTCTTCTGTTTGGCCATACGGTCGTGCGAGGTTGCATAACCATGTTCTCTGGCTCATTCCAGTGCACCGATAATCGTTGTTTTTGCTCCGAAAGTTGTCCCTGTCAACACAAAATCAAATAAAGAGCAGATATTCGAACAAAAGAGTATATATGATGAGTACATGTTAAAAGAGGCGATCATACAAAGAATATATACGTATAAAGCAAGTGAATGTGCGTTAAAATATGCATAAACGATCATAATATTTACGCACATCACACCCCCAGACTTGAACCTTTGCTTGTCCTCAAGCAAAACGCTGCAAACTATGTTCATGAGCGCCTAGCAGTGTTTCATAATCCCTAGTGCATTTGCCTAACTCTATCAACTAGTTTCATTGATAAGCACGATTGTGGAGTAACCTAAGTATGACCTAATCAAAAGTTCTTTGTGCTCGGTGCAATAAGTAACTCAAACTATTCAAGTTTCAATTTTCTGTCATGGTTAAGTCGTCATAAAATTGAGTTCCTAATGTTCCCGGTGATAGGTACTTACCTGCCATACACTTAGTTCATTTTCCTTAAATTATACAAGGTCTCAAAGGATACTACTCAGAATCAAGAGAAACATAACATTCATTTCCCCAGTAACCTAACTCGGTCTCAAAGGGGTGAATTGTTAGTTTCCACTCACGACAACTATTTTTTTATCCCTTATTCAATTTTTTTTTGTGTCACAAATGCGAGATGCATATGTTGAGATTAGATTTTTCCAAATGAGCTTTCATGATCCGAGGTCATCCAGTAACCAAAATGTAATTAAGAAATCACCATGGGAACAAAAGTACTAAACAATTTGGATGAATCATAACTATTTCAAAAATATTTCTACTATTTAAGCTTAAGTACTTAAGTGTAGCGAAAATAAGATCCTTAAGGTTAGGCCAAAACTTATACCAACCTCCATACAATACTTAGCTTATTTCATGCTACTAAAGATAGAGAAAGGAGATACACCAAACATACTAATACTATCTTGACAACACATGAATTAAGAAAATGCTAGTCATTTTTCTATCGGACAAGTAGCAGAAAAAGGTAGAAGGTTTGATGTTCTCAAATATGCCTCAAAACTATTTTTTTTAGAAACATGAAATGAATAAACAAAGTAAAGTACAAATGAGATGCAAATAGAAATATGAAACTAATAAAATGCGAATAAACAAAGCAGACTAATAAAATATGCAAAATAGAAAAAATAAAATATGCAGAAAGAAAAGAAAACTCGACTCAACTCAGGTTGTACAGACAGACACAAAACCCCTCCAGACTTAGAATTTTCATCGTCCCAATGAAATCAAAATGATCGATGAGGCCGAAGGTCGGGGAGATCTGGAAGCTCAGGATAAGTCTCAACTACCCATCTCAGGTCCCTTACTCGTTTATGATATGTGAACAACTCATCAATATTACATTAAAAGTTCCTCATATACCACCTAAAATCTTCGTTCTAAACTATTCTCTTTCTATGAGCCTCTATAAATTCAAGCATTCGTGTGCATAACTCTCTCTCACTCTTAAAACAGTCCTGCAGTTGTTTAAATTGCTCGTCCTCCATGCAAAAATTCCTAGTAAGCAATCCATTATTTTGTTCTAGATCATGATGAAGAGAGTCAATGATAGGGCTAAACTCTTGGAAATCAAATCGTAAAATATCTCGACTAACCGAAGGCATATTTCTAGGAAGGGAGGTTGGAGGTGGCCTAATCTGTTGCTTTGCTAAAGTCAAACGCCAATTCTCCTTAACGTGGATCGTAGTCAAAGTTGGGTTGGGCAATCTAAGGGGGAAATTATCCTTAATCACAAGACTATACCCATATTCCTCTTGACGAATCAAACGAGAGGTTAAACAAAAATATAAATTCATTCGAGAAACATCTCCAATCATTTCAAGACCACTCAGATCATAGTCTAATACTATTGCAATATGAGTAAGCAATCCACCTAAAATAATGGGGGTAGGTGAGGAAATTTTTCCTAATTTTACTAAGTGCTTCAAGAAGAAATATCCTGAGTTAATAGGCACATTTTCTATCATTCCCCATAAACAATACAAGTCTGAAAGTCTTACAATTCCATCTTTACCGCCCCTTCCAATATCATGTTCCTCATCAACATATGGACATATCGAAAAATTGGGTTTATGATACTACTACTAATAGAAACATGTGGATTAAAGCAAGACTCTCCACCAATTTGCTCCCATAAATTCGATTTTTCAAAAGCAGGTAGGATTATGTAAGTTCCATCCCTAGGGAAATCATAGCTTATATTAAAATCCTCAAGACTCCATTCATAGTCATCATTAAATAAACGAAATTGGGTATTTCCTCCTCCTTGAACATTAGCAACAGTGATAGAGCTTAAAATTTCCAAGACGATACGAGGATAAGTTGGGTATTTTAAGGCCATTATCCTAGTTCAGCCTATTCTATCAAGCAACCAATCAAAATCATTCTCAAGCCCTAATACTTCTAAGGTTTCTCAATCCATAAACCTAGTGCTCAAAATGGAACGTTTAGATAAAGAATGATAACGATGCAATTGTTCATCATTAGAGAAAATAATGTCAAAGTTGTTCGATATACCTTTGAAGCGTGCATTCTGCTTGTTTGAGACAACCATCAATTCTTTTCCTTTCCTTTGACGAAGTTCGGCATCACAAATGATAGATTTGAGTGAGATGAACGTGGGGGAGGAGGGGTAGCACCTTGGGAATTTGGAGGAAGAGAGGGGAGAGAGGGGGTATGAGGAAGGGGGTGAAGGTGGCGGCACGGGCGTGCAAGCCACCGCACACCCGTGCCCTAATAAGGAGGGGATTTTGGCTGGGTCATGTAGGGTTGCACACCCTCTTCTTGATGATTCTGCACGGTCGTGCCAATTGGCACGGTCCCCTCTTTTCTCCCCTCGGCCAAAGCCGCACGGTCATGCCGATTGGCACGGCCAGCTCCTTCTTCCTCTCTGCACTGATCGCACAACTGTGCCAATTAGCATGGCATGTGTCTCTTTCTCCACTGGTGGCCTCGCACGACCGTGCCAATTAGCATGGCCCATGCCTTTCTTCTCTACACAGGCCACACGGTCGTGGGGGGGGTCACACGGTCGACTCCTTTAAGTGCACGGTGGCTCGCCTTATTCCATTTTGGTTCCTCTAACGCTTCCACTCCCATGAAACGCTTACGACCAGCTCGTGGAGGCTCTACACATCCTGAAAATGGATACCCAAAAATAAAGAAATAATAAAAACACTCTACTTGAACTTACTAGAGAAATAAAACGATAGACGGAATGAAAAACCCTTGGGTTGCCTCCCAAGAAGCGCTTATTTTAGGTCTTTAGCTCGACCCCGTTTGTACTCATTCAGGTGGGCACGGATCTGAGAAGTATATCAGCATATCTTCCTCTACTGGCACATTGTGGAGGTATTTTTTTTAAACGTTGCCCGTTTACTTTAAATTCTCCACGTTCCTTGCTCCAAATGTCAACAGCTCCGAACGGGTAAACCTTTTTGACTTGGAATGATCCTATCCATCTCGATTTTAACTTTCTAGGAAAAAACTTCAATCTTGAATTAAACAACAACACTAAGTCCCCTTCCTTGAATTCTCTCCGCATGATATGTTGATCATGTCATCTCTTTGTTCTCTCTTTGTAGGATTTGACATGTTCATAGCCATCCATCCTCAACTCATCAAGCTCATTTAATTGGAGTTTCCTTTTATCTCCTGCTAACTTCAGGTCCATGTTAAGCTATTTTATCGCCAATAAGTCTTGTGTTCTAATTCTACTGGAAGATGACACGATTTCCCGTACATAAGTCGGAATGGGGTCATACCGATTGGAGTCTTAAAAGCAGTACGGTATGCCCATAAAGCATCATCCAATTTCAATGACCAGTCTTTGTGGGAATTAGACACTGTCTTTTCTAATATTTCTTTGATCTCCCAATTGAAAATCTCAGCTTGTCCATTGGTCTGGGGATGGTAGGGTGTCGCTACTTTGTAGCTCACTCTGTATTTCTTTAGCAAATTTTTAAACTATCTTTCAATGAAGTGTGAACCCCCATCGCTAATAACTGCCCTAGGCACATCAAACCGTGAAAAAATTACCTTTTAAAACAGTTTAATTACTGTTTTGGCGTCACTGGCAGGAGAAGCTATGGCTTCTACCTATTTCGATACATAGTCCACTGCCACTAAAATATAATTGTTTCCATATGATGAAGGAAAGGGTACCATAAAGTCTACTCCCCATACGTCGAACAATTCCACTTTGAGGATGCAATTCAGTGGCATCTCATTTCTCCTAGTGATGTTCCCAGTCTTTTGACATTGGTCGCAAGACTGCACAAAATTTTTTGTGTCTTTAAATAGACTTGGCCAAAAAAATTCTGTTTGTAAAATCTTTGCAACTGTTTTTGACACTCCCAAATGTCCGTTGTAAGATGATGAGTGACACTGAAATAAAACGTCCTTGATCTCATCTTCCGGCACATATCTTCGGTAGATTGTATCTCTGCATTTCCTAAAAAGCAGTGGTTCATCCCATATGTAGTGCTTGACATTTGCGAAAAACTTCTTCTTCTGCTGCCAGGTGAATTTTGGGGGAAGTACTCCACTTGCAAGATAGTTAACAAAATCCGCATACCAAGGAACTCTCTCAGAACTTACTGCCAACAGATGCTCGTCAGGGAAAACATCATTTATGGGTGGATCAAAATCCACATCTTTCTGCCCATTCAGCCATACTCGAGATAGATGATCTGCCACAACATTTTCAGCCCCTTTCTTGTCTCTAATTTCCAGATTGAATTCCTGAAGAAGCAAGATCCACCTAATCAAATGAGGTTTGACATCTTTCTTATTAAGCAGATATCTTATGGCAGCGTGACCAGAATACACTATCACTTTTGAGCCCACTAGATAAGACCTGAACTTGTCGATGGCAAATACTATGGCCAATAATTCCTTTTCAGTAGTAGAATAATTCATTTAGGCTGCATCTAATGTCTTGCTTGCATAGTGAATTACATACAGTACTTTGTCCTTTCTTTGTCCTAAAACTGCACCCACCGCAAAGTCACTGGCATCACACATGATTTCGAATGGGAGTTCCCAGTCTAGAGCTTGAATTACTGGGGCTGAGATGAGAGCACTCTTAATTTTCTTAAACGCCTCATTGTAGTCATCATCAAAACATAACTCAACATCTTTAATGAACAGGTTAGTTAGTGGTTTGGAAATTTTTGAGAAATCCATGATGAAACGCTTGTAGAATCCAGCATGCCCTAGAAAGCTCCTAACCCCTTTTGCGTTAAGAGGTGGAGGTAGTTTCTCAATTGTCTCTATTTTAGCTTTATCTACCTCAATTCCTCGTTTTGAAATCTTATGTCTTAAAACAATTCCCTCTTTGACCATGAAGTGACATTTTTCCCAGTTTAGAACTAAGTTCACATCTTCATATCTCTAGAGAACTTTAGAAAGATTCAGAAGACAGGAGTCGAAGTCATTCCCATAGACTGAAAAATCGTCCATGAATACCTCCATAATATTTTCTATAAAATCTGAAAATATTGCCATCAAACATCGCTAAAATGTAGCTGGTGCATTGCAGAGTTCAAACGACATTTGTCGATAAACATAGGTACCAAAAGGGCACGTGAAAGTGGTCTTTTCTTGATCTAGGGGATGTATTGGAATTTAAAGAAGCCAGAGTATCCATCCAGATAGCAAAAATAGGAATGTTTTGCCAATCTTTCTAGCATCTCATTAATGAATGGTAATTAAGGGAAAATGATCTTTCCTGGTCTCCTTGTTCAGCTTCCTGTAGTCAATACACATCTGCCATCTTATGACTGTCCTCATTGGAATCAATTCGTTGTTTTCATTTCTGACCACCGACATTCCCCCTCTCTTGGGGACCATATGATTCTGGCGTCAAGAAGTTTCAATACTTCTTTCTTCACAACTTCTTTCAAATTCGGATTTAATCTTCTTTGATGCTCAATCAAATTTTTATATCCTTCTTCGAGCAGAATTCTGTGCATGCAGATCAAAGGGTTGATCCCTTTTATGTCATCAATAGTGTATCTAATTGCTTTTCTATGTGCTCTCAGCTCCTTGATCAATTTCTGTGTCTCCATCCCAGTCAAATTTGCATTAATTATTACTGGGAAAGTGGAATTTGGACCAAGGAATGTATATTTAAGGTTAGGCGGCAGAAGTTTTAACTCCACTTGAGGTGGTACAATCTCAAGCAAGGTTGGTTCTTATTCATTAGTGCTCCTCCTGCTGCAGAATCGAGGGATACCTTCGTGTGATAGTTGGTTCCATTATAGAATTTGTGTAGAACCAACCATTTCTCAAGGCCATGATAGGGGCACTGTCTCAGCATACTTTTGAATCTGTCCCAGGCTTCAAATAATGATTCTGAGTCTATCTGTTTGAAGCTTGCGATCAAATTCCTCATGTGAGCAGTTTTGCTTGGTGGGTAGAATTTGTCCAGGAATTTCTGCTCACACTGCTCCCAAGATGTAATGTTGTTTGCTGGAAGGGAATTTAGCCACTACTTGACTCTGTCTTTCAGGGAGAATCCAAAAAGCAATAATCTCACTGATTCTAGAGGGACTCCGTTCACTTTCATGGTACTACAAATCTCATAGAAAAGCTCTAAGTGGTGGTTTGGATCATCGTGCGGTCCTCCTCCAAATTGATTCTGCTGAACCATGTGAATTACTGCAAGCTTGATTTCAAAATTATTAGCTTCGATTGGCGATCGAGTGATGCTAGACCAAAACCCTCGTGCATAAGGTGCTGCATAATCCTTCAATAGTTTGTCAACCATCTCTAAAGATTCTTGTACGGCTTGAAATACTTTTTGTAAGTTTCTTCTTCTCAAGAAGGTCCTATCGATCTCTGGATCGAACGGTAGAAGTTGTCCTAGAAGATTAGCTCTTCGCATGCAAAAACAAGATATGGAATATAGTAAAGAAGAGAGATGAAGTAATATTATTTTTTTTTGTTAGCGTTTTAATGAAAAATACGGAAAAAATAAAGAAAAGCAAGAATAAAATTATTCATCTCTAAAATGCAAAATATCAGAAAAGGAAAGATAAAGGAAAAAGAAACTAAGTCTAGTCTAATCTAATATGACTTTTGCTAATGTTATAGACGCAGTCCCCGGCAACGACATCAAAAACTTGTTACGATTCCGCAAGTGCACGGATTTGTCGTCAGTAATAACTAATAAAAATTATCGATCCCACGAGGCCTGGTTATAAGCACTAGCGATGGCTCACTTAGGATTAGCTAAACTACCGATGGTTGTAAATTATCTAAAGAAAAGAGATTTGGAAACAGAAACAAGAACTAGCAAAGAAGAGGTAATAGACTTGGTTTATGAAGAATCCTAGGAGTTCGGTTTCACTGTGGTGGTATTGATGTATCACATTCTATCCTTTACTCATTGTCCATCAACAAGCATTCGTCGGAAGCTGAAGTATCTATTCTTAGGTACCAAATAAAGAAGATTTTTATGAAATCCAGTTACAATTAACCCCTATCACTAGGGCACCTCGGTAGATCACAAGAACACTACTCTAATGGAATCTCGGTTGAACTGGGCTTGCCTCCGCCTAAGATCGCGGCCAAGCTTCAGAAGCTGTTAGCCAACTCTCCTGCTATCGTAGGGCAATCAGGTAAACTCCTGCCCAAAAATGCAGGCCAGGGAACCCAACAGTCAAGCTAGGACAAGGAGCCAATGGAATCCCCTGAGGAGGAGAACAGGGAAAATGTCGCCATCCGGGAGATCGGTATGATCTTCGAAGGGCCCACAGATAGAGACTCCACTTGAGCTCGAAAGTCACATGAGAGCCTAATGGAGATACATGTGGTAAGATGCAGCCTGGAACAAGCTACTGGGCCTATAATTAGCTTTGGGCCACAAGAGCTAGAGGGAGTGGAGCTCCCCCATGATAATGCCCTCATAATCAAGGCTGTTGTCGTCAATAGTCACATGGCTAGGGTTTTCATTGACACAAGAAGTTCTTTCAACATGTTGTTCAAGAATGCGTTCAAATGCATGCAGATAGATGCTAGTGAGCTGCAACCCATAGCTATTTCCTTGTACAAGTTCACTGGCAACGAGGTACGACCAATGGGTCAAATTAAGCTATCTATCTCTTTGGGTAGTGAACCATTGGTGAGGACTCGGAGGAGCACTTTCATTATAGTGGACTCTCCATCCTCCTACAACATCATCCTGGGAAGACCCGCACTACACAAGTTTCGAGCAGTCATCTCCACCTTCCATCAGAAGATGAAGTTTCCTGTGGGCGACCAGGTCGGGGAAGTCAAGGGCAAGCAACCGGTCTCCCGCAGGTGTTACGTTGACATGGTGAAGGTGGAGGCTCATAAAGCTCAAAGAACCCAGGATGGAAGGATCCATGTCATCCAAGAAGAGCCCTCTGCCTATAGCAGAAAAACTCATCCTTTGGGAGGAGGTCCAGCTCTATCCAGAGTGTCCTGAGAGCATCACCCGCATATCGGGTGATCTGCTGATTGATATTAAGACAGATCTGGTCAAATGCCCGACCCAAAATAGGGATGTCTTCGCCTGGTCCCCCGAGGATCTACCGAGAGTCAAGCCCGAGGTAGCTAAGTATAAGCTACACCTCCTACCTGATTCCCGGTCGGTCAAGCATAATAAGTTGAACTTCTCGGCCAAATAAAATAAAATCATCCAAGCTGAAGTGGATCAGCTCTTGAAAGCAGGACACGTTAGAGAGGTCCAATTTCTGCCCTGGCTCTCTAACGTAATCCTGGTGTCCAAACCTAATAATAAGTGGAGGGTCTACATCGACTTCTGAGACCGCAACCAAGCCAGCCCTAAGGACTGCTACCTGCTACCAGGGATCGACTAGATGGTGGACTCCACCTCGGGCTGTGAGAGGATCTGTATGCTTGATGCATATCAAGGATACCACCAGATCCCTTTTGCCCAGGAAGATCAGGAGAAGGTTAGCTTTATCACAGCCGATGGTATTTTCTATTATACAGTTACGTCGTTTGGTCTACGCAATGCAGGAGCCACTTATTAGCGAATGATAGACAAGATCTTTCAACAACAGATCAGGCAAAACATGGAAGTTTGTGTAGATGACATCCTCATCAAGTTCACTGCAGCAACAAACCTTATCATCGATGTGGAGGAAACCTATGGCACACTGCAGCAGTACGCTTAAAGTTAAACCCAATGAAGTGCTTGTTCAGAGTCCAAGGGGTTCCTGGGGTACCTCCTTACTGAGCGCGGAATTGAAGCTAACCCAGCTGAGAAGGTTCAGGTCCTCTGAGACATGCAAGCACCCAGGAATATGAAAGAAGTACAGAAGTTGGTGGGCAGGATTACAATGCTCTCTCAGTTCATATCCCGATCTGAAGGCCGAGTGCTCCCTTTCTTCAGGGTACTCAGAAGGGTTGCTAAGTTTCAATGGGATGAAGATGTTGGATTGAGAAGCGCTAGAGGGGGGGTGAATAGCGCTCGCGGCTATTTCATTTTTCGAATCCATAAATCGTACGAGAAACTAACAGAGTAATAAGCAGCGGAATAAAAAGCAATCAAACACAGAGACACAAGGAATTACTTCGTTCGGAGCCTAAGGCGACTCCTACTCGAAGGCCCGCGATCCTTGATCGCTTCCGGTGGGCAACAACTATAAGCTCGATAAGAATTACAAACTAATTACAATGAAAATATTATAACAACTTTATACCGACAACTAAGGAAGAAGAAAACAGAGCTTCGGGTCGTCGGGAGGTTGTTGCAGCACTTCTGGATCGTGTCGTTAGCAGCTAGATGCAAAGAAATCGCTTGGAAGTTGTTGTCTTGAAGTGCTGCTCGAAGACCCCTTATAAAGGGCATCCAAGGCGCCTTGAAAGCCTCCGAAGGCGCCTCCATAGCTCCGAGTCCACCGTGCAGATGAGCGCTGACCATTTTGCGCTTATCACCTTGAAGGCGCCTTCATAGGTCTTCAAGACGCCTTCCAAGGCGCCTCCATTGCCAACCGAGGCGCCTTCAGCCCTGCTTCGTGGCCAGGTCAGCTTTTGCACCCGAGGCGCCTCCAAGCCCCATGGAGGCGCCTCGGACACTGTTCATCCGAGGGAAAACATCATTATTTTGTACCTGCAAGATATGTTAGTCCCAAACAATATCCTGCAACACAAAGTTAGCATAAAACAATAGTATGAATATGATAAAGAATATTATGACAGTCTCCGGACTGTCCGGGTCTGACTTCGGATTTCCGTCTGGAAATCCTAGGTCGACCCGACGCCTACTGTTCCCTCTACGGGGAACGCGTCCTCACCTACTCCACTCAGAAGATTTACCTGCTGCCAGTGCGATCCTTCAGATCGACTGGACTTTTGCTCAGCACTCGACGCTTCCGGACTTTCTGCTGGACATCCGCTTCCCGGCTAGTCCAGTCTTTCACCTAGTTCGCGACACCAGGACTTTCCACCTAGGGTTACCACCCCCTAGGACTTTTGCCTGAAGCCATCGACCTGCCAAGACTTTCCGCATAGGGTTACCACCCCCTATGACTTAGGGTTACCGCCCCCTAGGGTTTTCCCTTTGCCTAACCGCAACTAGGACTTTCCTCCACCTAGGGTTACCGCCCCCTAGGACCTAGGGTTACCACCCCCTAGGACTTTCACCTTTGCCTAACCGCAGTTAGGACTTTCCTGAAACACTCATTCAACATGTTAGATAACAACAAGACTTAACTTTGAACCCTTTGTCATTATCAAAACTTGGGTTCGATCGTCGGATGCTTCCCGCACCAACAGAAGAGTGCAACAAAGCTTTTGAGGAGTTGAAGCAACATCTGGAGACCTTGCCTTTGCTGTTTAAACATATTACAGAAGAACCACTCTGGGTATATCTGTCAACTATCCCTGTGGTTGTGGGGGCAGTATTGGTAAAAGAACAAGATGATGTACAGTGGCCAGTGTACTTCTTTAGCCATTTATTGAAAGGGATTGAGTCCCAATACACGACCCTGGAGAAGTTGGTTTACGGATTAGTCCTCATGACTCGTCGCTTAAGACCTTATTTTTTGGCACGCCCAATTATGTTAGGGTCAATTTGTAGCTAGAGGGAGGGTGAATAGCTCATTGTGCTTGGTTTGCTTACTTCATGTTGTTGATTTGTAGCGGAATAAACTTGAAACAAGACTCACAATGCTAACACAAGGATTTACTTAGTATCTACCTCAAGAAGAGGTGATTAATCCAAGAATCCACACACGACGCACTCACCACTATGAAAAACACCCCTTCTCAGTAACTACTGGAGGTGGAGAAACCTCGTACAACACTCACACAACAAGATACAACACACGCAAGAAGAAAATACAAGAATACAAATGAAAAACTTCTTCTTGCTTGATCTCTTGTTGATGAAAATGCCTCTAGACTCTTTGGAAAGTGCAACGACACTTCTCTTCCAAGCTCTCAGTCTGGTCCGGCGATGAGTAGTAGAGAAGAATCGTGTAAGCACTGGAAGAAGGCTTGACAAAGAACTACTATGGAGAAATCTCGCCACGACTTTATACACCAAGCCTCTAGAGCTCCCAAGCTATTGGGCTTGCTCCCAATCGATTACCACGTGAGATCTGCACCATCCCAGCTATCCAAAGCTTGCTACCTGCACAACGGTCATATCTCAATTGATTGGCCAATCGATTGGGGAGGCTTGTGTTAGGATGTATACTAAAAGCCTAGCTTTTGGTATAAACATTTATCTAGAAATAAGAATCACATTGGTCAAATGTCTACATTTATGATAAATGTAGTTGTTCAATTAATTTATATTGTAGATAACATGGTGTGTGGTGTCACACACAGAAGATCATGTTATCGATTCCTTATAAATTATAAACAGTAGCTCATGACCAAGATGGAAAGGAACAAACCATTGGAAGGTCGTAGTGTAATTAGGTATTAGTTTATCTTAACTATATAATTACACTAGTACACTTAGAGTGTATTGAGTAGGACCATTTGAGGTCGTTCCTTTTATACTGACTTTATGAAGGAACAAAGACCTCAGTTATTATGGAAGTGTGTGCTCTTAATTCTAATATAATAACAGGCACATATATTTGATATTTATTTCTTTAATTTATCAATGGGTGAGATTTAGTTCGATGAATCAATAAGCCCGATAAGTTGGGAAATGATATCACTTATAGTGTGTGTTGTTGATTATAGAAGGAAACTGTGTCCTAGTGATCTAGGTTGAGAATGTCCCCAAGAGGAGCTCATAAGGATTGTCATGTTAAACCCTGCAGGTGGACTTAGTCCGACATGACGATGAAGTTGAGTGGTACTACTCTTGGAGCTAGATATTAATTAAGTGAGTTGTCAGTAACTTACTTAATTAGTGGACATTTGTTATCTTAAACATAGGGAGACTAACACACTCATAATAAGAAGGAGCCCAAAATGTAATTTGGGATTGGTGCGGTAGTTCAATAATAGTTCTTTAGTGGAATGAATTATTATTGATGAAATTAAGTTGTGTGTTCGGGGCGAACACGGGATGCTTAATTTCATCGGGAGACCAAAACCAATTCCTCCTCTCGGTCCCTATCGTAGCCTCTTAATTATAGAGTACTATACCCACCTATACCCACCTTCTTACCCATCCTATAGGGGCCGGCCAAGCTAGCTTGGAGACCAAGCTAGGGCCGGCCATCGGTATGTTCATGGGTGAATTCATGTGGCCGTCCCTATTAAAATAAAAAGGAATTTTAATTTTAAAATTTTTCTTATGTGGATAATATAATTTAAAAGACAGTTTAAAAATTTAAATCCTTCCTTTTATAAGATTCTACAAAAGATTAAGAGAAGAGTTAAAATCTCTTTCCTTATTTGTAGATTAAAAGGTTGATTTTAATTTTGGTAAAAACTTTCCTTTTAATTATATTCATGATTTAAAAGAAAGTTTAAAAATTAAAAATTCTCTTTTATTAGTTTCTACAACAGATTAAGAAAAGATTTAATATCTTTCCTTATTTGTAGATTGAAAGGAGATTTTAATTTTTAGAGATAACTTTCCTTTTTGGAAATTATCCACATGTTTAAAAGAAAGATTTTAATTTATAAAATTTCTTTTTATTAACCAATCATGAAGGGATTAAAATTATTGGAGAAATTTTTATAAATTTCTATAAACAAATTAGGAAGTTTTAATTTTTATTTTAATTAAAACTCTCCTTGTTTTGGGGAGAAGAGTGGCCGGCCATTATAATTTGAAAAGAGAAAATTATTTTAATTAAATAAATTTTCCTTTTCAATGGCAAAAGAATTAAGGAAGTTTTTATTAAATTTTCCTTATTTTCCAAGACCAAGGATTATAAAAGAGGGGGTAGAGGAGGCTTCAAGGCTAACGACTCTATCCTATTTTTCCTCTCTTTTCTCCTTGGGTGTGGCCGGCCCTTTCTTTCCTCTCCTCTCCTTTGTGTGGCCGAAACCTTCTCATGGTGGAGATAGCTTTGGTGGCCGGATCTAAGAAGGAGAAGAAGGAGAGAAAAGAAGCCTCTTTTCTAGCATCCCTTGGAGCATGGTGGTGGTGGCCGAACCTCTTCATCCTAGGAGAAGTTTTGATGGCCGAAACTTGTAAGGAAAAAGAAGGTGCTTGGTGGTTCTCATCTCGGAAAATCGTTGCCCACACAACGTCCGAGGTTAGAAGAGGAATACGGTAGAAGATCAAGAGGTCTTTCTAAAAGGTATAACTAGTAATTTTTGTTTCCGCATCATACTAGTTATTTTTGGAAATAATACTAAATACAAGAGGCATACGATTATAGAGTTTCAAATTTGTTTTCGATATAGTGTTCTTTTGTTTTTTTTCCTTGTGATTTGATTGTTCTTTTCGGTTAACCTAAAGTTATTTTAGGAAATTAAATATTAGCTTTCCATAAAAGGTTTTGTCTAGTCGGTGGTGATTGCTCCCATATCCAAGAAGGCCATGTGCCTCGCCACGTCAGTACTGGGAACCAATTATGGAAATTAATATTTAATGAAATTAATAACTTAAGGTGATTTGGGTCGAACGTGTTAAGTTCCGCAGGAGACCCAAGTCAAAACCTAAAAGAACGAATAGATTAAGTTTTGGATCAAACGTGTTAAGTTCCGCAGGCGATCCAAAATTTAATTTAAAAGAACACATGGTAGCTAGGAAAAGGTTCAGACCTTTGTACAAAATTTTTGTACAGTGGAACCTCTAGGTTTTCCGAGTAGCAACCAACAGCTTGAATCAATCAGCTAATCGATTTAGAACATCTCTGTGCTCTTGTTGGAAAAGGCATAAATTGATTGCCCGATCGATTCAGCCATCCTCGCATCGCGTGAGAATTCCAATCCTAATCGATCGATTGATTGGCGGCGCCCAATCAATCAGCCAATCAATTGGACTGCATTCTGTGCTCACGATTCAGGCTCCCAATTGATCGACTGTTCGATTGGGCTACTGTTTATCGTAAAACTCTCCCAATCGATCGGCTGATCGATTGGGCTTAGTCCAATTTGATCATTTGATCAAATTGGTCAACCCTAACTTGCCTAACCTAAGTTTAGGGTCCCCAAATCCAATATCCGGGACAATTGTGACCTGTTGGAACTCCTCATGCCTAGCATCCAGTCAACCTTAACCTACTGGGACTTCTTCACCAAGTGCCCGGTCAATCCTTTAACTCACTTGGACTTTTCTTCTCATGCCAAGTGATCGATCAACCTTGACTCACTTGGACTTACCGTCTCATGCCAAGTGTTCGGTCCTCCATGACTCACTTGGACTTCCTTCCACCAGATGTTCGATCATCCTTGACCCACCTAGATTTTCTTGTGCCAAGTATCCAGTCATTCCTTTGACCTACTTAGACTTCCCAACAGTAGGTGTCTGGTCAACCTTAACCCACCTAGATTTCCTTGTGTCTGGCTTCACTCACCAGGTCTTTTCATCTGCCTAGCTTCACTCACTAGGACTTTCCATCTGCCTGGCTTCACTCACCAGGACTTTCACCTAACTTCACTCACTAGGATTTTCACCTAGCTTCTCTCACCAGGATTTTCACCTGACTTCCTCACCAGGATTTTCCATCTGCCTAGCTTCACTCACCAGGACTTTCACCTAGCTTCACTCACTAGGATTTTCACCCGGCTTCACTCACCAGGATTTTTCCACTGCTCGGCTTCACTCACTGGAACTTTCACCTTCCTGGCTTCACTCACTAGGACTTTCACCACCAAGTGTCCAGTCAACACTGACCCACTTGGATTTTTCTTTCTGCCAACCTTCCTGTTGGACTTGTCTTTGCCTAACCTCTATTTAGGACTTTCCCAGTCAAGTAACCGGTCAACCTTTACCTACTTGACTCTTCTTCACATTAAACTAGTCAAACTTTGACCAGAGTGGAATTGCAACAACAATCTCCCCAATTGGACGATTGCACCTGCAATCTTCACATATTGTCATACATCGAAACCCAAACATAGAGACTCAAGCTTGAGCCAACTCAAGCTTAGTCAACTTGGTCAACCCAGGGAATATTGCACCAACAATCTCCCCCTTTTTGATGTTTGACAATACCTTTAAGTTAGGCTAATCTCATAGCCTCAACTTCTTCTTCATACCAAAACATGAATGAGGGTTTCCTTCATTCTCTTCCTTTCCTAGAGGACAAACTCCCTCTTTAGGTAATGAAGGTCTAACTTTAACCCTACATTCTCCCCCTTTGGCACACATCAAAAACTCTCCCCCTGAAGAGTTGCTCATACGTTGTTCACAACCTCACATGTTATTCACAACACTATAATGAAGGTCTCATACCCTTTATTGTATCCAATACTCACCCTTGAGCATTAAACCACTTAACAATGCTCATTCTAGAGCATTTTATCTAACGAAGGCTAACCACCTTCCAAGGTGTTTGAAAAATAATTTTCATATCCTTAAAGAGTGGCTCCCTGTAAAGACATGCTCCAACTTTTGTCATTGCACTAACAATACCTTGGAATCCCTAAACCTTTAGGAAATTCAAAACTTGAAGTTTCGAGGTTTAATTATCAACATTTGAATGCAAACCTCAACCTAAACTTCAACTTAGTCTACTTTTAACCAAATCATTCTTGTTTCAACAAGAACATCACCCTTAAATGTATATAAATATATTTCAAGGGGTTAGGAATGGTTAACGAAACTAAAAATGGCTTAAAGTGCTGAAATTAGACTTGTGCAGCCGAAATTAGCCTTATCAATCGATTGGGGTAGGGACTCAATCGATTGAAACCATTTCAATCAATCCAGTGATCGATTCAGCGAGCTTCTATTCGTGGAGAAAATGCTTGAATCGATCGACCGATCGATTCAGCAGCATTGAATCGACCAGCGAATCGATTTTGCGAGCTTCTGCTCACGAGAAACCCCATCTCAATCGATCGCCCGATCGATTGAGACACTCCAATCGATCGTCTGATCGATTAGAGCTCTGATTTCATAAAATCCAATTTCAAAAAAATTCAAAAATACCCTAGAAATTCTATAAAATTCTAAAAATCATAAAAAAATTTCATAGACATTATTTAGGGTATATACTATCATGAAAAAAAAATAGTTTTCTAAGAAAATACACCTTATTTTCAAAGATTGACACAAACTTGAAAACTCTTGAAAACTTCAATGTTTATTTTTAGTTTGTGTCTAACTTTTCAATGATGATTGCTATCAAAAGATAGCCTTCACCAAGGTTTACCAAAGTATATTTAAAATGATTTTCAAAATCAATTTCCAACTATGTTCTTTGGATTAAATGCACATGACTTGTACATTAGCTTTCCTAATGATTGGAGTACACATAACTATGTGTTTTGATAAAATCAAAACTCAAATAGATGCACTAAATCAACATCTTGAGTCTTGTTCATCATCATAACATTTCACTTATATCTAATGTGTACTAAAACACATACAAGTCAACTTATAGTCTTTGTGAGATGTAGATTTTGGTTTTGTCCTAAACTAGGGATCATACATATTTATCTAGGCATTTTAAATTATGATCATCCACCTAGGATATCACTTGTTAGTAAATGTCATTGTCATTAATTACAAGGAATTTAAAATAATGCATGGTGATTTTATGGCATACATCAAAATAATTAATTTAAAAAAAAAACATACTATAGCTACATGATGTATGTATGACATGACATGGTATATTTATTATATTTTTCATAATAATAATGAATGTAAAATATGATGTCATAGCATATGATGGGCAAACAATCATGACACTTAGCACAAATAAAATATATCTAGATAATTTGTCTAAGTATCTTTAATCCTTAGCTAAACTAAATGAAATCATCCTAGGTTGCCCCTATTTTCATAAGAAAATGTCAAATTTCCAACTTGGAATTTATTTTGGTTTTCCTCATTTATGCCAATTTAAATTAATTCAATTCCTCAAATTTCAGCATATTTTACTCTTCTAAAGAGTAAACAATTAATCTTTTTCATTTTCAAGAGTTAACAAAAACCTTGAAAATGCCTCCAAGTGTTAACTTTATTAAGGTTAGGTTAACCACCCTACCATTTAGGGTTGACACTCTCTAACCCATCTAGGGCATAAAGAATATGCTCCTAGGAATCCAAATTCTATTGGTGCTCCTTAGATGCTCTAGGTACTCACTAGGGATAACTTCCCTAGATACCTTCCTAATGACCTTTCTAGGCTTCTTGGAAGCCTTGGTCACTTTTTCTAGGTCAACTCTAGGGATAGCTTCCCTTGTGACCTTCTTGGTGACTTTCTTTGACTTCTTAGAAGTCTTAGTCACATTGGTCTTGGTGAAAATACTTCTAGAGATAACTTTCCTTGTATCTTTGACTTGACCCCTAGACCTAAGGTTGGTTCTATAACTATATGGAACCCTTTAATATGAAGTCGCATCCTTCTTAGTTTTAGGTCTGTATCCCAAACCTCTATGGTCATTTGATGACTTTTGTGTTCCTAAACGTAGGTTATGCTCATTTTACCCGTTTAGAATATTTTCTATTCTTTTTAGGATCTTTTTTAATTTGTCAAGCCTTGACCTCAAGGCTTGGTTTTCCAACTTTAAATCCTTAGGTTTTGATTTTTCTTGATTCCTATGAGCATTTTTGTTTTTAGGCCTATATTCAAAATTCTTAGAGTTCTTGCCCAGGTTTTTATCTATCTTTCTAACCCTAGGTGTGGTAGTCTTAGCATGATAAGCTACATAATTTTCCTTAATTCTATCATGCTTCCTATTTTCATGATAAATAGCATTAAAATGATATAAGCTATATCTAGCATGTTTTGTGTCATTACTTAAAGGAATAGGCTCAATAACTTATACCTTGGGTTTGGTCTTGAGAGCTCCTCCTTGAGTTGAGCTTCCTCCCTTGGCTTTGGCCAATTTCTTCCCCTTAGGACATTGACTTCAGTAATGTCCTCTTTGATTGCACAAGAAACACACAATATGTTTCTTGCACTTCCTTGTCATGGGGCCGACCTCCTTGGCATTCTCCTTAGCCTTGGGTGTCACTTGACCCTTCTTCTTGGCCAATTTAGGACATTTACTTTTGTCGTGCCCTTTTTTCCTACACTCAAAGCATATAATGTGATTTTTATTATTTGAAATTAAAATAGTTATACCTTCTTTGCTTGTAGGGGTGGCACATGATCCTCCATTTGACTCAGAGGTAGAAGCTTCTTCATGCTCCAATGTCAAGGAATAATGCTCTCCCTCAATCCTAGAGATGGAGGCCTCTTCATCTTTATCCTCTTGTACATGAAATAAGGAGTATACTCCTTTGCCTTTGTCTTCGTGCTCTCTAGAGGATGGGCCTTCTTCTTCTTCTTTTTCCGATGTTGAGCACCTCTCAACTTTGGAATCCTCTTACTCTTGGTCTTGCTCCAATGAGTCGCCCTTCATTTGCATCCTTGTATTCTCCAATTTTGCAAATGATTGTGCTTGGCAATGGACTAACCAATAATTTGGTTACTTTGTCATTTGCCTCGCACCTTTGAATTTGCTCCTTGCTCCATTTACTTTTCTTGAGAATTTTGTCTTTTGAATCTCTTGGAGATTTAAAGCCTTCCATTAAAGCAAACCATTGCTCTATCTCCATCATGAAGAAATTTTCGATTCTTGATTTCCAAGAATCGAAGCTTGTCATTATGAATGGTGGAGGCACCCTTGTGTCATATCCAAGTCCATCTTGGAATTCGATTTGAAGTTGAGCTCTTATGAAGTCTTTGACTTTGTTGAACTTGCTTCAGCTTCTTCTCCCTCTAGCTCGTTGCCCTTTCCAGTGATGATTCTGGTGAAGAGCGACCTTGCTCTGATACCACTTGTTAGGGTCGATTTGTAGCTAGAGGGGGTGAATAGCTCGTCATGCTTGGTTTGCTTGCTTCGTGTTGCTGATTTGCAACGAAATAAATTTGAAACAAGACTCACAACGCTAACACAAGAATTTATTTGGTATTCATCTCAAGAAGAGGTGACTAATCCAAGGATCCACATACGACACCTCTCCACTATGAAAAACACTCATTCTCGGTAATTACTAGAGGTGGAGAAACCTCGTACAACACTCACACAACAAGATATAACACACATAAGAAGAAAATACAAGAATACAAATGAAAAAACCTCTTCTTGCTTGATCTCTTGTTGATGAAGACGCCTCTGGACTCTGTGGAAAGTGCAACAACACTTCTCTTCCAAGCTTTCAGTCCGGCGATGAGTAGTAAAGAAGAATCGTGTAAGCGTTGGAAGAAGGCTCGAGCGAAGAACTACTGTGGAGAAAGCTTTCCACAGCTTTATACACCGCGCCTCTAGGGTTCCCAATCGATTGGGCTTACTCCCAATCGATTGCCATGTGAGATCCGCACCATCCTAGCCATCCAAAGCCCACTACCTGCACAATGGTCATATCCCAATCGATTGGGGAGGCTTGAATTGATCGACTGATCGATTCAAAGCGTCTCTGTGCTCTCGCTAGAAATGACCTGAATCGATCGCCCGATCGATTCAGCCTTCCTCTCATCGCACGAGAATTCCTGCCCCAATCAATCGATTGATTGATTGGTGATGCCCAATCGATCAGTCAATCAATTAAGCTATATTCTGTGCTCATGTTTCAGGCTCCCAATCGATCGGTCGATCGATTGGACTATTGTTTATCGTAGAACTCTACCAATCGATCGGCTGATCAATTGGGCTTGGTCCAATGTGATCATCTGATCAAATTAATCAACCCTAACTTACCTAACTCAAGTCTAGGGTCCCCAAATCCAACATCCGGTCAACCGTGACCTATTGGAACTCCTCATGCCTAGCATCCGGCCAACCTTGACCTGCTGGGACTTCTTCACCAAGTGTCAGGTCAATCCTTTGACATACTTGGACTTTTCTTCTCCTGCCAAGTGACTGGTCAACCTTGACCCACTTGAACTTACCGTCTCGTGCCAAGTGTCCGATCCTCCATGACCCACTTGGACTTCCTTCCACCAAATGTCCGGTCATCCTTAACCCACTTGGATTTCCTTGTGCCAAATATTCAGTCACTCCTTTGACCTACTTGGACTTCCCAACACCAGGTGCCCGGTCAACCTTGACCCACCTGGATTTCCTTGTGCTTGGCTTCACTCACCAGGACTTTCACCTAGCTTCACTCACTAGGATTTTCACCTAGCTTCACTTACCAGGATTTTCACCTGGCTTCACTCACCAGGATTTTCCATCTGCCTGGCTTCACTCACAAGGACTTTCACCTAGCTTTACTTACTAGGATTTTCACCTACCTTCACTCACCAGGATTTTCCCACTGTTGGATTTACTCACCAGGACTTTCACCTGTCTGGCTTCACTCACTAGGACTTTCACCACCAAGTGTCCGATCAACACTAACCCACTTAAATTTTTCTTTCTGCCAACCTTCCTGTTGGACTTGCCTTTGCCTAACCTCCAGTTAAGACTTTTCTAGTCAAGTAACCGGTCAACTTTGACCTACTTGACTCTTCTTCACATCAAACTGGTCAAACCTTAATTAGAGAGAAATTGCAACAATAATCTCCCCAATCGGACGATTGCACCTATAATCTCCACATATTGTCATCTATCGAAACTCAAACATCAAAACTCAAGCTTGAGCCAACTCAAGCTTAGTCAACTTGGTCAACCTTGACCCAGGGAATATTGCACCAACAAATTACTGTCCTGACCAACAACACCATGGGGAAGGCTCTTACCAAGATGGAGATAGATGACCGCCTCATCAAATGGGCCACCGAGTTGGGCAAATATGATATACAATATCAACCCTGAACAACAATCAAACCACAAGCTTTGGCCAACATCCTAACCAAAATACATTAAGGTGATGCTGATGAAACATGAAAAATATATGTGGATGGGTCGTCCACTCAACAAGGGAGCGAAGTAGGGACACTTCTGATATCCCCTCAAGAAGATATTATGCAACTAGCTGTAAAATTTCGAGCTACCAATAATGAAGCGAAGTATGAGGCACTACTGGCTGGATTGCAGGTAGCTTGGCATGTAGGGGTGACCTGGGTAATGATTTATTCAGATTCTCAACTGGTGGCTCTGCAAGTAGCTGGTAATTTTGAAGTCAACAATGAGAAGCTGCAGCTATATAGAGAAGCATATAAGAAAATGAAGGAGGGCTTTAAGGAAGTTACACTGACCAAGATTCCTCGAGCGGACAACCAAAGAGCAGATGAACTAGCTAAAATGGCCAGCTCTTTGACCACTTGGGTGTTGGATAAGTCGATAGCTTAGAGCTTTCTGATAGCCCAGATTGACCTGCGGAATAATCTAGATGAATCAATTGATTGGAGAGCTTCAATGATTATTTATCTTCAAAAAGGAGTTTTACCAGCTGATGCTGAAGAGGCTAGATCGATTAGGAAGAGAGCTCATGCATACACATTGATCGGGGATCAATTATACAAACGGGCATTCTCTTGACCATTACTCAAATACCTAGGTCCAGATGAAGCGGAGTATGCCCTGCAAGAAGTTCACCAGGGATGTTGCGGTAGCCATGTGGGAGGAAGGATGTTAGCCCGAAAAGTACTCCTGGCCCAGTATTTTTGGCCTACTTTGCAGAGAGATGCTCAACGGTTGGTGGACACTTGCCTCTCTTGCCAAAAGCACCAAAATCTGACCCACCGACAGACTGACATTCTGAAGACCTCAATAGTTTCTTATCCCTTTAATCGATGGGGTATGGACATCATGGGACCTTTCCCCATGACTCCCGGGTAGAGGCGCTTTTTACTTGTGGTGGTAGATTACTTCTTTAAGTGGGTAGAGGCAAAATCCCTGGCCAGGATAACAGAAGGAGCTGTCATCCAGTTCCTATGAAAGAACATCTTGTGCTAATTTAGAATTCCTCACAAGTTGCTCTCGGACAATGGTAGATAATTCTAAGGGCACAGGATCCACGATTGGTGTCGAGGGCTTGGCATCACTAAGACCTTCACCTCCGTGGATGGCGTGTCCGTAAAGCAATGGATAGACTGAAGTCACTAACAGAGAGATAGTTCATGGGCTGAAGGTCAAGCTGGACCATGTGGGCAGTGACTAGGTTGAAGAGCTCCTCAGCATCCTGTGGGCATACCAAATGACTCCTCGAGAGAGTACAGGACTCACTCCTTTTCATCTCATCTACGACAATGAGGCAGTCATGCCTATCAAGGTAGGGGTTCCATCCATCCGACGTTTACTGTATGACCCCGAGAATGCTGAGTGGCGACTCCTAGAGATAGATCTTATCAATGAAACACGTGAGAGGAAGGCCGCCCGATTTACCGCCTGTCGACAAAGGATGTGGCAGAACTATGATAAGAAGGTGATCCCCCACTTCTTCGGAGAGGGGGACCTAGTATGGAAAAGGATTCGACTAGTAGGAGAGGTAACTAAGTTAGCACCTTAGTAGGATGACCCTTATAAGGTTATTAAGAAACTAGCATCTGGTGCCTATTACCTACAGGACACTCAAGGTAGAAGGTTGGACCGCCCATGGAGTGCTAATTACCTCCAACCTTACCGTGTCTGAGGGTGTTATTCTTTGTAATAGTGGTTGTTTGAGAGAAAGATCTAAGGCCAGGAAATGATCATTACAGGCATATTCACAAAAACCCAGTCGGGTAATCCTGACCCGAATTTAGCTTAATTCTTTCAACGAGACACTTCAGAAGCTCTCAAGTCACGGACGCAGGACTTAGTTAAGACCTACTACGCTCCTTATGCAAGCCTCGAATAAAGCTCTTATAATTCCCAATCAACTTGCCCAACCAAGAGGGGCAAAGATCTAAAAGATCTCTCACAATAGGTTCTTTCGGCTCTCAGTCTAATGAGCTCTGCCTCACATACACGGGCCTAGCCTAAGGAAAGTAAGAAAATCCCAATGGATAGCGATGACTAAGAAGCTAGAAGCAAGCTCTTATAAACAAGGGAGATAATAGAAAAATGAAACAGTACATGGGTTGAGTTACTTAAACTCTAAAAAAACATCATCGGGCATTTCTTTAATGATCCGATGATGGTCTAGGAAATCTTCAGGGGGATCAAATGACAAGTACCCTCCCTCTTGAAGTTGTTGGGCTGCTCCTACTTCTTCATAGGCCAATGATCAAATGAAGCAATCTCCTACTTGAGAGCCAAACTCTGGAGAGTGCAAGTACTCTGCTCGATCGGTCAAGCGATGCTCGTTCTCTCCTGCCTTATAAGTTTCCAGGGCCTGGGTTGATTCAGACAACACCGATCCGGCTTGAGACAGTTTTGCCTGCAAAGAGTCTAGCTCTGTAACTTGAGATTCCAAATCCCTTTGATAGTCTATGAGGAGCATGTCCTTGGCGTTAAGTTCCTTGGTCAAGCGGTCCATCTCTTGCTTGTGCATGAGCTTAAAGTTCTCCAGGATTGCAGTTTGTTGAACCAGCTCTGACTGGTCCTTTTCCTTGGAGGTCAGCTCCTCCTAATACTCAGCATCAGCTGATTGATGGAGGGCCTTAAGATTCTTCTTGTCATCCCATAACTGTCGGGCTTCTAGTAAGGCCTCACTGAGAAGTTGCACTATGAAGCATTCAACTTTTCTAAGGATGCCACCTCTGCCTTTAGTTGACATAGCTTTGGAGGAGGGTCAGAAGGAGGATACTCTAGGTCTTCAATGTGCTCCTTCAAGATCTTATTCTATTGATACAGGTCCGCACCCATCTAACTCAGGTGCAACATCACGTCATAGAGCTAGTTATAAAAGGGATAATCAAGAATTGGAAGAGAGGAATCAAAAGAAATCAAGTACTGACCACAGTAGCATCTTCAGTGAACAAGTCCACCTGACCATGAATGGGGAGAGAGTCTGCCTGATCTAAAGCATCTTTCCAGGCCATTGCCACTTTCCCCCAAAGCAAGATGGTACTAGCATTAGAAGAAGGGTCATGGCGTATCCCCCTCTCAGAAGGTATATTGGCGTGAAAGTAGAACACCCTTGATCTGAAGGATCTAGGAGCGGTCTCGCTGGGAAGAGGACGAGTGGAGGTAGATGGTCAAGGAGGGAAGGCCCGGCCAATGCAGCTGGTATGGAGCTTCCCTCTAAATCGATCTCTTCTTTAAAGACAAGGGTTTTCCCTCGGTCAAGCCCCAGTCGAGCTTCTGGAGGAATGGAAGGGTCGCCCTGAAATTATGGTTTTGGGATAGAGGCTCACTGACCGCGGCACCTAAGTCATAGGGAAGGCCTTGGCTCCATGGCCGGCCTAAGCAAGCCTGTGCCTCGAACGGTGCAAAAGTGGTTGGTCGTCTGAGTCTGACCCCTCTTCCGATGGAAGGGGGCAATGAGCGAGAAGAACACGAGGATTTTGCAAAACGGATTGGGGTATAGAGCTATCAAGATGTGTCGCAGGAGGGGCGACAGAACGAGATGTAGTGATATCTGCGACCATCCCACGAGCGGTTAGATTCGAAGACGAGGAGCATTGCCTGCTTACAATTATGCACCCTCGACAATTTATTTTCATATCACTCAATGGAAGAGGCCTAATTAGAGACGCCCTAGTAAGAGTGTTCGCTGCAGCAAAATAAGGGTTAGGATAAGAAGGCTAAAGCAAATTAGGGTAAGGGTAATACTTACCAAGGGAATATGGAAGCTCCAAAGGAATTACAGCACATCCTCCATCAGTAGCACGTGTAGGTCTAAGCGCTATGTCGCTAGTTGCGCCTCTGCTTCCATAAACATAGGGTCCGCGTGATAATTGCCAAGGAAAGGTGTTGAAGGAAGGACGAAACTTCGCTCAGTGGGCTAGTTTACAGTGGAAGGAAAGTGAAGGAAGAAGTACTTTGCTTTCCACTTGGGCCCTAAAGAGGGTAAGGGAGTGAAAAGAGTGGTCTTAAGGTGGGCTTAAAGGTAGAAAAAGCCCTCGGTAAGGCATCGAGGGGAGAAGAAGTAATGGAATAGGCGAGGGATCCAACGGAGATCACATAACTCGCAAACGAGAACGAAGCCACACAGAATCTAGATGGAATTATGGGTGAGTTGACAAAGGGAAATGTGGAAATAGCGACTCACGTCACAGAGAAAATGATGAATAGGAAAACAGAGGCCAGATACAATCCGTTCTTTGAAAAAAGTTACATAACCCTGAGGAGGTTGGGAGAGTTGGTGAACCTCGGAGGGTATGATGATGTGCATAGCTGTGGACACTTCATAGTTGAAGCGAAGATCATCCAGATCCACCCCGATGAAGGTCGACATGCCCGGAGCAGGCCTAGGTGTTGAAGGATCCATGGAAGAGTAAAAGGAACGCAAGAAGACAAGAACGCGGAAGGAAGAAGAGAATGACGGAGGGCTCAAGCTAACAGTAGGGAGTCTGAAGGAGGCGTAGAGTAAACTATTTATAGTTGCCAGGAGAGACGCTAGAAGGAACACCTCGATATTAGTGCTAATCATACACTCCGTAAATGATGTATGTGGCATCAAAGGTAGGCGCGTAAGTGATGTTGTTGTTGGATTGCTTTTGAAAATAATGCAGAAGGGTCTTGTCGGAAAAAGCTAAGTCGAAGAACACGTGTTAAAAAGGAGTCGGGAGCCTTTATGACATTGGGGATAGGCGATGCTATAGTAATTCCTGCTCAGGAAAGTAAGAGGACCCTGGAATCACTGTGGCTTGCGACCAATGAGTATTTAGACCATGTAACCCGTTTAGGGAAATGGAGTGACCAGTAAGGATTAACGACCGATCAGGTGAAATGACCCTTGCTGATGTCTATCCGGGTACTAAGACGACCATGCATTCATGAAGGGGACAAACATTTTGTTGGAACCCCAAATTTGTTTTGATGTGATCAAACAAGTTAAGTTAGGTCCTATTTGGTTTAACCCCTGTGTCTAAGTATGCAGGAGCTTAGGAGCACAGGAAATCGAGCGGAAGACGCGGCTAGCGAGAAGGACGTCACGAGAGAGAGCCGACGGGCTCGGTGCGTCTGAGGGACGAGGTGTCGCGGAAGAGTACACCGGTGGATGAGAAGAACATTCACAACGTTCGAGGGACGAGAAGCCGAGGAGGAAAGATGTTGGAGGAGAAGGTCAAAAATTGGGTTCGGGTGAGCCCTATTCCGGATGGTCAAGATCACTCAAGCGAGCGGAACCGGAGTGGAAGACCCAGACCGAGGCGAGCAGAATCGGAGCAGAGGGCCCGGACTGAAAAAGTCAACCATGTTGACTTTTATGGGGTCTAGGCACCTGGAGCCATTCCGAGCACCCGGACTGCAACTCTTATCAGAATCGACGTGTCCGTTGACCAACGCGTCGGGGATAGAATTCTATCTCACTCCAAGCATCCGAAACCCTTCCAGGCACCCGAAACAGTGATATAAATATAGCTAGACCTGACCACGGTTCGGAACCGACGGTTCGACGGTTCGACGGTTCGGAACCGCCGGTTCAACAGTTCCAAGCAGGTCGACCCTTAACCTTAACCGCCCAAGACGGTTACGGTTCACAGTTCAGAACCGCCGGTTCACGGTTCGGTTCACGGTTCGTCACGGTTCAAGATTAATATGTTAAAAAAATTAAAAATTAAACATTAAACATTAAAAATTAGAAATTAAAATTTATTGAAAAAAGGGCTTGCACTTATTTAAGTTGCCTACGTATCCCTTTAGGGGAATCAAAGCCCACGTAGTTCTTTTACATTTTTATCCTTTTACATTTTCATTCACTTCCATTTCCTGTTCCTGTCGTATTTGTTCCTTCAGTATCAAAATCTTCAACTTCGTCATCTGAAAGTTGCATTCCTTGGATTCTTTTCTCCGCTCTGGTCCAATAATGTTTGGGCTTCCAATGAGTCGGGAGACAAAGTTGATCGTCGTTCATCTAATATGTTGCCGCCGGCACTGAACGTCTGCTCCACAGCAACAGTTGACACTGGACAAGCTAAAATTTCTTTTGCGATCACGGAGAGAACGGGAAAGCTTTGAGCCTTCTGTGACCACCACTTTAAGATATCGAAGTTTTCGCTATCTGCTTCATTAAAATCAAAAGAAGTCGTAAAATATTTCTCAAGTTCCTGTGTGGAACTTGAGGATCCTCGTGGACGTTTTGTCCGTTCTTTTAATAAGAGTTGTGCTTTTGTAAGTTTTAAATTACTACTAGTAGTTTGTTGAATTTCAGAAATATTAATTTGTATTCCATATTTTGCATAATATTGATTATAAATATCATATAAATAAATTCTAACATTATATATAATATTAACTGGATCAGGGGAAGAAGAATCTTTAATTGGAATTAAAGCGTCATAATATAAAGTTAACATTTCTTGTAAAACTTCTAATTTAAATCTAGGATCTAAAGCAAATGCAATTAAATAAATTTCAGGAATTAAATAAAAATATTTTTCCCATTTAGTTTTCATAGCTAATATGCAAGGAGATAAAGATTCATTATTAATATGTTCATTTAAAACTAATACTATATTAGAAAAATTTTCTAAAACTAATTGAGCAGTGGGATAATAAACATCGGAAAGTTGTTCGGTTGCATCATTAAATACTTTTAAAATTTCACAAATACTACTACAAATATTCCATTGTTGTGAAAATAAATATATATTAGTATTAGTATTTTGTGCAAAAAAATGAACATAATAATTCTTTATATTGAAATGAATCTTGTAATAATTGGTATGTTGAATTCCAATGTGTTGGTACATCACGTGGAAATTTTTTAGGTCTCATTCCATTAATTTTACAAAACATACCCCATTGTTTCATTATAGATGGATGAGACCATAAATAAGAAATTGCAATTCTAATTGGTTTAATATAACTTTCTAAAATTTTTAAACTATCTTGAACACATAAATTTAAGACATGGCATACACAACGAATATGAAAAAATAAACCTCCAATAATAGGTTGACAAACATATTTTAGATCATCTATACAAACGGTATTAGAACTAGCATTATCTAATGATATTAAAAATATTTTATGAGTTAAACCATATTCTTTTAAAATTAAATATAATAATTGTGCGATATTATGAGCATTATGTGATTCATCAAAAACTCTATAAGCTAATAATCTTTTTTGGAGGTTCCAAGAGTTATCGATCCAATGGCAAGTCACACCCATATACGAATGTGTTTGCCAATGATCACTCCAAATATCAGAACATAAAGAAACTTTATTATCTAATTTACTAAATTCATCAATTAAATTCTTTTTTCCTTGTTTTACTAATTTTTTAATTGTACGAATAAGTGTAGTCCTAGGAACACGTTTAGCACATGGATTAAGAGATTCTTTACAAAAATCTTCAAATGTGCATTTAGATCCAAAACTAAAAGAAAGATGTTCTACGGAAACAAATTTAGCTAATGATTCTCTTAATTTATTATTCGAATATAAAAATAAATCGGAATCGGTACTACTGCTAGTTGAAGAAAATCTTGATAATTGTGTTTGAGAACGGTCGAGTCCATATTCCGTCGGGTGCTTCGTTTCTACATGTCGTTTCAACGACCCATAGCCGTCGCCGGCTTAGAATTTGTAGGAAGCATTGCAGTGCTTACATTTTGCACGCATTTCTCCCGACGGAAGAGTGACCTTCTCAAAATGTTTAGTAAAAATAGAAGACTTTAGAGGAGGAAGTTCCCGAACCTTAGAAGTAATTGCATCGGTACTTCCTTGTGTTTCGGGTGTCGGATTCGGAAGATGCTCGATCTCATCATCGGTGGATTGAATGTTGGGGTCCTCCTCCCGCGGATTCATTATTTGCTTTCCCTTCCGAGCTCGAGATGATGCACCTCCGCGGCCTCCTTCCATTGTAATTGAAAATTGAAAACGAAAGCGTGTAGAGATTAGAGAATACGAAAATGAGATTAAGAGTAGAGAAGATGTGTGTGAAAAATGATGAAATGAGTTATCTATTTATAGAGTTTTGATAGTAACAGACACTAAATCATAGCCATTGATCAAAAAATGGTCAAATGATCCTAACCATTGAAAAATAATACCCAAAAAACCCTCCCAACGGCTACGAACCACCGGTTAACCGGCGGTTAACCGGCGGTTAACCGGCGGTTCCAACGGCTATGAACCGCCGGTTAACCGGCGGTTCAAGCCGTTTAAAAAAAAAAATTCGGCTGAACCGCCGGTTCAACCCACCGGTTAACCGGCGGTTCGCCGGTTTTACAATCAATGAACCGAAACCGGCCCTGCAACTTGTCGAGCCGGTTCCGGTTCGACCCGGTGAACCGGGTCAACGGGCAACCGGCCCGTTGACCCAGTTACGGGCCCGGGCCGGGTCCGGGCCAGACCCGGCCCGGGGTCGGGTCTAAATATAGCTCTACTTTCAATAGTTCATACAACAACTTGTAATTAATTTCTTTCTGTTCTACTTTCATTTGTGAGTTGTTAACGTTATAAGAGGTTACTCTGCTCGAAGGAGATCGTCATAAAAGTGTGCTTCATTTTCCTTAGATTAGCCATCTTCTAATTGCAAACCAAGTAAGACTCCTTATGTTTTTGTCTCAGTAATTAGTCTCTTAGTTTTTTTTATTATAAGTGTTCTTTATTAAGCTATAAGTCGAGAAAGGGTGAGTTTGTTTTTGCAGGGCAATTCACCCCTCTCCTCTTGTCGGCCACCAAGGGGACCAACAAGTGGTATTAGAATAAGGATGCTTCAGAAGGACTAACCGCCGACCGAAGCAAATAAATCAATGGACGGACCAAGCATCGTTCCACCAAAATTCGAGGGAGACTTCGCACACTGGAAACGCCGAATGGAGGTATTTCTAAAAACTGACTTTGAGATTTGTTTAATAATCAAGTATGGCTTTGTAGCTCCTACGAATCAAAATGGAGAGGAGAAGGAAGAGATTCTTTGGACAAAGAAAGAGCAAAATGATTCCGTAGAAAATAACCGAGCGGAATATCACTTGTTGAGTGTGCTGCCGCCTCAAGAAGTCAACCGCATCGGGAGCTACTTGTCAGCCAAAGAACTCTAGGAAAAATTCTTGGAACTCCACGAAGGAACATCTGAAGCCAAGCTCATAAGACGAGACATACTTCGGAACAAACTGATGAATATCCTTCTAGAAAAAGATGAGAAGGTAGTCGATCTACACGCGAAGGTCAAAGAACTAATCACCAGACTCGAAAATCTTGGTGAAACGGTAACCAACCAGGACTCGATACGCTACACACTCAATGCCTTTCCCAAGACTCCAGAATGGTCCTTGATAATCGACGCCTACTACATCTCAAAGGATCTATAGGTAAGTACCCTAAAGAAACTCTTTTCTACTCTAGAATTACATGAAACCAGATGTGCAGGTACAACAAAAGAAACAAGCCAGATTATGGCACTAAAAGCAACCAAGAAGGATGAACCTGAGTTAGACTCAGAAGAAGATCAAAAAACTTATATGGTAAGGAATTTCAAAAAATTCTTTAGATCTAAAAAATTTAAAGAAATGCAGAACTTGAAAAATCAAAGAAATAGAAGAAGAGTTCGATGCTACCAGTGTCTAAAGGAATGACACTTAAAAGAGGACTGTCCAGAACTCAAAAAGGAAAAAGGCAAGATGTCCAAGCAAAACAAGCACAAGACTCTAACTGCTACTTGGAACGACACCTCATCATCAAAATCAGAAATAAAAGAATATGCCAAACTAGAAGTGATGGCAAGCCATGAAGAGAAAAGCACCTCAGAAGCTAGCATCGATGAAGGGGAAGCGACTTCAGATGAATGCAGCGAAGCAAGGGGAGAGTCAGGCTGCAAGTTTGATATGGTAAGTGAGGTATGCCTCTTACCTCCTGATCAACTCTATTTTGGTATTAAGTTTATGACAAAATCTATGTACAAGTTAAAAAATAAAAATGATAAATTAAAAAATGAAAACTTAGAAATAAAAAGAATTTTAACAAAATCATGTCTGATTGAAGATTTTGAAAAAGTAAAACTTGAAAATGTCAAATTAAAAGAAGAAATAGAAAACTTGAAAAATTTTGTATGTTCAAATGTTTTTGTTTTTAGAAACTATAGAGAATGAAATTGGTACTATAGATTTCACAAAGGTCATATCAGAAAAGTAACAAAGTCTTATATCCCTAGAAAATACCTAATTAACCCAGTAGGATAGAACCTATATTGGGTTCCAAAAACTTGTTTAAATTAAAAAGTAAAATAGACTTAGGGCTTTCAGGTAGAAAATTAAATATTTGAATTCATTAAAAGGATTTGTCTAGAAGTGGTTGATGATCCAATAACCAAGAAGGCCTAGTGTCTCACCACAGCTTGGAAGCTAATTTCTGAATTGAATATTTAATTGACAAACTGATAAGTATGAAATAGTTAATTAAATGAAATGTTTTCAATATTTGTCAAAGGTCTAACATTTGTGAAAATTTTTAAAATTGTAAACTTCACTTAAAAACTTTTTCAAATTTCACTTAGAAATTTGTCTTTAAATTGCAAACTTCGTTTACATTATTTTTGTTAAAAAATTTTAATGTGTTTAACTTAAATTTTTTAACTTATTAAACCTCGAAAAAAATTTTCTTAGAAATGTTTTTTACTTAGAAATTTTTTAAGATTTACTTTATCAAAATTTCTATGAAAAAAATTAATTCTTGAAATTTTTTTGAGGAAATTTTTCATTTTTTTTAGAAAATGTTTCTAAAATGATTACATTGTTAGCGCTATCAAAATTATTTTCAATATTTCCAAAATCAGAGTTTACTTAGTATTTTTTTTCTTGAAAAAATATTTTTGAAAATTCAGAGTTTTATAAAAGTTACCCTTATATTTTTATTGTACCCCATTTTTTTATGTGATCCAAGGGGGAGAAGAAAAAGATTAAGTCTAGGGGGAGGTATCTTAAAATTAAATTTCCTACTTTTTTTGCTTTATTGCAAAATTTATTTTTGCTTTAACTTTATTTGTTTACCCTATCTTAACTTGGGTTGCTAACACCAAAAAGAGGGGGATTGTTGGAACCCCAAGATTGTTTTGATGTGAGCAAACAAGTTAAGTTAGGTCCTGTTTGGTTTAACCCCTGTGTCTAAGTATGCAAGAGCTTAGGAGCACAGGAAGTCGAGCGAAAGACGCGGCTAGTGAGAAGGATGGCATGGGAGAGAGTCGACGGGCTCGGTATGTCTGAGAGACGAGGTGCCATGAAAGAGTATACCAGTGAATGAGAAGAACATACGCGACGTTCGAGGGACAAAAAGTCGGGGAGGAAGGCTGCTCGAGGAGAAGGCTGAAAATTGGGTTCAGGTGAGCCCTATTCTAGATGGCCGAGATCACCCAAGCAAGCGAAACTGGAGTGGAAGACCCGTACCGAGGTGAGCAGAACCGAAGCAGAGAGCCCGAACCGAAAAAGTCAATCATGTTGACTTTTATGGGTCTGGGTGCCCGAAGCCATTTCAAGCGCTCGGACCACAACTTTTATCAAAATCGACGTGTCCGTTGACCGAATCATCAGGGATAGAATTCTATCTCACTCCAGGCACCCGGAACAGTGCTATAAATATAGCTCTATTTTCAGTAGTTCAGACAACAACTTGTAATTCATTTCTTTATGTTCTACTTTCATTTGTGAGCTGTTAACGTTGTAAGAGGCTACTCCGCCCAAAGGAGATCGTTATAAATGTGCGCTTCATTTTCCTTGGATTAGCAATCTTCTAATTGCAAACCAAGTAAGACTCCTTGTATTTCTATCTCAGTAATTAGTCTCTTAGTTTTTTTTTTTTATTATAAGTGTTCTTTATTAAGCTATAAGTCGAGAGAGGGTTGAGTTTGCTTTTGCAGGGTAATTCACCCCTCCCCTCTTGTCGGCCACCAAGGAACCAATACATTTAACAAGTCACTTAAGCATACAAGGTGAAATGTTTAAGGGTCTTGGACAAGCCCAATAGACATTTAAGCACCACATTGCACATTGATCACATGGCCATTTACACAACACTTACACCATATCTTAAAGAAATTTCAAGTTCATAGTCATAGATAGGTTTGAAACCTTACATCATCATCCAAAACAAAGGCAGTTACAAGGAGACAGAGACTACTCAAAGGTAGGGAAGACTTCGTCAGGGAGCTCGATGAGAAGGCGGGTCCGGTCCAGGAAGTCTTTGGGGGGATTTGACCAAAGTAAGCATTTCTCTTGCAGCTACAGTAAAACCCCTGCACCACCATAACAAAGCATCTGATCAATAAGGTGATCTATCTTAGCTCCAAAATCTTTGGAAGCTAGGAAGGAGGCATTGTGAGATGCTAGATGAGAGTCCTCGCTCGCCAAGTAGTCTTTCAGCTCTTCCCTAGCCTTGTCTGTGTCGTCCCGTGCCTTAGCCAACTCCTGGCATGCAGCCACTACCTCTGCCTTGACCGCTGAGAGCTCCTCCTACACAGACTTGAGGGTGGCCTGAGCCACATCCACCTACTTTTGAAGGGCGGTCTCCCGATCAATGTTGGTAGACAGATCTGTTGTTTTAGCCGCCAGGTCTGTCTTCAGAAAGGCATGTGCCTCTTAGAGCTCCCGCAACTACGAAGAGAGGGTGGTAACCTCTACGTCCCTCACCTCCAAGTTAGCTAGGATCTGGATGCGCCTCAGGCTCTCAGACTTAAGCTTGGACTCGCTGGCTTTCAGGGTAGTCTTCAAGCACTGCACCTTCTCTAACTCTGCGTGAGCCATGTCCCTGGTAGTTCAAGCTTGCTCCTCCACCGTCTGCAGGTGAGATTGGATCAGGCTCTCAGTGGTTGTCAGGTCAAAAGCACGACTAGAGATCGTAGGAGATGCCATCTCTTGAATTCAAGACCTCAAGAATTCATTCTCCCAATGCAGACCGGCTACATACTGGGAGAAGCTCAATCCAATGGTGCAGGTCTACAAAGGACAAATGATTAGCGGTATTCTAAGGACATGCAGAGGAAGCAAATAAAACTTACTAACACCAGTCGCTGAGAGAACTAGTCGGCCAGATCCAGTTGAGAACACTCCAAAATTTGGTCGGTAGTGTTTTTCTATGAATCGGCCAGGGCAGCATGAAGTTGTACCTGACCGCAATTGAGAGAAGTGCTGGAGGAAGGGATGGGATCTAGCACTTGGAGGGACAACAATTAAAAGGAAGAAGTGAAGGCATACTGTCCTTTGAGGTGCTCCTTAGGACGAGAAGAAGAAGCAAGAGCTGAAGGCGGTTGCTAGCCCAAGGAGGGAGGAATAGGAGGCGTAGAAGTTCCGGGTTGGCCTTCTGCTTGGGAGGTTGTCTGCTCCTAGACTAGGACAGGGATAGGAGATGAGGCTGCAGCCTTCGACGAAGCCGGAGTGCTTACCCGGGTGGGAGTTTTGACCTTGGAAGATGCCCGAGACATAGGAGGCCTTGGAGGTGAAGATTGGGCTGATAGAGTAACACGTCATCTCTTGCGCTAAAGACGTAAGCACTGCTCAGGAGTCGGAGAGGAAGCTTGCTTGCCAACAGTTGTCTCAACAGGAAGTGATTCCTCTTCGGGGGCCTCAGGATCCCCCGACTATTTAGAGGAGGCCCCTGTTGAGGCATTAGCCTGGGAAACCTCCTGACCAGACATAATCGCCCAGCCTTGCTTCCGTAGGATTTCGCTGGGCATTGCGGAGGAGCCAAGGGCGAAGGCTCGGGACATGATGACTTCTCTAGGCAAATGAAAACACCTCAGTTAGTGAAGATATGAAAGGAGAGTCGAGTAATCTTACCAAAAGGTGTGCTCAAAGGCATCTGGATGGGGCTCAGCCTGAAAGTATACAACACGCTCTCTCATAGCAAAGAGGAGAGTCAAAGTTGCACTCCATCCAATTTCTCAGAAGCAAGGAAGTAGGCAGGCCGATGCTAATGGTCGCTCAACTCAAAAGGAGAGGGGAGATTGGGACACCACTCAACAGGCCAAGTTACGGAATCAGACAATTGGACAAAGAAAAATGGGACTTTCGGCCTTTATTGGAGGAAGGCATGCCCTTGAAAAATTTATACCCAGTCCTGGATTGCACCATAAAGACACCCGGCTCTGATCGCTTAAGGGAATAGAAATGGTGAAAAAGTTGGGGGGTCAAAGGAATCTCATACAGATGACATAGAATTACCATTCCACACATGGCGTGGAAGACATTGGGAGAGAACTGGGATAAGGGGATACCAAAATACTGACTCAAGGAGGAAAAGAAAGAAGGGATAGGAATACGGAGACCGCCGAGAAGCTGATCTTTGAAGAAGGTCACAAAGCCGGTGGGAGGGGGATAAGGATGGTCATTGGGTCCCGGAACACAAAACTAGTATGCTTCAGAAAGTTGTAAGCTAGACTACACCGACTTGAGGTCACTCCTGTCAAAATCAGAATGAAAATACGCATACCACGGTACTACCGCTTCTCCAATCATTGTTGAATCGAAAAATAAAGAAGCATGAGATGCCAGAGGAGAAGCACTTACAAAGGAGATACACGAAGGGGAAAGTGAACAAGCAGAAATGAGTAGAGAAGGAAAGGTCGAAGGAAGATGAAGCACTAATGATCAGTCATCGGAAGCCTTTAGGGTTTTTAAACCAAGGAACATGGGAATTTGAGCCAGACAAATGAAATAGCTAGCTGCCCAATAGCTATCATATCAAGGGAGAGAAGCACCATCAGGTCACGTGCATAAAGCATGCCTCAGGCATCATATCAAGGAGAGTTCATGGGGCACATGTCAGCTCCCTATGAAAGGACATTTATGATGGAAAGGACAGGAAAATCATAGAGTTGATATTGGAATAGTGGCACCATGCCTCATAGAGATCATGTCTTAAGGACCGAAAATTCCATGCTACCGCCTTGGGAAGTGGAGTAAGAGGTGGTGGGAAGCATTGGTCAACATTTGGCGCCTCATCACAACCTCGGAATCAAAGTAAGATTCAAATTTAACTAATGTCTTATCTAATATGCTTCATGATCCCATGTGAATAGGGCTAAGTCCACGGGGGAATTTCCTTCGATCTACAATGACCTCTCGGTCATCATTCCAGACTCTCGTCCCAGCATGAGTTATAAGTGAGCATGCTCTCATGACCAACGACCTCTTGGTTGGCATTCTAGACTCTCGCCTTAGCGCGAGTTATAAGTAAGCATGCTCTCATGACCAACGACCTCTCGATCGACATTCCAGACTCTCGCCCCAGTGCGAGTTATAAGTGAGCATGCTCTCACGACCAACGACCTCTCGGTCGGCATCCTAAACTCTCATCTCAGTGTGAGTTATAAGTGAGCATGCTCTCACGACCAATTACCTCTCGATTAACATTCCAGACTCACCCCAGCGCGAGTTATAAGTAAGCATACTCTCACGCCCAATGACCTCTCGGTTGGTATTTTAAATTCACCATATTGGAGGTGATAGATGGACAGAGCTCCTACCCTGGCTCAAAGAAGTAGTGTTTCTGGGGGCAATTAGCGTCGCTATCGTTGCATCAATCAGGGATTCTCAAAAAACGCCATTTCTGCTAAAGATGTCTGCATGAAGCGAGAGAGTTCCCGTGGGAAAGGAGTAAAGAGACAGGAATAAAAATTGAATCTCAACCAGATCTACATTTAGTTGATAAACTATGGAGGAACGACCCTCAAACAAAATCTCATTCTTAAATCTATAAGGACATTGTGGTCATCTGAGTGCTCAGCATTCCCTTCCTAGGACAGCCGTGAGTCGGCACCCCAGACAACAACATTCTGCTTGACCTGCTTGCTCAAGATGGATTCGAGCCTATTCTAACTCAGCCTGAGTCAATTGAAGAGTGCGCCGTTGTTAAGTAATTGTTTCATCTTTAATCTTTGCTTCCTCTTGCAGAAGGGACATGGAAGAGGCGTGTTTCTCTTTCAAATAGATCAGGAATTGAAGTTGGTTCTCCAGGTCTGCATAAGCTTTATGCTTCAGTGCTACCTTAGCACGGGCTCGAGATTTGACGGCTAACCAAAGTTCCTCAATTTCTCAACGAAGGGAAGATTGGAGATCCCTATCCCACGTCATCTCAACTAAGGTCGTATCCTTCTGGGTAAGCAACTGGGTCATATGATCTAATTGTTGGTGGAGGCATATTGCAATTCATCCAACTTGGAGTTCAAATTCATGATTAAGGGGTGTCAGTTAAAGTACGTCTCTGTGGATGGAAGTTAGCCCCTTTTAAAGAGGAGGGGAGAAGTCAACTTCTGCAGAGATTAAAGTGGCTCTTCTCCTGAAGTTGATTGAACAATTAAACAGGTTACAATACCGATGGTCTGGGAAAAAAAACCAGCATTCATATTCATAATGGCAAAGTACATGAAACCCAAGTTTGGGTCTAGTTAGGCGGACTTGATCCTCCTTAGAATAGACTTGGAGGGGAGGCTTGTGATACGGTGTATAAAGGTGGGGTCTAATAAAGCTAGGCAGTCAGAAGTCAAAGGGACGTGACAGTCCAGGACAGTCAAAGTCAAGGGGGTATGGTGGTCAGAAGTCAAGGAAATGTAGCAGTCAACAGTTAGGAGGGGAAAACAGGAGTTAGACCGTTTAAAGTCATCAGTCGTATAATTCCAGGTCGGGTACAAGCAGATCAGGATCCCAGATCTGAAACATAAAATGTAACCTGGAGTAATGCCTAACCTGCCACGACTGGTCGGGTTTCCTCAACTCGGTCTGCATAGCCAAGCCTGGTACTTTCAGTAAGACAACTCCCAGGTGGCCCTTCATTGATCCAAGCGTGAAAAATGGAACCCTCATCGCAGCTCGTCTCCCTCATTAAGACTCGAGCCAGGTTCCACACCCGAGCGGTCATCCCGAGCTGTCCCTAGCTAAACCCGGGTGGGACATAAAGCACTAGGAGACAACAATGTCAAGGAATCGTAACCTCCTGTCAGGGCATACGTTCCATCCGTCAGGGAATATTCCAATGGTCTATTTTCATCTGCGAATAGAACCTTCTTTCAACCAATGAAAGGTCCTCACGTGCCCTCCATCACATGACGGGCTCTGACACCCGACATTCCCTGACAGCGGTCAGGCTCCAGAGATATGCATTGTCATATAAAAAGGGAGGTCCTCCCCTTTAGCCAGGTACGCGCACGCACACATTCGCACTCATCTTCTATAGTTCTTTTTTCATACATTGTTCTTCTGGGGAAAAATGACCTGACTTGAGCATTGAAGGGCTTGTGCCGAGGACTTTTTCCCTGGTTTATGGTCTCTAACGTTCTGGGTGCTTGTCTGAGTGTGCGCAGAGCCTAAGTACCACCGTTTTTGTCACCATTGTCCTTCATCTCCACGTGGGGATCGTCTTCCGGTGCATATAGGCTAGGTGTGTCCAAGTTGTCTCTCCGTCAACACCGATGTCATCTCAACCGATCTTTGTCTGACTCATATTTCAAACAGGATCAGATACCTTATTCCAATAAAAAAAATATACTTTTTTTTATTTTTGTCCAATAATCTTTTTAAATTCAATTTTTAATTTTTTTTTATTATTGTTTCTTCATAATCTATTTAATCAATTCTATTTAATGTGTTGTTTATTCATAATCTATTTGTTTGAGTTTCATAATTGTTATCTTGATTATCTACCAAACCCTTAGTGATTTTTTATAATACATGTATCCATTAGTTTGTGTTGGCACAACGAGACCAATAAAAGAGGGGTGAATTGCCTACACAAATAAAATAGATATTTTTCGATCTTTCAACTCTAATTAGTAGTACAATTATACTAAATTAAATTAACTAAAAAGAAGAGGTAAAAGAATTACTTATTTACAACCTAAGTAGTTATTAATCTAAGACAAATAAAAGAACTAAAAAGTCTCCTTTGTTGAAGGCAGAGAAACCTCTTTCACTCGTCGAACACTCAGAAAGTTGATAAGAAATGAATATAAGAGTTGATGATTATTCTCTAGGTTCAGGGGTCTTTTTATAGCCCCTAGAAAACTCTGTCCATAGTTTGAAGTAGCCTCTAAGATGGTCCAAGGCGTCTTCCATCAGATAAGTTTTATCCATTGTTGATAAAACTCTATCCGTGGCTAATGATTATCAGAAGGTGTCTTCAAAGGTTGGAATGCGCCTTCAAAGGTTGGAAGGCGCCTTCAAAGGCTAGAAGGCACCTTCGTACTATTCATCTAAGGCGCCTTCCATCCATAGAAGGCGCCTTCCAAGTGGAAAATTAGCTCCTTAGTAGCTAATCTCTTCACGTGAGTGATTCTCCGGCTAACCAAAGTTGAGTTCACCTGAACCCAACTCTGAACTTCTCCTCGAGCAGCTTTCCTTCCCAGCTTCTTACCCCTAGGACCGTTGTGCGCGTTCTTCTCATCCGTTAGTGTACTCTTCTGCAACCTCTCGTCCCTCGGATGCACTGAACCCGTCAGCTCCTTTCCCGTGCTATCCTTCTCGCTAGCTGTGTATTTCACTCGACTTCTTGTGTTTCTAAGCTCCTGCACACTTAGACACAAGGATCAAATACACAGAACCTACCTTAACTTGGTTGACCACATCAAAACTACCACAGGGTACTTACAATCTCTTCCTTTTTGATGTGTATCAACCCAAGTTAAAGTTAGGATTAACCAAAAATGATAACATGATTATGTGAAAAAGTTGCAATCAGAATATTGAATTAAGCGAGTAAATAAAAATCAAAAGAATGTCCTTACTCCCCCTTAATTTGTATCTATTTCTCTCCCTTTGATCACATCAAAAAAAAAAAAATAACATAAATAGTTAAAAAAAATTGATATAAATTTCTAGGGGTATAACAAGAATTTTCAGAAACTTGATATTTTTCAGAAATAGTTGTTATACAATTTTTATTTTTAATAATTAATCTTCTGTTTTGAAAGAATTAATTTAGAAATTGGTTTATAGGTTCTAAAAAATCTGAAAATTTTTTTCGAAGTTAAACAAATAATGTTTGATTAGAATAAAAATTTTCACAGAAAGATATTATGTAATTTAAAAGAAATGATTTATTTCTATAATACAACTAATTTTTTATAATAATTCTTTAGGAAATATTTTTTTTACTCTAAAATTTTTACTAATTTTCTATGATGTGAAAACACATAGTTTAATAGTAAAAAAAATAAAAGTTTTCAAATTTATATTTAATTTGAATTTTTAATTTAAAAATATAATTTTTGCAAAGCAATTTATAATAATTCAGATAATATTAAAAAAAAATTTAAAAAAAATTGTAAAGACATAGAATGTCATGTTTCATCACATAAGAATAAAATTTTTCAAAAATAAACTTAAAATTATTATTAATTTTCAATATACCATTTTTGTTAATAAATTCATAGAAAATAACTTAACAGTAAAAAATTTAAATATTTTTCTTTTAACAGATAATATTATATTTTATAACAGAAAAATAATATTTCAAATTTTATGTCGGTAAAATAATTTTAAATTTCAAAGTAAGTTTTTCGTTAATAATTTTATAAAATAATTACTCAACAACCAAAAATTTTTTTTATTTTATTTTGTTTGTAGATTAAATCATCAGATAGTATAGAAAAAATTTTAATTTAAAATATGAATAGAAAAAAATATTTTTCTAATTGAGATAATTTCTATTAAAAAAATAAAATTTAATCTAAAAAAATTTTGAAACCTAATATAAGTTCCTACCTACTTGATTTATTAATAATTTTGAAGGTATATAATTTTTAGGAATTTTTCTAATTTGTCCCTAGTGATTTCTATTGTACCAGTTGATTCTACTATAATTTTTAAATTTTGATTTTCAACAACTATTCGAATTCAAACATGTATAGTTATTTTCTAATTTTTCTATTTGTACTTTCAATTTATCATTTTCTATTCTTAGATTATCATATATTATTATGGGGCATGAATTAGCTAAGGTTAGTTTTATCTTAACATTTTCTCTTTCTAGTTTTACTAAATCCTTGGAGAGTACCTTAATAAATTGAAATGACTTTTTAGGAGGTAAGGCACGTACCTTACCTCGTATTTTGATGCTCCCCTTCATCGTAGCTTTCTTCTGAAGATCTTTCTCCTTCATCAATGCTCATCTCTAAACTACTTTTATCTTCTTCTTGGTGGTCGACTAGTAGGGCTAGTCCGGCGTAGACCTCGATCTCAGACTCAGAGGACGAAGATTCATCCCATGTAGACTTTAAATTCTTGAGCTTCGATCTTGTTGGTCTTTTGTTCTTGTCTTTCTTTTTTTTTTCAATTTGGGGCAGTCGTCCTTGATGTGTCCTTCTTCTTGGTAATTGTAGCATCGAATCTTCCTTTTGCTCTGAAAGTCCTTTTTCATCTACAACTTGAATTTCTTAGATTTAATAAATCTATTAAATTTTCTTACCAATAATGATGTTTCATCTGCGTCGGTGGATGCTTCAGAATCTAAATCTAGTTCGTCCTTCTGGGCTTGCAGTATTAGGTTCTGACTTGGTCCCTTTCTTTGTCCTGCACACTGAGACTCGTGTAATTCAAAAGTGAAAAAAAGATTTTCTAATGTAATTACCTCGAGGTCTTTGGAGATATAGTAGGAGTCTGCTATAGATGATCATTCCGGTGTTCTTGGAAACACATTTAAAGTATACCTTTGCGTGTCCCGATTAGTTATCGTTTCTCTGAGGTTCGTTAATCCAGTATTAGATCATTGATTCTTCCATGTAGATGAGCAACTAATTCGCCTTCTACCATCCGGAGGTTGTTGATTTGGTTCCAGAGCAAGTTCCGTCTCGCGAGCTTTGCTTCGAACGTTCCTTCATGTAGCTCAAGGAACTTCTCCCAAAAATCCTTTGTCGATTCATAGGTGTCGATTCTACTGACTTCTTGCAGAGGTAGCACGCTTAGCAGATGGAATTCGGCTCGTCCATTAGCTATGAAGTCCGCTGTTCTTTCTTTGTCCATGAATACTCCTCTTTCTCATCTTCTTGTTGGTCTGTGGGGGCTACAAAATCATATTTTATAATTAAGAAAACTTCAATATTCATTTTAAAAAATACCTCCATCCGACCTTTCCATTGCAGGAAGTCTCCCTCGAACTTTGGCAGATAAATGCTCGGTCCGACCATCATCTTTGTACTTCAGTCGACGATTTGTCCTTCTGAAGTGGTTGGGATCTAATACCACTTATTGGCGCAGCGGAGCCGGTAAGAGGGGAGTGACTTGCATACACAAATAAAATAGACCTTTTTCGATCTTTCAACTCTAATTAGTAGCACAATTATAGTAAATTAAATTAACAACTAAAAAGAAGAGGTAAAAGAATTACTTGTTTACAGCCTACGTAGTTGTTAATTCAAGGCAAATAAAAGCACTAAAAAGTCTCCTTCGTTTAAGGCAGAGAAGCCTCTTACACTTGTTGAGCGCTTAGAAAGTTGCTAGAAAATGAATACAAGATTTGATAATTATTTCCTAGGTCCAGGGGTATTTTTATAGCCCCTGGAAAACTCTATCCATAGCTTGAAGGCGCTTCCAAGATGGTCCAAGGCACCTTCCATTAGATAAGTTTTATCTACTGCGAATAAAACTCTATCCACGACTAACGGTTTTTGGAAGGCGCATTCAAAGGCGGGAAGGTGCCTTCATACTATTCATCGAAGGTGCATTCCAAATGGCAGATCAGCTCCTTAGTAGCTGATCTCTTCGCGTGGGTGATTCTTCGGCTAACCGGAGTTGAGCTCACTCGAACCCAACTCCGACCTCCTTGAGCAGCCTTCCTTCCCGGCTTCTCGTCCCTCGGAACACCGCGCGCGTCCTTCTCATCCACCAGTGTACTCTTCCTCAACCTCTCGCCCCTCAGATGCACCGAATCCATCAACTCCTCTCTTGTGCTATCATTCTCGCTAACTGTATCTTCCGCTCGACTTCTTGTATTTCTAAACTCCTGCACACTTAGACACAAAGATCAAATACACATGATCTATCTTAAATTGGTTGACTACATCAAAACTACCATAAGATACTTACAGTTTGAAGGTGGGTGATCTCCCCAGTTAATTTACGAGATAAATTCAAAAGCACAAGTGATTGCACGGTTCATAAGTCAGCTGCCCCAATATTTTGAACACAATGACACATTCCTTGTCAATCCTGAGATTCAAGCCCTCAGTGCATGGCATATCTATTGAGTGTCTTATCGTTGCACCATGTCTGAAGACTTTTATTTTGGTAATCTAAATATTCAGATCTTACGACCCAACTAATTTCAAAGGTGTACGACCTTCTATCCCAATTCCTTTACTAGATAAATCCGGATGCTCGAGTAGGGATGGCAATTTTCCCCGCGGGTTTGGGGCCCCGCGGGGAAAACCCGAAATGGGGATGGGGATCCCTGATTTTTCGGGGATGGGGCGGGTTTGGGGCGGGTATGGGAATACTATCCCCATCCCCGAACCCGCCCCGAATATATTATTATTAATATTAATAAATAATAATATGATTTTTTTAAAAAAGTATTAATAATAGTGTTAATATTAATATTAAAAATTTTGAAAATATTATTATTAATAATATTATTAATATTGATATTAATATTAATTGTTGGTGATGAATGATGATGATATATGTTCTTCAGTTTAGGAATACTTTCATAAATCATATTGTATAATTACTTTAAAAGGAACAAATAATTAAGTGGAAAAACTTGGTCTAACAACTCAGATCATTTTGTACTCTTCTCATTCAATTTCGCTGATGCACGAGGAACCTGAAAGCTCAGCCCATGTTTCATAACTTGTCGTGACCAAAGTTGTTCTCTAATTCGGTTCAAATACTAAATTTGGGAATGGGGCGGGGATGGGGAATCCCCGAACCCGTGGATTCGGGTTCGGGTTCGGGTTCGGGGAATCCCCGAACCCGAAAAAATGAAAACGGGACGGGGATGGGAATGGCAAACCCACCCCCGCCCCGCCCCATTACCATCCCTATGCTCGAGTGGCCCAACAGTTAAGAAACCCAGCTATCCCAATAGTCTGAACACGATGACATATTCTTTGCCCGTCATAATATTCGAACCCTCGGAGCATGAAATATTTGCTAGATGCCTTGTCGTTGTGCTCTGCTAGGAGGCACACATATTATTTTTTTAGTCAGTGTATTTAGTTTTTAGAAACGATTAATCTGAAGATAACCGGATTAACTCCATAAAAAATTTTCGCTGGCTGTTAAAATTTTTTAATCTAGTGTTCATCCTATCTCTTACTATCCCGTCGTACTCTTAAGAACTATTTATATTAATTTTTTAATCTAGATATTTAATTATTCGAATAGACTAATCCATATATATTTAAATCTTATAATCGACATTCTCATCCCGGGTTCAATGGTCGGGGTGTACTAATGTCTTTGGACCGAGTCGATAAAAACTGGCTGTTTCGTGGCCAGTTTATGGCGCGTCCCCACATCGAACCCTTAAACCCTCTTCTCCATCTTTCGTCCCAAAAGCTCACCCTCGGTTGCCCCCTCCTCGACCACCGCCTTCGCGGCGGCCTCCCGGTTGGCTCCGTCACCGAGATCGCTGGCGAGAGCGCCTCCGGAAAGACCCAGATCTGCCTCCAGATCCTCCTTTCCGCCCTGCTCCCCCCTTCCCGCGGCGGCCTCTCCGCCGCCTCCCTCTTCATCCACTCCGAGTTCCCCTTTCCTCTTCGACGCCTCCGAGCTCTCTCCTCGTCCTCCTCGTTGTCCGACCCACTCGACCACATCTTCGTCGCCGCCGCCCACTCCCCCCATGACCTTCTCTCCCTCCTCGCCGCAGCGGAATCTCTCGTCGCCCGTCCACCTACCCGCCTCCCTATAAGACTCATTGTAATTGACTCCATCGCCGCATTATTCCGCTCCGACTTTGATAACACCCCGAGTGACCTAAAGAAACGATCTTTTCTCTTCTTCAAGATCGCCGCCAAGCTCAAGGAGCAGGCGAGGCGATTTGGGTTGGTCGTGGTGGTGACCAATCAGGTTGTCGATGTTGTGGGCTCGGAGGACGGGCCCGGCAGGCTGAGGGTGGGCAACTACGCTTATCTGTGTTCCTCCGGTCGGCAGGTTTGTCCGGCGTTGGGTATCTCGTGGGCGAACTGCGTTAATACTAGACTTTTCTTATCGAGGAAAGACATGATTGTTGAAAACAATGCTTCCTCGAGAACGACGAGGAGGATGCAGGTGGTTTTTGCGCCGCACTTGCCTGAGGCTTCTTGCGAGTTTGTGATCGTCAGGGATGGGGTGTTTGGTGTCGACCTGTAAAGGTGCGTTCTTTTGTAAGCTGTGATATTAGCTTTCGTAATTTAAAGCTGGTTTTGCTTCCTTGTTTTTGTAGAACATTTTTTCCTACGTTGTCAATCAGGATCAGTGGATTTCATATGTAATATCAATTTGGATCGATTCCAAGAACATGTTCAGATATTCTGTATTGAATTTTCTCACACTTTAGGTACTAATATCCGAGTGGATTGTAGAGCAAGATATATCCTACAAGTAAATGCATTATGAGTTGTTGTTTTCATAGCGTGCTCATTTATAAACATGCTAATGGCAATACCCTAAAAATTTGTAAATGCCTGCAGGATGCTAATTGCAATGTGCAATCTAAATGGTTGATATTTTTCTCATATCCTCAGAAACATGTAGCTGCCTATTGCACCCATCCATAGCACTTTACATGTGGATTGCTAGAAATCAATAGCTTTTTGGTGTTGATGGATGACAAATATTGAGAAATCTTATCCTATGAATTAAAATATATGGACAAATCATACTTTTTGGTATCTAGCTTCTTTGGAGGTGCATTGGTGCAGAACTTTTAGTAGTTGAGTTTTGGCAGAATGAATCAGCAGATAAGGAAAGGCGGTTTGAAGCCACAACATCACCATGAAGATGTTGATAAGGAGGCCAACAATGGGACATGGCCCAACGAGGTGATTGCTTGAAGCTATATGCAAATTGAGTCCCAGTGAAAGCTGGTTTAGTTTGTTTCCAGAAGGATGGTGTTTAAGGACATAATTCAAACTTAATATATAGATAAGCTCAATTTTGGAGTTAACACTAACTGATAGTGCATGTGTCAGATTCCAAAGTGCAATTTGCATCACGTTTTAACTAAACTGATTCAACTAGGAAGATGATAGCAGCATTGAAATGATTGTTTACTACTTATACACCATACCGAAACCGAATTAAACTGTAAAAGGTTCAATTGCTGCTAAGTATTCAAAAATTGTGAAAGTCTCAGAGCATTTTCTATATTCACACTGTACATGCCTTAATGTTAATCTTCCTTGCCCTGTTGCTTATACTTTAATATATTGACAGGGATTTACCAATCCCTTTTGAGTTTACTATTCTTTATTTTCTTTTCAGTTTGAGTGGTTTCATCTTTAAAAACCAGGACCTGGACCGATATGTTGTTAGGCTTAGTTTCCTTTCTATCTATTTGCGATCAATATGTCTATTATATCCTCACAATGGTTTGTGATGCATTTCTAAATACCACGAATCTAGTTAAGATCTTGGTATCGAGAGAAAATTCCATTTGTTTTAACTAAATTATAGGAGGTGCCCTTGTGCCTTGAATATTCTAAGCAAACAGTCAAGATTAAGTTTATTATGCAAAAATTTACTACCCTTGTGCCCTAAATGCTGTATATATTTGGCTTGAAGAATTATGTCATTTTCTTTAATGACACCTTTGAACATTTCTTCATTTCGAATTGAGTTAGGGGTTTTAGACTGCTTTGAACCCTTAGCTTGAGGATTTATGTCATTTTTGTGGCACTTTAAGCTTGTCTTTGTTTTAGCTTGAGGATTTATGCTCTAACTAAATGGTGGCCCTTTCAGTTTAACTATGATGAATATGATTGGAGTTCGACTCTTGCATTATTTGTTATATGCATTGGCACTGACTGACTTGTACTGCATTATCTGTATCAAAAATATGATTGCAGTTGACTCTTGCAAATCCAAATGTTCCCTCAAACTTGCATCTGCTATGTGACTCTTGCATGTGCTAGTGCCTGGTGTTGTTTAGTATTGACTAGAGGACACTGGACATCTCTTCCACCCGACGAATGTCGAACTTACCGGCTCTCTTCTATAAGCCCTTGCGACTAACTCTTGTGAAAGTCGTTACTGTGATATCATGCTCTTCCTCGAAGTCTCTCGTCTACTTTTCTTGATTGGAGAACAAAGAGAAACGCTTGTTCTCCTAATTCCAAGTCATAAAGCAGCACACAAAATTCTGCAGCCTTGACTTCTGGATCATGCCTGGTGGGTTTTGGTAGTATGAGAGTCCAAAGCTTACCTTGTCAAATGCTATCCTTCATGGTTTGGACTTCAGCCTCGAGAAGACTAAAGAAACACAATGAACATAATCGTGACATAACAAAGTTAGGCCTGTCAAGTATATATTAAGATCGAGTTTAACTAACAAATATCCATCTCAATGATTTTCTCCTCATCTGTTTCATTTAAAATTTTATGATTATGCTAGAGTGGGCATACTAGCGCTCCTAGTTCCTTTGGTCGATTAGGTCACACAATCAAGTCAATCCAATCACGACAACCATTTGGTCGGATTGATCTAGTTAAATGCACCGGGCAAATTGAACATCTCAAATAGTTCCGATCAGGTTGGATAAACAAAATTATTTATACATCTAATTTTTCATCTCTAGAAATTAGGGGTGAGAATTCGGTTAATTTGATATTAATTTTATATAATTTATTATTATTATTATTTTAAATAAATCTAGTTAATTCAGTGTTTAGTTGAAATAACCGATTTGATTAATTCGATTTTAGTAAAATTTTGATTTGATTCGGTTAGTTAACACTAAATCGGTTTTCAGTTAATTCGATTAATTTATGGACCGAATTAATCAAATACTCATCCTTATTAAAAATGGATCAAAAACAGTTTATCTATATATTTATCCATATTATCAATGCACATTTTTCTTGCAATTTTCTATCCCATAGAATAAATAGGTCGTGAAACACTAATTTGAAGCTTAATATATCCAAGCGTGCCTTCCACTTACACCATTAAAATGATTAAGTATTCCTTAACTTTAAGAGATTATGGAGGTTTCTACCTTGTAACTTAGTAGACACCCCTCCTTAATTCCCGTAACGCTTCAATAATTGCTAAAATCCAATTAGGAGTGTCAAACTCCTCCTTGATTCCTCACTTCCTTCTTATTTACAGTTCATCTTCCTCTTGTTATCATATCCCTCGTGCTCATACTCATCTGCCTTTCCCAAGGATCAAGAGAGGCGATCCCCATGAGATTCCACATAGTAGACAAGGACAAAAGAAAAATACTTGCTAAATACTTAGTTAATCACACAATCATCAAAGTAAGGGCTGCCTTTTAGGGTGTCAAACTTTTACTTTTAGAAAGTGCTAATATCGTTCTCGTCAAATTATGAAAGTAAACGTGAGGCCAAGTATGAGGTTAGTCGTAGGGTTGTTGAATGTTACCAATGGAGGCAATCCCCTTGTTGACAATCAGCTGAAGAAATTATTACAGCAGCAAGTAAACTAAAAGTTGTCTAGTGGATAGAGAGAGCATCTTGAATTACTTGTCCCTGTACCCATTGAACGCACAATAATTTAATTCCCATGCATTGATAAAGCACTGCAACAATTCAAAAGCAGGCTTGTCCTATTTAACCTGGTCCTCTGCTACTGTCCTTCTGTGGCATGAACAGAGAGGGGAGAGATGGGGAGGGCTCCCTGTTGTGACAAGGCCAATGTGAAGAGGGGGCCTTGGTGCCCCGAGGAGGATGCTAAACTTAGGGCTTACATTGAAGAGTATGGCACTGGTGGAAACTGGATTGCACTCCCCCATAAGATTGGTCAGTGCTTTGGTAATCTATCTAAGTTTTAGAACATAGGAAGTATTCAAATGGGTGCTGATTGTTTCTGCAGGGTTGAAGAGATGCGGCAAGAGTTGTCGACTAAGATGGTTGAATTATCTGCGGCCAAACATCAAACATGGTGACTTCTCAGAGGATGAAGACTCCATCATCTGTAATCTGTATATTAGCATTGGGAGCAGGTAGTTACTGAATCATACTCCTAATACAGTCATACTCATCTAACTGCATGTTGTTATAGGTGGTCGATAATAGCAGCTCAGTTGCCAGGGAGAACAGATAATGACATCAAGAACTATTGGAACACAAAGTTGAAGAAGAAATTTCTTGGCAAGAATAAACAGCATCATGCAGCAGTATCACAAGAACCAAGCCAGAGAGCTAATGGAATGATGTCTGACCATAGCATAAACTCAGACAGGGCTCGAAACCTCTACGATCCCTTCTCCTTCTGCTACCAGCCTGAAGTTTTTCCTGGTTGGAAGGATGCCAGTGTCACTGAGACAAATCATCAAACGGAATGCAGTCAAATCAACCTTACAAGCAATATTCACTCACCTCCATGCAAAAACGGGATCATTGGGCAGGATGAGTACAGGGTGAATGGGTTGTGTGATTACAGTGCACAAATCAACTGGGAGAAGGAAAGCATGGATTCATGGGCTACCTCGAGTAGCATGGATTTGCAGGAGGAGGCATTGAGTGCGTGGGACTTGTCGGCCGTTTTCCAGACAGATAGATAGTGTTCTTCAAAGTGGCAACGAGGATTTCCCATGGACGAATCAATTCAAATGATGTTTGGATTTCATAAAGTACGTTGTAATGTGATCTGGTGTACATGTTTAGCACAAACAATTATTCCAACTTCTCTAATATGTGATTAAAGCCAGCTTTGAGTAGCACAAACAATCAGGATTAATCAGTGAAGAAATTTCACTGCGAAAGCAAGGGTAACAAACCGCGTGAAGAGGATTTCATTGATGGAATAACAATGAGAAATTCACAATATTCATCGTAATCTATTCATGGCTAGAGTGAGTGTGATCGTACAGTGGCAAGATTTATGAGTGAGTAAGAATGCTTCAGCTCAATAAAAATCGGGACCGAAGTTAAAGAATCAAGATAATTCAGTAGTTCTCTACTGTGGAGATATCACTGTTCTCTTAGTTGGAATTAGGGTGGTAAATTGAATTAAACGTTTAGGATTTCAAGTTTTTTTATAAATTCTGGATGAGAGTTTATTTAATACATATAAAGTAAAAGGATAAATTTGAATAACTCGTTAAATTAATTAACAAATTTTTGAAATAAATGATGATTATATTCATTCCAAAAAGATAAATCATGGATCAATTGATAATCAACTGTCCAAGAAGGAAAATCACGGATCAATTTATTACTGACTGTCGAATGATTAAAGAGTGTGAGGAGTTTTTTTTCTCCGAGAGCATATGTTTATCAAGAATTGACCCCTTATTCTATTGTAATAAAATTGTCACCCTCTAACTAATTAGACACGGATATACTTATGAGAATAAATAAAAAAACTTAAACATAATGAAGTGAATTGTTCATTAACAATATTCATCTATGAATAATGTTTGTATTCATTAATAAAAACTCAAGTAAATAAAGAAAGAAATTTTTAAAATAAATAAAAAACTTTATATGATCAAATAATCAATTAAATCAGCTTAAAATTATAAAAAATTTAAATAATCAAATAAATTGAGACTTATAAGTTATAATATGTAATAAAGAATTGAACTAAAAGTAAGCTTCAACAAGTTCAAACTTGTAAAAAATAATAAGTAAGCTTCAACAACCATTTTAACGCTTTGATTTATTTTAAGTTTGATTCAATTTAACTTGATTACCTAATCAAATATGCTTAAATATCAAAAAAAAAAACTTAGCTCGACCTAGATTATTTACAACCTTGGAGTTGGGCAGACATCTTCTGCTAATGTTGAGGAAACGGCCAAAGGTGATTTTAATGTAGGTGCTTACGTTACTGTCTTGGAACATCGGAGAGGCAAGAAGAGGAGCCTTCGTTCGAGTTGTTTTTTTTTTGTTCTTTTAAATTATTATTAGGTATTTAATTTATGCTGATTAATTTTAGAATGATTTATTTGATTTCATAAAGAAAATTTATCTATCAAAAAGTGTTCATGATATACAACCCAGAAACTGAGACTCAACTGAAAAAAATTAAGAAGAGGAGCCTTCGTTCGAGTTGTTTTTTTTGTTCTTTTAAATTATTAGGCAAGAAGAGGCAAAAAGTTGGAACATCGGATGATTTATTTGATTTCATAAAAAAAATTTATCTATCATCAAGATAAATCAAAAAATGTTCATGATATGCATCCCAAAAACTAAGATTCAACCTAAAAAAATTAAGAAGACGTTCTATCGCTATCGTTGTACAATCGTCTCAGTTTTATTCGAGCTCGTTCTTGCTTCTATATTTTTAGTTTATCTAATGAAAAAAATACAAAACGCTAAACGAGAATAGAAACACAAATAAGTTAGAAGGGAATTTTTACCTTTTATTTTAGAAACTATTAAAATATTTTCTTATTAATAATGGATTAATGTTTTAAATCCTCATATGGCCATTACTATTTGAATTATTATAAATAATAATAAGATAATTAATATTACTCGAATTATGCAAAAAAGTATATAATTTTTAAACCATTAATATTTAATTATTATTTATATAAACAATATTTGCATCAATCAAGTGCTACTTGATTAACGCTACAAATAAGATAATTATTTTTAAATTATGTAGTCTTATATTTATATTCAAGACGTCAACCATCAACCGCAAACTAATTTAGGCAAATGATGCCTCTTTTTTATCGAATCGGGAGCTCTATGTTAATTTTTTATCAAAAAGATAATTAATATTACTCGAACAATGTAAAAAATATAATATCACAAATTTTATAATTTTTAAATAATTAATATTTAATTATTATTTATATAAATAATAGTAGCATCAATCAAGTGCTACTTGATTAATGCTATAAATAAGATAATTAATTCAAATGATGTAGCCTTATATTTAAAGTTAAGACGTCAAAGTCCAAACCCTCTGTTTTTATTGAATGGTCAAAAAGAAAGCCCTACTTTAATATTTTTTAGAAAAAAAAAATTTCATTCTATATAAAATGGTATAACCATCTTTCAATACTATCGTTATTATCACCCTGTCTCTTTTCTAAATTAGACATATTATAATAGCTATAGTTTCATAATTATTATAACTGAACTTCTACACACTTGCAGCTACGGTTCTATGATTGCAATAATATGAAAAAATAAAATAAAATTAAAATTGGTTGGACCTTTCGAAAAAAATTAAACGAGCATCATCTCTTAACTAATTATAGATCTTTAAATAAACTTCGATTTAATATATTATGAGTCATGTAGTTCAATTTGAGTTAAAAATTAATTTTTCAAAATTTTAAATTTAATATTTATATTATTGCAACTACAATTTTGATAAATGTTAAAACTGAATTACCACGTAATTGTAATAATTATTACTCAATTGCAGCAACTATAGTTTCATAATTACTATCATTTAAATATTAAACCGAAACTTTAAGAAATCATAATTTTTTATAACTTTTCACTTAAATTGAATCATAAAATACACAATATATTAAATCGAAGTTTATTCATAAATCTATAACTAATTATGGAGGGTAACTTCTAAAGAGTCATATTTCAAATTTAAAAAATGTCATTTAAAATCTTTTTTTTGGTTAAGGTTTCGAATAATTTTAATTTTAACTTTTTGTTTTTGTATGTTATAACAGCTATAGTATAGTGATAACTCAGTAATCGTCGATTTAGACAGAAAAAACTAAGGATAATAATAAAAGTAAACTATTATTATGTTTCCGCTGAGGATGAATCATTCTTTTGATTAAAAAATTCAAAATAAAGCCAGATCATTAGAAAAACAAAAAAACAAAAACCAAACCAGTTAACTTTTGCCCATCTAATTTTACAGGTCCACTATAAAAGAAAAATTGTGTTCAAATTTACACAATTCAGTTTTTCACTTTTTGATTCACAAAACTTATTTTCAAAATTCTTTTATTCTTAGGAAAATGTAAAGGTGGAACAGGCCAACCGAAGAGGGTGTGAGCTCCTTCAGTAAGAAACTGTGAAGATCAATAGCCTTTCTGCTTCTCTTTCTCTTCAGTTTATCCACATTTGTGTGCTTTGCTGGGCCTTACACAGTGCCCTGAATCAAGAGCACACATGACTTCTTCCCCTTGTTTACTCTGCAATTTGTGCAGTTTGAAATAGAATATACATGCCACTGCATCACTCTAAGTTCTGATTTCAGTTATATAAATGGCAAAATATTTCTGATTTAAATTGTTTGTTTTTTAGAAGAAAAATAGTTAGCAGAGTAAAGCCCAAGAGCAGCAGCAACAGCAGCCGCCACAAACTGTTGGTGGCCAGACTGCTGCACTTGCACGCAGCTCTTGTCCAATAAACCAGCGCCGCTGCACTTGCAAAACGTGCATTGTCTTGTCACTGTTCCTACAATCTTTCCGCCCCTGTCTGTCATTCATCAATCGCCACCGCCGTCGTCGTCATTTGTCTTCAAAACAAAAGCACCGGTCGACAGACATGCCACAATCCGTTCTCATATCACCATCCCTGTTACGACTTCGCGCACTTGGGACTGCTGCATGGTGACAGGAGGAGCCACGAGGGGGAGGCGGGGAGCTCTCGCTTAGTCCTTAGACCAAACGCTACCATTGGCCGAGAGGTGTCATTTACTCTCGGAGATGAGAAATCTACGCAAACCCAACAACCAACCTATTCCGATGAGAGCAAGGAGGGCAGCCGGGAGGGAAATCACCAAAAAGGAAGGGGACAGGCGGAGGAAGGAAAATAAGCAACCAGGCATCCGATGTGATACATAGATGGAAACGGAGACGTGAAATTTTTGGTAGAATCCATTTCTTATGAACTTGAGATCAAGAAAAAGATGACAAAATGCTGGATTAAATGCGAAAATTGACAGGATAGAAATTGAAAACCACACCTTTCCATGATCCGAGCACATCGATCGAGCCCTCTTCTAGCGGTCGAACAGGTAGCGAGGAAGGTTGGGAGAAAATGACACCTTTTTTGTCCTTGCCCGCCGACAGAGATCTCCGTTTGTGGCGTTGCAGGTGTTCCAGATTGGGTCATGGATGCGCGGATGATACAGAGGAGGCAGACGGCTGGTTGTTTGTGATGAAAGAGTGCTGGAGGAGCTGTGCCGCCGTGAGCCGTCGCGCCGGATCCTTCTGGAGGCAGCGGGAAATGAAGTCTCGGAAGTCGCGCGAGGCGGTTGGCGGCGCCTCCGGAGGATCAGCATAGCAGATGGCGCACATGAGAGAGGCCCAGTCCCCCTGCCGGCCGAGGTTCTCGCCGAAGGGGAATCGTCCGAGGTAGAACTCGAGGATGCTGAGGCCGAAGCTCCAGATGTCGCCGGCGTAGCCGTCGTAGACGCCATGGTTGAGATCGGTGTTGATCCGCTCGGGGCTCATATAGGCGATGGTGCCGACGGAGGAGTTGCAGGGGTCCATGGTCTGCGCCAGGATGCGGCTGACGCCGAAGTCGGCGATCTTGACACGGCGGCCGGAGTCGATGAGGAGATTGGAGGGTTTGATATCGCGGTGGACGATCTTCCTCCGGTGGAGGTAGGCGAGGCCCGCGAGGACCTGGCGCGCAACTTCGGCGAGGAAAGGCTCGGAGGTGATGCGGCAGCCATCGAGGGATCCGCCGTCCATGAACTCGAGCAGGATCTGGATCTCGCCACCGTGGTCGTACATGGCGAGGCAGCGGACGACGAAGGGGTTATCAGCGGTGCGTAGGATCTCGATCTCGCGCAGGATCTGGCGCCGTACGGCGTCATCGTGGTTGCCGTAGATGACCTTGAGGGCATAATCGCGGCCGGTAGGGCGGTGCCGGACCACCCACACGGTGCCGCCGCTGCCGCTGCCGATGCGGCGGAGGCGCTCGAGGTCGGAGAAGGCAAGCGGCTGGGAGGAGGACGAAGATGGAGGGGCGAGGGAGGGGGCTCCGACGGTGGAGGGGGCGGAGGACGGCGGGAGGGGGAGGGGAACGGCGAGGAAGGCGTCGCGCTGCGGGAGGGGCAGGGTTAGGTCGGGCCGGCGGCGAGGCCGGTTCGGATTGGCGGACTGAGACCGCAGGAAAGGTGCTGGACCTGGCCTCATGGTCAGGTTAGGGAAGGAGAAAGAAGAAGAAAGGAAAGAGAAGCGGCTTCAAATGATGAGATCCGATCAAATATGGAGCAACTTCTTCTCCTTTGCTACAATGGAAGAGACAAGTGGAATGATTGATTGAGTTATTATTATTATTATTATTATTATTACTATTATTATTTGATAATTAATTAATTGGTTGAAATTGATTATAATTCATTTCGTCGTTAAAAGAGAGATAATTTGGAGATTTAATTTTGGGAAAAAGTAAAAAAACCGCACTTTTATTAGTTTTTAAAATCATAAAAAAAACGTCCCCATATTAATTTCTTTTTATGAGAACGGCGTTCTAATGTCTATATTTTACCGTTTAAATATGAAACCAGTCACCAGAGCTCCTGAAAGGTAGCATTCACGTTTTCGTGATTATTATAATATATACTAAATCTATTTAAAAATATTCATATTATAACTATTATAATCATAATTGTACTTTTAACATGTTTAAAAATATTCATATTTTAATAATATGACGTGAATTCAACTTCTTCATTACTATTCATATGGTAACAGTTATTATTTTTAATTATTATAATAATTATAATTTTAAAATTATTATAATATAAATTTAAAATGTTTATCTAATATTTAGATTATAATAATTATAAAATCATAATTGTTACCGTATATGTATGTGGTAGATATTAAATCATAATTATTATAATACGCTCCAGTTTAAAATTCAGATGAGAAATATAAGCAGAATATAATAATAGGATCACTATACTAACAATAGTTGGATAAGTATAGATAATTATTAGTGGATGGATATCCATTTGATACAATATCGTTTTTGTGGAAAAAAAAATGGACGCTACTATAATTTTTGCCCTTTATTTATCTATAATTTTAAAACAATGTTGGTTAAGGAAACAAATTCTAGAAGAGATTTGCCAACCTTCTTCCTGTGATTGGTGATCAATCAGCCAATCGAAGTGGAAAGGAATTAAAACATTTTCTATCAACTTTATTATTATTCCTCCAATATTCTGTGTCTTTCGTTTTTTAGTAATAATACTAAATATAGCATCCATTCTGATTCTAATATATGAAATGTGAGATTAATGCTATGTTTACTTTCAATCGTGGATAAAGAAAATAAAAAGAATATATGGTAAAAATTATTTTTGGAGGAAGAGAAGAGAAAGGGTAAAGAAATCCCTTTTTTTATATTCTTATTTATTTTCATTGAGAAAGATAAATACATGCGACGTAATTTTATAAATAAAAAAAAAGTACATGCGTCATTTTTTTATTATATGATATAATTTTATAAGTTAAAAAGGGTACATGCGTCATTATTTTTTGGTATATGATGTAATTTTATGAATAAAAAGGGGTAAATGTATTTTTTTTTTCATCCGTTGTTTTCCGTCCGATTTTGAGGTGATCGATTTTGGCTCCAAAATCATCCGTGGATGGATTGCGTTTCTCTTTCATCTGAAAATTTAAATGAAGCAAACGATGAAAACTTTTACACTACAGAAAATTTTCTTTAATTTTACTTTCCACTCTCTAAAGTAAACATAGCATAAAAGTCTTTAATTATTGTAAATCCTCTTTGGTGAAATATATAGCTATTTTAGCTGGGATATAAATATACTTATTTAAGTTATCATAAAAATTAAATTGAGTATTTTTATCTTGGTTTATATTTGTAGATTGTGGTATGGATGTGTATTTTATATTCATTATATTCATAATAATGTGGTTTTCTTCATTAATTTCCTCTTGTGAGTGGAATATTTATAATTATAAAATTTTACTATAAAATTATTATGTCTGTCTTCATAAATGAATAATATCATTTTAGCTTTACTCATCTCTTTGCGTTACAAACTAACGATATTAGAAACTCAATTATTAACCATTGAAAACCATCTTTACAAAAATACTTAAAGAAGCTTTAAGGAAACTTAAATAAAGATCTTAGTAAAATTTTTTTTTTTGGAAAACAGTTCCTATGTAGTCACCAACTATATATAAATTTCTCACATATACTGTAAATAAGAATCCCAATACTAATGAATCTATATCCACACACAAGGACAACTAGAATAAAAATGAATGTTATATTTCAATAAAGATCATAATATTATTGCTTAAAAAAAAAAGAGTATTTCTCACATGTCAATTTAATGAATCTAGCTCAAGTAACACTATTAATTTTAGACTAAAACCTTTTTAAGTAAGATATCCTAAAAGTTCTATGAGGACTATGGGTTATGGAGAAGATTATCCTCCGAGAACAAGGATTACTTCTTACATAAAAATACTCCCTTATTAAGAACAATAGTAAAGTGTCAACCCCTAGAAATTCAGTGTTATTAAATATTGGGGAATGTGATGATCCTCAAATGTATGATACATACTTAGAATAATGGATAGTCTCTATAAAAAGATATTACCAAGCTAAATATGAATTAGATATAGAATCTAGCGAAGACATGATAAGAGTAGGTGAAAACTATTTAGGCGATGTAACTCGAGCAGCATTGGAAGCTTATAAAACTATTTATCCTGAAGAAATAACTCGTATATCTTCTTAAGGAAACAAGATCTTAAATTTTTATTATACCATTCATAGGCTATTCACAACAAGAGATGCCAATACAAGCTTAGACATACGACAACGAGAAGCCATAAGGGATTTAAAACAATTACAACTGTTTAGTTGGAATTGGATTAAGCCTTTTTGCAATGATTTTCTAGCCCTAATAGTTGTATTCAGAAACTACTGCAACCCATAATTTGGAGAAATATTATTTAGTAAATTCCTTAGAGATTTAGGAAAAGAAATACATAAAACTTTGACAGACATAAAAGTAACATCACAATATGATAATATTGGTGTACTTATTCAACATATTATTTTAATACTAAAAGAAAAATATATCTATATCCAAAAACAACTTTAAAATAAACAATATGTGTTTTGTAGTTAAATATATGCACCTCAATAATATGGACTCTCTCAGAATAAAAAACACAATAAATATAAAAGTTTTCCAGCAAGATCTCCTAGACAATATGTGACAAAGCCAAAGATAGTCCGACCAAAGGAAATATATTATGTTAAAAAAATCAGAGAAAATAAATTATATCTAAATAAAGAGAAACATATAAGAAAATTTAAATCAAAGAAGACTTATGCTAATATAATTAATTGTTTTGCTTGTAATGAACCTGGTCATTTATCTTCAGCATGTTCAACTATAAAAAATCTATACACGAAAGAATCAAAATTAGTTACTTGCACCAATCTTGATTTAGTAGAAATACAAGTAGACATTTCTAATGCCTCCTCTATTTATTCTATCATCTCAATAGATGATATTGAGAAAATACCACTGTCATCTAACTATAACTTAGTCAATTCTTTCTTACATCCATCTTATCCTCCTATATATCCTGAAATGCCTAAATATGCTCCATTAGATTATCTAGATGAATTATGGGAAGAACCCACAACAAAGATCAATTTAATGTTTACACAACTTAGTACTAAATTAGTACCAGAAATTGAAAATGTATGTCAGCATGATTGGATGCTAAAAATAGAAACTGATAATCTTCCATATTTTTTTAATAGTTATTATCTCTCATAGATAAACAAGGTACATGCAAGATTGCAAGAAACAAGCTTGTAATCTTTGTCTTCAGCAATTATTCTCTATCACTATACCTAGCAACCTTATACTTAAAGTACTCGTAATATGTTACTAGAAACAAGAATTCTTGTATTAGAAACCCATATAAATCTCTTAGAAACAACAGTAACCAATCTTATTACATCATCTCCTCTAGATAAATGAAAAGAAATTCAATTATCCAATTCATCCGGTGACACAGACTTAGCCTTATTAAAAATTCTAGTATTTGTAATACACGAAAAACTTTAGACGTTAGAGTAAAATGTCTAGTTAATATTCATGGTCATGAATTTACATTACATGTTTTCTTGACTGTGGAGCCACAAACTCCACTATTGATGAAACTACTCTTCTTTCTATTATACCTATCTCTTTTATCAAAACTGCATCACAACCATTAATGTGTACGCAATTTGATAGACAACATCAATCATGTACAAAATTTGTAACTAATATTCATCTAAGATTTTTTGATAATTATGGGAAATATAGCACACCACTATTGTTGATGCAGGTTGTATTGATAATCAGGTTTTAATGTATGATAAATACATTAAAGTTAGATATGTTATTTATCTAACCTTTCTACCGAGTATGCTGGAGTTGACTGGTCTGGAGGACCTGACACCAGCCTGAAATCCAGCTAGGTATGTGGGACCTGATAGCTGATGAGAAGTTCAGATAGGTCTGTAGGGCTCGATATCTGACAGAAAGTCTGATTGGATCCGTGGGACCTGACAACTGGCCGAAGTCCAGTTGGGTCCACGGGACCTGACAACTGACGGGAAGACCTGGTGGATCAAAGGAAAGTCAACTAACTGCAAGTGGTAAGTGAAGGTAAGCAACTGGAGGAGATATCCAATGAAGAGGCGTTCTCGGTTGAGGGAACTGTAAGTGTCAATCCAGCTTAAGTCCATTTGAGAAATCTAAGCTGAGACATTGACTAGATCCTGGTCTTGAAAAGACAGAATCTAATTACTACTCTTATTTTATTAATGTTGCTAACTTTGTTTTGCTGGATAAACATATTTTCTGTTGCTTGGACTAACTCTTTTTTTAAGGAAAAAACTACTAAAAAAAGGGAGTCCGAGCGCCCGGAGCTGGTTCGAGCGCCCTGACCAACTAACTTGGGCCGGTGCCGCAGGCACTCGGGCGGTCCGAGCGCCCGAAGTTGGTCCAAGCGCCCAGACTAGAAAACTTATCCAGGAGCTGAGTTGGAGCGCGTCGACTGGCCGAGCCACATCAACATGGTCCACGCGCCCAGAGGGGTTCCAGGCACCCGGAATAGACCTATATAAGGGCCTTCGACCAACAGCTTCAGAACGACATTGACTACAACTTTCATATTCAAGTGTTGCTCCGAAAAGGCTCCGACGACATCGAAAGGCTGCTCTGAAATTCGAGGAACAAGATGTTGAGATGTATACTATAAGTCTAGTTTTTGTATGAATATCTATTTTGAAATATTTTGAAATGAGAATCACTTTGGTCAAATATTTACATTTTATATTTATATATATGTCAATACAGTTATCCATTTAATTTATATTGTAGATAACATGGTGTGTGGTGTCACCCAGAAGATCATGTTATCGATTCCTTATAAATTATAAATAGTAGCTCATAACCAAGATAGATTGGGGCAAACCATTGGAACGGTTGTAGTGTAATTTGGTATTAGTCCGTCTTGACTATAAAATTACACTAGTACACTATGTATGTATTGAGCAGGGTCGTTTGAGGTTGTTTGATTTGTACTGACTACATAAAAGAACAGAACCTCTGTTATTATGGATGTGCGCCCTCTTAATCCCTATATAATAACAAACTCATATACTTAGTATTTATTTCTTTAACTTATCAATGGGTGAGATTTATTCGTTAAATCAATAGACCCGATGAGTTGAGAAATAGTAATGTTTATATGGTGTATTGTTGATTATAGAAGGAACTTGTGTCCTAATTATTTAGGCTGATGATGTCTCCTTGAGGAGCTCATAAGGATTATCATGTATGTTAGGACCTTCGGATGCGGCTAGAGAGGGGGGGTGTGAATAGCCGACCCCAAATTCTCGTTTCTTCCTACAATTTAAGTTAGCGCAGCGGAAGTAAAAGATAGAAACGAAACGGAAGAATATCAAACCTCAAACGCGACGATATAACGAGGTTCGGAGATGATACTCCTACTCCTCGGCGTGTCCGTAAGGTGGACGAATCCTATCAATCCGTCAGTGGATGAGACCCCGGAAAACCGGCTAATAAAAACTCCTTCTGGGTGGAGAAACCTCGCCACAATCTCTCTTGCAACAGCAAGATCGGAGTACAAAGATATAGCAAGAAGTCAAGAACAATATGAATGTAAAAACACTAGTTTGCTTGCCTTCTCGTCGACTGTTGATGAAGGAGCAACTTCACGGATGCCAACCACAGCAGCAACTGTTGTTGGAGACCCGCCGAGGGAAGCTCACACGAAGCTTCAGCAGTGGAGAGCTCAACAAAGCTCAGATCGCAGGAGCAAGAAGAAGAAACATCAGTAGTTCTATAGAGGCCCTCCACCTCGTTATATAACTTCAACCTGCGAAGAAGAAGACAGAAATCTATCCGTTGTGTCTCAATTGTTGGTGCAACCTTAGGTCAAGGTTGACCTGGTTGACCCGACTCGAGTTGACGTGACTCGAGTTGTATTTTGATGTTTGACTTGGGAAGATTGTCGGTGCAACCTTAGGTCAAGGTTGACCTAGTTGTGTTGCATGTTGATGTTTGACACTCGTGAGAGAGTTCTATTCTTGATGTGGGACAAGAATAGATGTTTGGGAGATTATTGGTGCAACCGTAGGTCAAGGTTGACCTGGTTGACCTGATTCGGGAAAAGTCCAAGTATGAAGACTTGGCACGGAAAAGTCCAAGCAGGGACTTGGCACGGAAAAGTCCAAGCAGGGAGCTTGGGAAAGCAGGGAGCTTGGCTGGAAAAGTCCAAGTATGGAGACTTGGTACTGGAAAAGCAGGGAGCTTGGCACGTGAAAAGTCCAAGTATGGAGACTTGGCGGGGAAAGTCAGCAAGGAGTTTGGCACGGGAAAAGTCCAGTGAGTGAAGCCAGGCGGTCGGAAATCCTGGTGAGTGAATCCCGGTGAAAATCCTAGTGAGTGAAGCTAGGTGAAGGTGAAAGTCCCGTGAGTGAAGCCGGGCATTCGGGAAAATCCTGAGTGAGGCGGTGAAAATCCTAGTGAGTGAAGCTAGGTGAATGGGAAAGTCCTAACTGGGATGTTAGGCGGTGTGGAAAGTCCGTGAGTGAAGCCAGGCGGTGGGAAAGTCCCGTGAGTGAAGCGAAGTGAGAAAGTCCTAGCGGGATGTTAGGCGGTGTGGAAATCTGGTGAGTGAAGCCGGTGAAAGTCCCAGTGAGTGAAGCCGGCAAGGAAAATCCAGATGGATCGGGATGATCGGACTTACGGTGTTGGAAAGTCCAAGTAGGTCAAAGGATTGACCGGATACTTGGTAGGGAGTTCTAGCAGTCAGGGGTGACCAGATGCTAGGGATGAAGTACCAATAGGTCAAGGTTGACGGATATTGGTTTGGAAGTCTTGGGACTTGGTTTGGGCAAAACCAAGCTCGGATCGGTCACCGGACCGATCGGTGTCTATATTTTCTCGATCGGTCGATGACCGATCGATACAAGCTCTGTTCGATTCTTGTCGATCGGTGACCGATCGCAGCAACGAAAAGAAAGGCGGTGATCGGTCCGCGCCGTCGAGGCCATCTGATCGATGCGGGGACCGATCGGGAGACGATGTCGCGGAAGCACAGCCAGAGGGGTCTGCGACCGATCGGTATCTGATCGGTCCAGGCCGATCAGACGATCAGGAGGCGCAGCGAAGTTCGGGAGAAGAGAAGTCTGATCGGTCCGTAGACCGATCGAGTTCTAACCGTTGCGACGCAACGGCTAGTTTCTTGCTGTCTCCTTCGCAGGTATAAAGGTGAGGGCTTCTACAGGCGTTTTCTTCCTTTCTTCTTGAGCTTCGCTCTTCGACTCTTGAGCTGCTGGTGTGCTCTTGAGCTTTCCTGAGCTCTCGCTGCTGAAGCTCTGCGTGAGTTTCTTGCTGGTGTTCTAGCTGCTGGATCCTTCATCAAGGTTCCAGTCGACAACAAGAGGCAAGCAAGTGTTTTACAATTTCTATTGTTCTTGTTTGTTGTCTCTATTGTTGTACTCCTTTGTTTGCTGTTGCGAAAGATTGTGGTGAGGTTTTTCCACCCACAAGGAGTATATTATTAGCCGGTTCTCCGGGGACTCATCCACCGACGGATTGAGAGGCTTCGTCCACCTTACGGACACGCCGAGGAGTAGGAGTATCATCTCCGAACCTCGTTACATCGACGCGTTGAGGTTTGATCTTCTTGTTTTCGTTTCCTTGTTTGTTTTTCCGCTGCGCTAACGAATTGTAGGAAGAAACGCGATCGATTTGGGGCGGCTATTCACACCCCCCCCTCTCTAGCCGAGTACGAAGGATCCTAACAAGTGGTATCAGAGTAAGGTCGCTCTTCATCGGATCAACACCCGTGGGAGCAAAGCTAGAGAATGGATCTCTATGGAGAAGACATCACCATTCCACCCTTCTACGAATGCGGCGACTTCGCGTATTGGAAGGTAAGGATGAAGTACTTTCTTATGACTAACATAATGAATTGGTTTTGTGTACAAGAAGGTTTTACTCCTCCGGTGGATAAGGAAGGAAAACCACTTGAGAAGAAGGAGTGGACAAGAGAACAAATTCACAAATCCGAAATCAACGAAGAGGTAACGAGAATAATTGAATTTTCATTGCCTACTAACATCTTGTGTAAGATAGGTTACAACAATGCCAAGGAATTATGGGATAAGTTGGCCAAGTTCCATGAGGGAAGCTCAAATTCAAGCCATGAAGAGGAGCTAAGTGAGCCAAGTAGCTCACATCATGGAGGAGAAGATTTAGAAGTTGAGGGCCACTCAACATCTAAAGAAGAAGAGGAGGAGAGTTCCTCTTCAAGATCGGAGCAAGAAGAAGAAGCTTCTACCTCCGGAAGGGATGAAGATGAGAGCGTTCATCCATCCTCAACCCTAGGTAACTCAAGCATTTTAATTTCTAGCAAATTACACATAATGTGCTTCGAGTGTAGGGAATTTGGACATTACAAGAGTAAGTGTCCAAAGAGGGTAAGAAAGACTCCACCGGCGCCAAAGGTCAAGGAAGCCGGAGTCCCGAAACGCAAGGGCAAGGAGCACATCGTGTGCTTCCAATGCAAGCAAAGGGGACACTATAGGAGTCATTGTCCGAGGGGGAGGCAACCTCACAAGGGCAAGAGACCGGGCACATCGATAGGGGGAGCTAAGGCAAACCCTAAGGTAACCTCTAAGGTTCATTTTTGCAACTCTAATAAAATGCATGCTAGGAATTTTATTGCACTTGTCGATAATAACAAGCATGATAACCTTAGGAATCAATACATGTGCTTAGGTGCCAAACATGTGAGCCTAGATAAGGATAACACTAGGAAAGCCAACCCTAGAATTACCTCATCTAAGGTTAAGGAGAACCTAGGTAGGAATCCCAAATCAACTAGACACATGCCTAGGAATGCCTCAAAGAAAAATGACAAATCAAAAATTGAGGTATTAGAGAAGGAGAATCAAGTCTTGAGGTCAAGACTTGATACTTTGGAAAAGGCTCTTAAAAACATGGAGAAGTCATCTCTAGGGTTTAAGAGTCAAAAACCCAAGTCCAAGGACAAGAAAGGTTTGGGTCACAAACCTAAGTCCCAAATGGTGAAGCCCACTTACCACAATGTTCCATTTGATTATGGAACAAAACCTAGGGCTAGGAAGACCATTACCAAGGTCACAAGGGGAGTCACCCCTATAGTTGACCTTGATGAGACCCAAATGACCAAGGCTTTAAAGCCTAAGAGGGTCATTAGGAGGGTTGCTAGGGAAGTTATCCCTAGTGAATATTTAGTGAACCCAATGAGCTCAAATAGGTATTGGGTTCCTAGGAGCATCTTCTCTACCACATAAATGGGTTAGAGAGTGTCAACTCCAATAAGAAGGGTAGTTAACCCAACTTTGAGGAAATTGACACTCAAGGAGCATTTTCAAGGTTTTGAGAACTTTTGAAAATGAAATGGAATTATCATTTACTCCTTTGAAGAGCTAAATGTGCCTAATGGTGGAAATATCATTTTTAATCTTAAGTGGCACAATTTGAGGAAAACCTAGAGAAATACCATAATTGGGATTTTGGTTTTCTCTTAGGGATATATGGGCAATCTAGGGTTAGATTTTAAGTTAGCTAAGGCTAAGGATACTTAGATAGGGATTTAGGTATTTTATTTGTGCTAACTTGCCATGATTGGTTGCCATATGCCATGCCATGACATCATATTTATTTTATTATCATTTGAAATGTCATGATAATGCTTAGGTTATCTATATGTCATGTGTTAGTTTCGTTTCAAACTTTATGCCATGACATCATGACATTGGGACATGCTTTCATTGATGATACCATTTTATGCCATGTCATCATCTCTTGCATTAGTAATCAATTGAATTGATTTAAGGATGAAAAACACACTTTGATATTGAGATCAAATTTGTGTTTAGAAAATGCATGAGACCTTAGTCTAAGATACCTAAACCCATATCTCACATCAAAATTGATTTGGATGTGTGTTGATACACTTTAAATGTGTGTGAGATATTAGGATCATGAGTTAGGATCAAGGTGCATAATTCTTGTACCTAGATGACCCTAATTCAAGAAATTAAGGATCATAGGGAAAGCTTGTGTACAAGTCATGTACATCTAGCCCTAAGATTATGGTCCTAAATTCAAATGGTTTTTAAAAGCGTTTTAAAATTGATTTGAAAAACCTTGATGAAGCTTTTCTAGTGATAGCATTCATCATTGAACATTGTGATACAAAGTTGAGTTAACTTTGAACTATTTCAAAGTTTTCGAATTTTGTATCAAGATTTGAAAATGGAAACTATTTTCATCTAAAACTATTTTTCCATGATAGTATATGTTATGAGGAATGTATCCTCAAAATTTCACAATTTTTCGAATTTTCTATGATTTTCTAGAGGTTTCTGAATTTCGGAAGGAAATTCAGAAACAGAAATCAGAGGTTGTGGACCGATCAGAAGGGAGTCTGATCGGTCCAAGCAGTTGTGGATCGGTCACTGGACCGATCCAGAGGAGTCCTGATCGGTCCGGTGACCGATCAGGGCGTGCCAACTTGCCTGATTTCAGTCTGTTGTCTGAAAGTTCAGCTAGAAGTTGGGTTTTATGAATTTCTAAAGGTTTGGAACTCACAAAGACATTGTTGGTGCAATGGTCAAGGGGGAGTTGACCTTTAGGGGGAGTTTTACCTAATTGTCAAGAGGAGTTGACTTTTAGGGGGAGTTTGTACTCCTTAAGACTTTTGAGGATTAGTGATATGGGATTATCACTAAATTGATTGTTGAGTTTAGTATCAAGGGGGAAATTAAGAGTTTCAATGAAAGGTATGGGACTTTCATTAGGAAGAAATTCTTGACCTTGATACTCTCCTTTTTCTTTTTGATGTGTGTCAAAAAGGGGAGAGTGTTCATTGAAGAATTATTGGAGAACCCAAGTTAGGTTATCGGGTTAACCTAAGCTAGGGAAAGAATGTCAAGGAATGTTCAAGGAAGAACATTGGAATTCTTTTTGATGTGTGTCAAAAAGGGGGAGAATTATTGGAGAACCCAAGTTAGGTTATCGGGTTAACCTAAGGGGAGAATGTCCAGAGAATGTTCAAGGAAAGAACATTGGACATTGAAAGATGATTGAAAACCTAAGTTAGGTTATCGGGTTAACCTAACTTGATTATGGTTTTGTCAAACATCAAAAAGGGGGAGATTGTTGGTGCAACCTTAGGTCAAGGTTGACCTGGTTGACCCGACTCGAGTTGACGTGACTCGAGTTGTATTTTGATGTTTGACTTGGGAAGATTGTCGGTGCAACCTTAGGTCAAGGTTGACCTAGTTGTGTTGCATGTTGATGTTTGACACTCGTGAGAGAGTTCTATTCTTGATGTGGGACAAGAATAGATGTTTGGGAGATTATTGGTGCAACCGTAGGTCAAGGTTGACCTGGTTGACCTGATTCGGGAAAAGTCCAAGTATGAAGACTTGGCACGGAAAAGTCCAAGCAGGGAGCTTGGCACTGGAAAAGTCCAAGCAGGGAGCTTGGCACTGGAAAAGTCCAAGCAGGGAGCTTGGCGCTGGAAAAGTCCAAGTATGGAGACTTGGCACTGGAAAAGTCCAAGCAGGGAGCTTGGCACGTGAAAAATCCAAGTATGGAGACTTGGCACGGGGAAAGTCCAAACAGGGAGTTTGGCACGGGGAAAAGTCCTGGTGAGTGAATCCAGGTGAAAATCCTAGTGAGTGAAGCTAGGTGAAGGTGAAAGTCCTGGTGAGTGAAGCCAGGCATTCGGGAAAATCCTGGTGAGTGAAGCCAGGTGAAAATCCTAGTGAGTGAAGCTAGGTGAATGGGAAAGTCCTAACTGGGATGTTAGGCAGTGTGGAAAGTCCTGGTGAGTGAAGCCAGGCAGTGGGAAAGTCCTGGTGAGTGAAGCCAGGCAGTGAGAAAGTCCTAACTGGGATGTTAGGCAGTGTGGAAATCCTGGTGAGTGAAGCCAGGTGAAAGTCCTGGTGAGTGAAGCCAGGCAAGGGAAAATCCAGATGGATCAGGGATGATCGGACTTCTGGTGTTGGAAAGTCCAAGTAGGTCAAAGGGATTGACCGGATACTTGGTAGGGAGTTCTAGCAGGTCAAGGGAGTGACCAGATGCTAGGGATGAAGTACCAATAGGTCAAGGTTGACCGGATATTGGTTTGGAAGTCTTGGGACTTGGTTTGGGCAAAAACCAAGCTCTGGATCGGTCACCAGACCGATCCAGTGATACCTTGTTTTCTCTGATCGGTCTGATGACCGATCAGATACAAGCTCTTTCTTGTCGATCGGTGACCGATCGGCAACAGGCGAAAGAAGCGGTGATCGGTCCAGGCCGTCGGGCCATCTGATCGATGCGGGACCGATCGGAGACGATGTCGCGGAAGCACGCGAGTGGGATCGGTCGTGGACCGATCCAGGTATCTGATCGGTCCACGCCGTCGAGTACGCACGATGGGCTCGTGCGGTCGATGCGGGGACCGATCGGCCGCAGTCTGATCGGTCCGTAGACCGATCGAGTTCTAACGTTGCGACGCAGCGGCTAGTTTCTTCGCTGTCTCCTTCAAGGGGCCGAGGGCTTCTCAGGCGTTTTCTTCCTTTCTTCTTGAGCTTCGCTCTACTGAGCAGCTGGTGTGCTCTTGAGCTTTCTTGAGCTCCCATCGTGCTGAAGCTCTGCGTGAGTTTCCTGCTGGTGTTCTAGCTGCTGGATCTGAGAAGCTGCTGCTTCATCAAGGTTCCAGTCGACAACAAGAGGCAAGCAAGTGTTTTACAATTTCTATTGTTCTTGTTTGTTGTCTCTATTGTTGTACTCCTTTGTTTGCTGTTGCGAAAGATTGTGGTGAGGTTTCTCCACCCACAAGGAGTATATTATTAGCCGGTTCTCCGGGGACTCATCCACCGACGGATTGAGAGGCTTCGTCCACCTTACGGACACGCCGAGGAGTAGGAGTATCATCTCCGAACCTCGTTACATCGACGCGTTGAGGTTTGATCTTCTTGTTTTCGTTTCCTTGTTTGTTTTTCCGCTGCGCTAACGAATTGTAGGAAGAAACGCGATCAATTTGGGGCGGCTATTCACACCCCCCCTCTCTAGCCGAGTACGAAGGATCCTAACATCAATGGCTAGGCCTGGACCGATCAGGCCATAGCCTGATCGGTCCAGGACATCCCTGATCGGTCTGTGGACCGATCAGGCCCTAGTCTGATCGGTCCCCAAACCGATCCCAACTCTTCACAGTGAGGGGTTGCCGATTCCTGATCGGTCTGTGGACCGATCAGGCCATAGGTGGATCGGTCCACAGACCGATCCCCCAATTGATCCCCTGTTGTCTCGCTTCTTATTGATCGGTCACCAGACCGATCAGATAACCCATAGAAAGCTACTGTGTGGTTACTGATCGGTCACGAGACCGATCAGATAACTAAGGTATCACTGGATCGGTCGACAGACCGATCCAGACAGCCAAACTATCACTAGATCGGTCAACAGACCGATCCAATGCCTCTATTGGTTTTAGAGCTTCCCAGCCCTAAACCTTAACGTCTTCCTGGTCCAAAGAACGAGCTACCGAGCCCTCTCTGACCTAGTACGGAGAACGAGCTACCGAGCCCTCTCCAACTTCCACGTCCGGTCCAGAGAACGAGCTACCGAGCCCTCTCTGACCTAGTCCGGAGAACGAGCTACCGAGCCCTCTCCGACTCTACGTTCGGTCCAGAGAACGAGCTACCGAGCCCTCTCTGACCTAGTCCGGAGAACGAGCTACAGAGCCCTCTTCGACTCCATCCAGTTCAGAGAACGAGCTACCGAGCCCTCTCTGACCTCCCATGTCAAGCTTCCATACTTGGACTTTTCCCGTGCCAAGCTCCCTGCTTGGACTTTTCCGTGCCAAGTATCCATACTTGGACTTTTCCCGTGCCAAGCTCCCTGCTTGGACTTTTCCGTGCCAAGTCTCCATACTTGGACTTTTCCCGAATCAGGTCAACTCAAGTCGGGTCAACCAGGTCAACCTTGACCAAAGGTTGCACCCACAATTCCCCAAGTTCCTATTCTTGTCAAACATCAAAATATAACTTCTCTATTCTTGTCAAACATCAAAATATACCTCGAGTCAGGTCAACTCGAGTCGGGTCACCCAGGTCAACCTTGACCTAAGGTTGCACCAACAATGTAAACCCTGCAGGTGGACATAGTCCGACATGATAATAAAGTTGAGTGGTAATACTCTTAGAATCATATGTTAATTAATTGAATTGTCAGTAACTCATTTAATTAACGGGCATACGATATCTTAAATACAAGGAGATTAACACACTCATGATAAGAATGAGCCCATATTGCAATATTAGATTGGTGTGGTAGTTCAATAATAACCCTTTAGTGGTATGAGTTATTACTGATGGACTTGAGTTGAGTGTTCAGGCCGAACACAAAAAGCCCAAGCCCATCAGGAGGCCTAAACTAATTCCTCCTCTAGGTCTTTGTTATAGCCTCTATATAAAGCCATGCATCCACCCACCCAAGTTGTTGTTGGTGTGGTTTTTGGTTAGCCTCCTCCTTTCCTAGGGCCGGCGGCACCACCTCCTCCTCCTAGGGTCGGCGCCACCTCCTCCTCCTAGGGTCGGCGCCACCTCTTCTCCTTGTTAGGGGCCGACACCTCTTTTCCTTGCTAGAGGCCCGCGGCCCTTGCTTAGCATCCTTTGTGGTCGGTGGTTTGAAAAAGAAGAAGAAGAGGAGAAGGTGCCTCATCCTAAACCTTCTCTTGGTGGTCGGTGGTTTGGAAATAACGAAGGGAAGGGTGTTTGTTATCTTGGTAGATCATCGCCCATACGACGTCCAAGAAGAGGAGAGGAATACAACAGAAGATCAAGAGGTCTTTAGCTACAAAGGAAAGGTACAACTAGCTCTTTGATTCTGTTGCGTAATTAGTTTAATTTTCTTTGTATCGATTTTGAATATCAACACAAGAGACCAACGATCTTGTAGTTCGATCAAGGTGTGCTTTGATATGTCAAGAAGAACTTGCTTTATTGATCAAACACATGTCTGATCGAACATGCGAGTTGCTAGGAAAAGTTGTGTACTTGTACAATTTTTGTATAGAGAAATTAAAACAGAACGGAATTCCAACGCCTTCACAAGAGACTTCATTTTCCTTTCTGTTTGTTGATAACAAATTTTATTTTCAGTTCTTGTATTCAGTCATTGTAATCTTTTTACAAACTGATAGTGATTGTCTAATGAAAGTGATCGACAACTGCGAGCCTTGGAGTAGGAGTAGTCATAGGCTCTGAACCAAGTAAAATTTGACATTGTTAGCATTGTCTTTTTGTTTCCCTTTTTCGCTGCATAACTCATTTTAAATCATGTTTTTTTATGAATGTTATTCACCCCCCCTCCTCTAGCATATTTACGATCCTACAACTACCACTTTCTAAATTATAAGTAAAACCTTTACTACACTCAAGCATTAATTTAATTCTTGGGTAAAGGGGCCCACCAAGGATGGGTCAAATATGGGAAGAACTACCAACATGAGGGTCAAAGTCAACATAGTCGGCTGAGCGAGCGGCAACAAGCCGATCGGGCCTCATAACACTGAGCGAATATGACTGTCCACTCTACGAAAGAAGGCCCCATTGTTGGAACCCCGGGGTGGTTTTTGATGTGATCAACAAGTTAAGTTAGGTCCTGTCGTGTTTTAACCTTGTGTCTAAGTGTGCAGGAGCTTAGGAGCACAGGGAGTCGAGCAAAAGACGCAGCTAGCGAGAAGGACGACACGGGAGGGAGTCGACGAGCTTGGTACGTCTGAGGTACGAGGCGTTGCAGAAGAGTATGAGGGCGGACGAGAAGGAGACGCGTGGCATTTCGGAGGGACAAAAAGTCGGAGCAGAAGGTTGCTTGAGAAGGTCGAAATTGAGTTCGGGTGAGCCTTATTTCGGTTGGCCGAAATCACCCAAGCAAGCGGAGCTAGAATGGAAGACCCGGATCTAGGCGAGCAGCACTGAAGCAGAGGGACCGGACCAAAAGTCAACCCTGTTGAATTTAGTGGTCCGGGCCCCCAGAACCATTATTGGAGCCCGGACCGCCCGAGCGCCCGGAGCCATTCCGGGCACCCGGACCGTCCAGGCGCCCGGAGCCATTCCGGGCACCCGGACCGTCCAGGCGCCCGGAGTTGGATTTTGACCAGGATTGCGTCAAACGCGATCCGTTGTGAAGGTGATAAAATTTTATCCCCTTCCAGGTGCCTGAACCCCTTCTAGGCGTCCCGACCAAGGCTATAAATACAGCCTTGGTCCAGAAGCTTGATTTTTAACTCAAGAATTGTAATTCCAACACTTGTGTGCTTCCTTTAGAGTTTAGCTTCTTTCTTTTTGCGCTTTCACTGTTGTAAGAGGCTTCTCTGCCCGAAGGAGATATTCTAGTGTGTTCCACTCCTTGGATTAACAACCTCCCCGGTTGTAACCAAGTAAATATCTTATGTCTCTTCTTTTCTGTTTTAATATATTGCTTTTTATGCAAGTGTTCTGTTGAAAGTTCGAGAAGGGTCTCTTTTTGTTTTGGCAGGTTATTCAACCCTCCCTTCTAGCCAGCCACCACGATCCAACAAGTGGTATCAGAGCGAGGACACTTCAGGAGGACTAATCGCCGAACGAAGCACTAAACTAATAGCCGGACCAAGCATCTATCCACCAAAATTCAAAGGGGAATTCGCTACCTGGAAAAAGAGAATGCAGGTATTTTTCAAAACCGACTTTGAGTTACTTCTTATAATGGAATTTAGTTTTGTAGCATCAGAGGGCAAAGAAAAATATCAATGGACGAAAAAGGAGCAGGTCGACTACGTGGCAAACGGTAAATCGGAGTACCATCTGCTGAGAGTTCTTCAGCCACAAGAAGTCAACCGATTCGGCAACTATGACTCCACGAAGGAACTTTGGGAGAAGTTCCTTGAGCTGCACGAAGGGCGTCCGAAGCCAAGCTCGCAAGACGAGATCTACTTCGCAACCAGCTCACAAACCTGCGACTTAGAGAAGACGAAACAACTGCGCATCTGCACTCGAGAGTTAAAGAGCTTATCACCGAACTTTCGAATCTCGGAGAAAAAGTAAGTAACTGAGATTCACTAAGATACACACTAAATTATTTTCCTAGAAATACAAAATGGGCATCACTAGTAGATGCTTTTTATATTTCTAAAGATTTAGAAAAAAAAATTATATTAGAAGAATTATTCTAGACGTTTGAAGTGCATGAATCAAGATGTACAGGTACGAAGGAGCCCAAGCACAATGCTGCCTTCAAAGCGTCGAGAGACGAACCTGAGTCAGAATCCTCTCTCGACGTCGAGGAAATGGTTATGATGGTAAGACGTTTCAAGAAACTTTGTAAATCTAAAATTACTAACCATCCCAGGGTAGAAAGAAAAGGACGATCCGCTACTACCACTGCAACGAAGAAGGGCATGTTAAGGACAACTGCCCCAAGCTGAGGAATAAGGATAAGGACAAAGGTAAGAAACCTATCGAAAAATGCAAGGTCTTAAAGGCGACGTGGGGCGATTCGTCGTCCGAATCGGAAGTCGAGCCCTTCTCCAGACTTGCACTAATGACAAGTCATCAAGACGACGACTGCGAGTCAAGCTCTTCTGAAATGAGCATCGAGAGCATCAATGAAGGGGGAGCTACGTCGGAAGATAGCAGCAGTTCAGGGAGAGACACGGACAACGAGATCGACAAGGTAAGTCAGGTACGATCTCTTCCTCCCGATAAACTATTTAAGTTTATTAAACTGTTAACTAAGGATTGATGTAAGTTAGAAAAAGGAATTAAAAATTTAAAAGTAATATTAGCTAAATCTTGCCCTTTAGAAGAGTTAGACAAATTAAAATTGGAAAATGATCATTTAAAAATATAAGTAAATAATTTAAAAAATCATGCATGCTCATCTAATACAAATGTTGGAAAATTTAATAATCTAAATTGATATTTTAGATACCACAAGGGACAAATTAGGAATATTTCAAAAAGGTATATCCCTAAAAATTTTTAGTTAATCCAGCAGGCTGGAATCTATATTGGGTTCCAAAGTCCTGTTTAACTTGAACTATTAATTAGATTTAGAGCTTTCAGTGAGAAAATTAGATATTAAATTTCTTTATGAGGCTTTGTCTCATAAAGTGGTTGTTTCTCCAATAACCAAGAAGGCCTAATGCCTCGCCACTGCTTGGAAGCTAAAATATTGAAAGAAAATGTTTAATTAACTTTCTGATAAAGCATTAAGATTGAAATTTAATAATGCCTTAAAAAGTTTTCCAAACATTTTTTGGAAATCTTTCAAAAATATTTTTTATATATATACATAGAAAAAATTTCTTGTGTAAAATTTTTACTTAGAAAATTCTCAAAGATTTAAGTTAGAAATTTTTTTTAGCAAATTATCTAACTTAGGATTTTATTTTTAAGAAACTTAGAAACATTGTTGAAAATTATTGCAAATTTTTAAGTAAAATCATTGAAATTATTTTCAAAATTTTCTACGTTTTAACCCTTAGATTTTTTCTCGGAACCCCATTTTTTATGTGATCAAAGGGGCAGAAGGAAAAGTATAAGTCTAGGGGAAGGTAGACCATTTTTCTACAATTTCTCTATCTTTATGCACTTTATTGCAATATTAGTTATTTCTTTTTATGTCTATTTACCCTACCTTAATTTGGGCTGCTCACATCAAAAAGGGAGAGATTGTTGGAACCCTAGGGTGGTTTTTGATGTGATCAACAAGTTAAGTTAGGTCATGTCGTGTTTTAACCTTGTGTCTAAGTGTGTAGGAGCTTCGAAGCACATGGAGTCGAGCAAAAGACGCAGCTAATTAGAAAGACGACACGGGAGGGAGTCGACGGGCTCGGTGCGTCTGAGGTACGAGGCGCTGCGGAAGAGTACGCGGGCGGACGAGAAGGAGACGCGCGGTGTTTTCGAGGGACGAGAAGCCGGAGCAGAAGGTTGCTCGAGAAGGCCGAAATTGGATTCAGGTGAGTGTTATTTCGGTTGGTCGAAATCACCCAAGCGAGCGGAGGCGAAGCGGAAAACCCGGACTGAGACGAGCAGCACCGGAGCAGAGGGACCGGACCAAAAGTCAACCCTGTTGACTTTAGTGGTCCGGGCGCCCGAAGTTGGATTTTGACTAGGATCGCGTCCAATGCGATCAATTGTGGAGGGGATAAAATGTTGGATCGAGAAAGGGCTAGGGGGGGCGAATAGCGCTCGCGGCTATTTCGTTCTTCTAATCGGAAAACTATCGGAGTTAAAACGTGCAGCGGAATAAGCGGAAATAAAATAAAGAAACACAGAGACACAAGGAATTACTTCGTTCGGAGCCTAAGGCGACTCCTACTCGAAGGCCCGCGATCCTTGATCGCTTTCCGTGGGCAACAACTATAAGCTCGATAAAAATTACAAACTAATTACAATGAAAGTATTATAACAACTTTATACCGACAACTAAAGAAGAATAAAACAGAGCTCCGGGTCGTCGGGAGGTTGTTACAGCACTTCTGGATCTTGTTGTTAGCAACTAGATGCAAAGAAATCACTTGGAAGTTGATGGTTTGAAGTGTTGCTCGAAACCCCCTTATAAAGGGTGTTCAAGGCGCCTTGAAGGCCTCCGAAGGCGCCTCCATAGCTCCGAGTCCACCGTGCAGATGAGCGCTGACCATTCTGCACTTATCACCTTGAAGGCGCCTTCCAAGGCGCCTCCATAGTCAACCGAGGCGCCTTCAGCCCTGCTTCGCGGCCAGGTCAGCTTTTGCACCCGAGGCGCCTCCAAGCTCCATGGAGGCCTCCGACACTGTTCATCTGAGGGAAAACTTCATTATTTTGTACCTGCAAGACATGTTAGTCCCAAACAATATCCTGCAACACAAAGTTAGCATAAAACAACAGTATGAATCTGATAAAGAATATTATGACAGTCTCCGGACTGTCCGGGTCTGACTTCGGATTTCCGACCGGAAACCCTAGGTCGACCCTCTACGGGGAACGCGTCCTCACCTACTCCACTCAGGAGATTTACCTGCTGCCAGTGCGATCTTCCAGATCGACTGGACTTTTGCTCAGCACTCGACGCTTCCGGACTTTCTACTGGACATCCGCTTCCCGGTTAGTCCAGTCTTTCACCTAGTTCGCGACACCAGGACTTTCCACCTAGGGTTACCACCCCCTAGGACTTTTGCCTGAAGCCATTGACTTGCCAAGACTTTCTGCATAGGGTTACCATCCCCTATGACCTAGGGTTACCACCCCCTAGGGTTTTCCCTTTGTCTAACCGCAACTAGGACTTTTCTCCACCTAGGGTTACCGCCCCCTAGGACCTAGGGTTACCACCCCCTAGGATCTGAACGGACGGCTGAGATTGATTCTGGGCTAAATCAACGGTAAAAAGTCATCCAAAATCTGATCCGAAGGTACTGATGTTGATCTAGGGTCTAGATCTACCCTCCCGTAGGTGGGATCGATCAGATCATCACTGGATGGCCCAGATCGACCCAGTCTTCATTGAACGGTCCAGATTAATTTGGGGCTGGATCAATGGCTAGATGAACTCAGATCTTGATCAAAACTTCTGGTTCTTCATCAATGGCTTATATCTGCTCCCCATTAGGTTGGATCAGCCAGATCTTCAACGGATGGTTCAGATCTCTCCTATTCTTGATAAACGACCCATAATGCTTCAAAGCTTAATCTTCTCGTTTGAACTCCGATTCGAGCCAAATTTCAGTCCAAATAGATCCAAATCCAAGATCCTTTGATGCCTATAAAATAAGAATCAAATATTAGCATCAAATAATATAAAAATAAAGTAATTTACAATTAAGTCCAAAAATACACACAATGCACAAAATATGATGTAACCATGATTTAAACTATGAAATCAACATCAAACCATGCATATATGAATCAAAATAATGCAGTAAAATCATGGTTATCAGTTACCATCCCCTATGACCTAGGGTTACCACCCACTAGGGTTTTCCCTTTGCCTAACCGCAGCTAGGACTTTTCTCCACCTAGGGTTACCGCCCCCTAGGACCTAGGGTTACCACCCCCTAGGGTTTTCACCTGCCTAACCGCAGTTAGGACTTTCCTGAAATACTCATTCAACATGTTAGATAACAACAAGACTTAACTTTGAACCCTTTGCCATTATCAAAACTTGGGTTCGATCGTCGGATGCTTCCCGTACCAACATAAAATTTTATCCCCTCCTAGGCGCCTGAACCCCTTCCAGGCGCGTCGACCAAGGCTATAAATACAGCCTTGGTCAAGAAGCTTGATTTTTAACTCAAGAATTGCAATTCCAACACTTGTGTGCTTCCTTTAGAGTTTAGCTTCTTTCTTTTTACGATTTCACTATTGTAAGAGGATTCTCCGTCCGAAGGAGATATTCTAGTGCATTCCACTCCTTGGATTAACAACCTCCCCGGTTGTAACCAAGTAAACATCTTGTGCCTCTTCTTTTCTATTTTAATCTATTACTTTTTATGCAAGTGTTCTGTTGAAAGTTCGAGAAGGGTCTCTTTTTGTTTTGGCAGGCTATCCAACCCCCCTTCTAGCCGGCCGTCGCGATCCAACACCCATAATCAAATAGTCACCTAGTCGCTTGTTCTGCCAAACTGCTCGTTCAGCCAAACCAAGGCAGTGCCTTGATATTTCTGCGATCAGAGAAAGGAAACAGATATTCATAGCTACGACGATCTTATAATGGCCAGTCTGACTGGGCCACTTATCTGGCCGAACGGAGGGCGATCTACTGAACGAGGTACTATAAAGGCTAGTCTAACTGGATTGCTTGTCTGGCCGGACAGTGATGATCTACTAAGTCATACGCCTAAGAGGAGAACATCTCCAAGCGCCCGCTCGTTGTAAGGCATGATCGTTGTTCTTGCTCCTCCCCACATTTAGCACCAGCTCGGAGCCTATTAGCTGCTCAAAGCTCCTTTCTAGGTCGGCCTTCAACTAAGCCACCTCCGCAGTCAACTGCTTAAGGTGAGCCCGGGAGGCTTCCGGATGTCCGCCCGAGGCACGTAGCTGTTGCATTTCGTGCTCCAAAAAGGTTAGCCTCTAGCACATGGCTAGGCTTTCAACCCAGAACTGCAATAAAATAAATTGAGTGTCGGTTGGGAAATACGGAGGCAAATATAATAATATACATACCCCCAGTGGACTTCTGAGTATGTCTGTCCACGAGCTCCCAAGGTGAAATAGTCGCCGCACAGACCCGAGTATCAGCCCAAACTTGTGCCAGCGATCCTTGAATTCTGATTTGGTGTTCGGAGTGTGGCTTGGCATCGTCGGGATGGTGTCATTCGTCCGTTGGTAGGTGGATGATAGTCGTTATGTGTCTCTAGCCGCTCGGACCTGATGGCTCGGAGATGGCTTAGCATGTGGACTTAGGCAAAGGGGAGGAATGGATAGTGGACACCTGGGCGGCCAACAAGGAGGACTAGGGTGGCATATGTGCAACGGACAGTGCGCATATGGTCCCCGATGGCAGTGTATAGAGAGCGAAGGTGTCCGGTCAGACGACAGAGGAGTGGGAACCATGGTGATCCCCTATTCAAGAAAGGTGGGAGATGAAGTCTCACCCCGCTCGGATGATAGACGTGAGGCAGTATGGGTGGGGGTTTGCAGTGTAGAGGTAGCTGAACTGGGCGAACCTTCCCCTCGATGACTCTTGTGACGGTGGATTAAGGGCTCGCTCGAGGTTGCCGACTCCGAGGGCACCGCGATCGACAATAGTGAAGGCCACTCCGGAGGGAGTTCAGCTGTGGTGGTTGTGGCGTTGCTAGCCACCGTCTGGCTTCCTCCTGCCTCACTAATCGCAACGTTGCCGATCAGATCATCGGATTGGTTAATTGGCTATAAGCCATGACTCTCTAGTTTGGCAACGCCCATGGCGTTAATTGCCATGTCAACGAGCTTGCTTTTGCCGCTCAGTCGTGCTCTCAGTATGATTTGAGCTATAAGAAAGGAAGAGAAATTAGTTAGATCCAAAGATAGGGAGAAAAAAGAGCAAACCTAGGGTAAGGGGCAGCCGCGTGTGGATCAGGATTAGCTCGAACACATATAAAACACTCTTCAACAGCAGTCAGTGGATATGATATTTCTAATCGGCCAGACTGGAGACTGCTTGGAGGTAGTCCGATCGACTTCGATATCTCCCGAGCAATGGAAGCTTCATCACTTCCATCTGCCAGTAGGTAAGTAAGTCGGGTCGAGCAGGAAAATGAACGAAAAAATAATGCTCTCTCCAATGCTTATTGGAGGATGACATTTTATCAAAAAAGATGGTGCCCACTCGAGCTTGAAAGAGAAAGATCCCCAGTTCGGACAACTTGAGATAGTAAAAATAATGGAACACCCTAGGTACTAAAGCGATGTCGTGCAGACGGAATAGCACGACCACCCCCACATAGCAACCTAAAGGAGTTGGATACTAGTTGGTGCATGAAGATATAAAAACATTTACACACTGTGGAGAAGAAAGGTGAACAGGAAAGCGAAGACCGGCGCATAATTGGTCTTTAAAGAAGGATAAAAATCCATTGGGAGGCAAATGGGGCCGGTCATAAGTAGAAGGGATGGCGATTTCATCATCGTTGAACTTAGACTCAGTAGAACTATACCACAACACGGGGACGAACGCAGGAGGTTGAGGAGACGCGGCCATGGAAAACATAAAAGGAAGAAGATCAACGACGCGGCAAGAGAAGGAAAAAAGAAAGCTTACTTAGAAAGGTCGCCGGCGATGAAGAGGTAGAAGGGAATCGGCAGACCACGTACGTACGCAAAGGAGAAAGGCGATGAAGTACGGGGATGACGACAAATAAGGACTTATAAACCCAGTGGGCGATCGTTCTGAGTTGTCTGATCGAGGGTTATAGGAATCGAAGTCGAGATCAAGAGTAGAATTCAAAACGACACTTGTCACATCAACCGCAGATATCCGCCTATCACATCAAGCGTGCGGCGGCAGAGATCGGGGCACATGGCGGTTGGCGACATGGGTGCATTAATCAGGTTTAATTAAAAGGCATGGGTGACGTGCTCGGTAATAATGACCAGAAATTTTTACAGTCTTTCAGAAAAGGGGATGACGCCAACAACCATTAAAAAGCACTCGTCCGAGGAAGCGATAAGAAGTGGAAAGTTCACTAAGTGTCGTTGCCAACCATCCCGACCGACAAGGATCCCTGACTGAGAAGCGGTCGAGTGGAGACATTGTTAACATTCAGGATAGCCGAGCGGCGGCTCTAAACCCAGGTCGATAACTGATAGTCGAGCGGCGGCTCTAAACCCGGGGCTTGAAGAGATTATAGAATTTTTTTATAATCGAGCGGTGGCTCTAAACCGAAGTCGGTAACTGATAGCTGAGCGACCGCTCTAAATTCGGGGCTTGAAGTGACTACAGTATTTCTTATAGCCGAGCGACAGCTCTAAACCCATGTCGGTAACTGATAGTCAAGCGATGACTCTAAATTCGGGGCTTAAAGCGATTACAATATTTCTTAATTTTGAACGGTAGCTCTAAACTCATGACACCAGTGGTAGCCGAGCGCTTTCTTTAGTGAGACTATAAATCTAAGAATATTGATGGTTTGGATAGGTCTGTATAAATGTTTTTTTATTTATCTTAATAATTGTTAGAAATTTTTTATAGGACTAAATGAAGTTTAAAATTAATCAATTCAAATAACTGCATAGCTGAATTAAAAAAAATAGATATATAAAAACAATAATATATTTGAATCAATACAAAAGTTTAGATTTTTAGTATTTTAAATATTTGAAATGTCATTCACGTTGAGATAGAAATTTTTATACAAAGAACTAGGGTTGTAGGTAATATATAGATATACTCGATTATTTAAAAATGTATTTTATTTATTTATATGGTACATTGATCATAATAATTGCTAATCTATAAGCATATCTATTATTAATTTTAAAATTGAATAATTAAATGAATTTATGGATTAATTTTTTATAATTAGCTATACGAGGTTGAGTGGTTTTTTCTCAACAATATCTTAAATGACTATTCGTGAGTTCCAATCTATTCCAATGATCATATCCTTAAAACATATTTAATTTAAGAAAAAAATTATTCTATCCTTCATCCAAGTTACTTCCTTTTATAAAATAGTTTTTAATAATAATTAAATAATCCTTAATATTTTAATTTATCTTTTTTTTTTAATAAGTAAAGTAAATATATCATGTGTCAAAACATACCATGTTAGTCTCTAGGATAATATGATTCCTAACCATCTACACATGGTATATCATGAATGTCATGGTTACGTGCCTAATCTTAGTCAAGGTCGTGGTCCCTCGTTAATATAATACTACCTAAAAACTTAGATTATTCGTTTGTAGGTGAACATCTTCGAATACATGCGAAGTTATCCTCTAATCCTCCTCCACAGCTCCTTAATAACTGGTCATATGAAAATTAGATGTTCTCGTGTCTCCTTAACCTATCCATATAAAAGTGCACAACCTTTTCTCAAGATAAACTACAAGAAAACTATGTCTTCCTAAATCGATTTTTAAAACAGACTTAAAATTCATTTCAAATTTTAGTAAATTAGAAATAGATTTAATATAGAATTACTAATTAGAAATGGATTTTCCTTTTACCGATCAAACAGATTGAACCACATCTAAAAATGTATATCATAAAAATATCATGATCGTCCGATGAATAAAAATATACGAACATACAAAAAAATATTGGGACAGAGAATCAGTTTCCCCTCTTAAAAGTGTATCTTGCTGATTTCATGTATCTAACTGACTTCGTCTGTTGAGAGACTCTCTTTGTATCTCGCCGACTTTATCTGTTTTCTCTCCCTAATTTCTTCCTCTTGCTGTGACTGCCACGCCGCACTTCCTTGCTCTTGTTAGCGGCCACTGCTGCAGACACGTGCGTGACCATATAATCACTTGAGGTGTTAGTCACCTTGGACGCACGAGCAATCAAATTGCATAAATTAATTTGTGATGGTTATCTTAATTACAATAAGGTTGCTAGTACTTATCTAGAAATTAATTTGTGAGAATTCAGAAATGGCCTAAGGTTGTAATCCTCCTAAATCATACTCTTATCATCGATCTAAGTCCCTGAATACTTTTTTGCATCACTTCAATTGTATTGCTTGCAACCTTGTCTGAGTCTTTAACCAATGAATCAATTAGCTCTGGCCCCTATCCGAACATATCATAGTAAACACAACAGAAACATTTTAAATGATGAAATAATTGTTGGGAATATGATTAAAATCTAACATTAGAAACATATAAAAGATATCATGAGTTTGAAAGGGATAAAGGTATCTTTATTAATATGATATCTTTTGGATAGGACATAAAAATAAAATTATGAGAGCTTAGTCTCAAAACGGATAACTAATATCATATTACTCTAGAGATGTGAATTCTTTCGGTCTCAACAAATGATATCAGAATGAAATTGTTCTTCATCGGACTAACCGCTCGAAGAAGCACGAGTCAAAGACATGGTCAAGACCGGGTGTCATGTGGGGGTAACATTGAATAAAGTCAAGAGAAGACCTAAATCAAATCAAAAGTGATTAGATGTCAAAAATGATTAGATGCTTAAGGAAAGACCCGAAGTAGGTCAGGATGACCAAATATTTACATGGAGGTTTAGAGCATGTCAAGAGTGACCGGATATTTACAAAGAGACTCGAAGCAGGTCAGTATGATCGGATGTTTATGGGTGGTATCCCATTCACTATCGGACGGACCACATCAAATTATGCATCATTGAGACCTGACATAATCTGATGTGATCCGTTCAATCAGTAAATGAGACACGAGGACACAGAGAAAGTGGGACAGAGGATCCCATCAGTTACAGGAGGCCTGTGTTGAGATTTTCGGGCCGCAAAAATCACTTTTTCGCGTTGCGGAAACCCCGAATCTCCTATGCCATCGGATCCGTGCAAAGTTTATAAAACAAATTTCATGTACGAGTTTACTAAAGCCTAGATCTACACTAGGAGAAAGGAATTTTACCCTTGATACGATGTCCTTCGCAATCCCGCTCGTCCAAGTGATGCCGGATCTCGAGGTTGTCAAGTGTACAACCCTCTAGAAGTATCCACACGAACAAATAGGTGGAGAAAAACTAAACAAAGGTGTGCTAGCACCCTTGATCAGTCATGGCAAGGAGGAGGAGAGGGAGAGAAGAAACCTTGAGAGGAAGAAGAAGGAAGTTACTCACCAAATGAAAACTCCAAGAAGAATTAAGTGTCTGGCCACATTGAAAAGAAAGCTTTTAAACCTCCATGGGATACCAAGAGTCACAACTCTTGGTCTCCCTCATGAGGTGGCATACACATATGCTAGCTTTGATGATGTGGCACATCATTATTGGCCCACTCTTTGCCAACTCACCAATGAGGTGGCAAATGGTCAAGTCAAACTTGATCCTTCATCTTCCTCTCAAGTCAAGTCAAACTTGACTTCATTACTCCCATGGTTGATTAAATCCAACCATTTGATTCAAGCCAATTTAATATAATGAATCTAATTCATTTAATTAAATTGATTCAATGAGTCATAATTTAAATTAGACTCATTGAATACATGAATCAAATTGAGTCCAACTCAATTAGTGCAATTAAGATTACTCTTAATCCAATTTGATTCAACACATGAATCTAATCCTCTTGGTTCATCATATGAACCTAATATCCATCTAATTGTCCTTTGTGTGTGACCCTATAGGTTCTTATAACGTTGGCAATGCTCTTAAACCATTTAGAAACATAAGTAATGAGCGGTATCTAGCAACACATCATTACTACCCAAGTTATAAGAATATTGAGATTGAACATCACCTTGTGACTACTAATTGTGACTTCTCACAATATATGACAAGTGTCCTTCTATCCTAGACATCTAGATTGCTCAATATGAGGCATAGACCGTGTCATCCTCTAATCAATCTAAATCTTGAACTCCAAGTAGACTCACTCAATCAAATGAGCTCAATATCTCATATTGACTCATTTGGGCATGGACATGCACTTCGTGGTCTCACTCTATCAAGAATATCGATGTCGCTCCCGTCATATAGGAGGGATAGATCTCATCTACATCACTCACATCCCTCTGCATAATTCGTTACATACCCAGTAATCGCCTTTATAGTCCACCCAGTTACGGGTGACGTTTGACGAAGTCAAAGTACGTAACTCCTTATGTAGGGATCCATGGTGACTTCAGGTCCAAGGACTAGTAGTCATACTAATAACCACATGAGAAAGTATATGACACTCATATAACGATCCATGATACTTTCTCATGGCGGGTCATTCAGTATACATTCTCCAATGCATACCCATGTGTCAACTTGATATCTCTATATCCATGACTTGTGAGATCAAGTCATCGAGTTGACCTACATGCTAGTCTCGTCGCATTAACATTATCCCTGAATGTTAATACTCGACTAGGAATGATTAAAAGTAGTGTTCCCTATATCATCTAGCTATCAGTTCAACTAACCGATTGATATAGGTAAGAACCCTCTACTCAAGGACGCTATTATAGTTAGTTTATTTAGCACCAATACAAGTAAGCATAATAACCAAAAAAACCAAATGCCTTTATATATAAGAATATGATACAATGAGTCCATACAACAATCATCAAATGATTGGCTCTAGGGCTCTAACTAACAGTCTGAACTATTAAAGTAATGATGGTCATTCGTTTGAGAGGAAGAATGTTGGGAATATAATCAAAGTCCCACATCAGAAAGACATAGAAAAGATCATGAGTTTAAAAGGAAAAAAGATATCTTCATTGATATGAGATCTAAAAATTTATGTCCAAATTGGATAACATTATATCATTATAAAGGAATTTCTTCTGTCACAACAATACTGATGAGCACTAATGTGAACAAGCTTATGCAATATCATTTTGTTTGTCTAACTGTGTTCTATGTGCACGGTTGTGTTTCTGGTCTGCACATCTCATGTGGAAATTTAAATGCTAAACTGAAATCATGTTAAATTATGTTGGTTCTTATATTTGTACTAGTTATCTTGTCGCATTAACTTCGTTCCTCCAAGTTGGTAGTCATCCGCTTTTCCTCCCAAAGGCCATCTGAGGCATGCATCAACAAATTCTGCTTGTATTTGGTTTGGTGCCTTTGATTTCATAATATCCATAATAGCATCTCCATCGTTTTGGAAATTAGTTTTTGTTGTATGATAACAACCTTATATGGTTATTTTATCAACTAGCATGTCAATTTAGAATTTTTCTTTTTTACATTGTCTATGTAACATATTTTGTTTCTTGGTCTTGAACATGAAAACATGTAAAGGTTTACATAGAACATGATTCTACAAGTAAGTTGCATTAAGTATATTTAATGCAGTTCTCTTTTGTTGAATTTTATTGGTTGTTGAGTGTAGAAATTTTTTATTTATTGTTTACGATAGAATAGTTCTGTAGAAATTTTATTTGTTGTTTACTCAGTTATTTTTTTTTAATTTTATTTGCTATTTACTATTAGGAATTAATTTTTGTTTACCACGGGAAAGTCCTATAGAAATTTTTGTTTGCTAAATTTTACTTGTTGTTTACTATAATTCTTTTTGCTGAATTTTTTCTTATATTCTCTTTTGCTGAAATTTTTTGTTGAATTTTTTATTTATGTGATGCAGGATATTAAATAGCGGAATGAAGGATATTGGTTCCAACAAAGGAAGATCAAAAGGGAGAGGATGACAAAGATTACAATATCTTTTAATACAAGATGAGTATGCTATGTATATTTAATTATTATTAATGGTATACAATTTGAAAAAATTATTGAGTTACATAATATTTACTTTAATGATAATGTATGTAGGCAACATGATATAATGCCTGAACTTGAGAACATACCAAATGAAATACATGTGCGCAAAGTTTATCTTGATAATGTACTTATTAAATTATATATATTATATGTTATAGGAAAGAAAATTTTCAAAAATGATGTAATTAATGATGTTTGATATAAAGAAGGTAGTTCATCAGTAGTTTGACGAAGAGGACCTAATTAATGGTCTCAAATTCCATCAATGACCAAACTAAAATAAATGTGGATATGAATAAGTAAGCCACATAACTTTTAAATTTAATAAGTTGTATGTCTATTTTGTAATAAATTATTTTTCTTGTTATAATATTTTTAATTTTTTTGTCTTTAGATTTGTTGAAATTGAGGTTAAAATTACAAAAGATATCAAAGAAATGATTAAAGGAGCATTTCCAACTTGGAAAAAGATACCTAATGATATTAAGGATTTACTTTGGAAAAAATTTAAGTAATCTATTTTAAATTCTAAAAAAAAATCTCATTTTGTACAAATTAAATCACCGTTGATATTATTTATAACCATTGATTGTTTATTGGATTTGATGCTTTTGAAATATAAAAGGGATGGAGCAAGAAATTATTGAAAGATGAAACTAGATATCACATAAATAGACGAAGGGAAGAAAGACTTATCGATCAAGTAAAAAAAAAGAAGAAAATCTCAAAGAGGCTTCAATAGGTGGAATATACAAATCATATATATTTAGGGCACTTTGATCTCTTTAAATATTATGATTGACGAAATAAAGATTAAAATTAGTTGGATTATTTGAATATTTGAATTATGTAAATATTTTTAATGCTAATTATATAATATTTTTGGATTAAAAATTAATTATTTTTAATATTCTTAATTTATTTAAAATATGTGAATGCTTCTGGTAAAATCATTATAGATGAGAATATAAAATTTTTAGGTGGAATATACAAATCATTTATATTTAGGAGGATTTGATCTCCTTAAATATTGTGATTGACGAGATAAAGATTAGAATTAGTTGGATTATTTGAATATTTGAATTATGCAAATATTTCTTAATGCTAATTATATAATATTTTTGGATTAAAAATTAATTATTTTTAATATTTTTAATTTATTTAAAATATGTGAATGCTTCTCTTAAAATCATTATAGATGAGAATATAAAATTTTGATATAATAAATACTTGATTTATAAAGAGGATTGTAAACAGATTTATAAACGAATTAAAATTATATTTCTTATGTAATCTGAAATAGACTAATATTTAAAAAAAATAGAATTTGTATTCAATATTAGTTTTATTTGATCAAATTAAAAATAAAAATAATGATACGTAGAGATAAAAAATTTCAGAGAAAAGTGTAGGACCGTTAGGCCGGCTAGAAGGGGGAGTTGAATAGCTCTGCAAAAATCAAAACACAAACCAACCCTTCTCGAACTCTTAAACTGACACTTGTAAAATAATCAAAACTAAGATCAGAACAGAAAACGAGGCACCAGGTTTTGACTTGGTTACAACCGGAGAGGTTGTTAATCCAAGAAAAATGATCGCACTAGAATTTCTCCTTCAGGCGGAGAAGCCTCTTACAAAGTTGAAGCACACAACAGAAGCTAACTACAAAAAGCGTACAAGTGTTTGAAAGAAATGCGTGAGTTCTGAATTAATGAAAAGCTTCTGGACCAAGGCTATATTTATAGCCTTGGTCGGGGCGCCTGGAAGGGTTCCGAGTGCCCTTGGGGGGATAAAATTTATCCCCCAACGGTTGGATCGAGTCAAAGCTCGATTCTGTGAAAAAGTCACTTCCAGGCGCTCGGAAGGGTTCCGGGCAACCCGGACAGCTCCGGGCGCCCCGGACAGCTCCGGGCGCCCCGGACAGCTCCGGGCGCCCCGGACAGTTCCGGGCGCCCCGGAGCCAAAAGTCAACCCAGTTGACTTTTGGTCCGTGCTCTCTTCTCCGATTCAGCTCGCCTCTGGTCCGGGTCTTTCTGCTCCGGCTCCGCTTGCTTGGGTGATCTCTGACATCCGGAATAGGGCTCACCCGAACCCATCTTCCGGTCTTCTCGAGCATGCTTCCCTCCGGCTTCTCGTCTCTCGGAATTGCCGTGTGTCCCTTCTCGTCCACCAGCGTACTCATCCGCAGACTTCGTCCCTCGGTCGCACCCCGTGCCGACCTTCGCGCTAGCTGCGTCTCTTGTTCCCCGAGCAATCTTCCGCTCCGGCTTTCGTACCTCGGAACTACTTCCTTCTCGTCCGGTGTACTCTTCCGCAACACCTCGCCCCGGATGTCGTCCTTCTCGCTAGCTGCGTCTTCCGCTCGACTACCTGTGTTCCTAAGCTCCTGCACACTTAGACACAATGTTAGAAACACACAGAATCTAACTTAACTTGTTGATCACACCAAAACAACCTCGGGGTTCCAACAATCTCCCCCTTTTTGGTGTGATCAACCCAAGTTAAGCTAGGGTAAAATAGACTTTAAATAAAATTAAGTAACTTAACTTAATTTGCAATTTAAGTACAAAAAGATAGAAAAAAAAAACTCTATCTACCTCAGTAAAAAAGATTGACAAAAAATTAAATCTATCTACCTCCCCCTAGACTTATACTTTCCCTTCTCCCCCTTTGATCATAAAAAAAATGGGGTTCCAAGAGAAACAATCTAAGTCAATATTTTTTTTAAAAAATATTTCTAACTTAAAAAAAAATTTCTAAGTAATTTGAGCATAAATTTCTAATTTCAGAAAATCTTTTAACTTAAGAAAGAATGATTTTTGAGAATTTTTAAGCACATAAATGACTAGGTAATTAAAAATTTCTAAGTAAGTAAATTTCTAAATTGAAATAAAATGTTTTGAGTAACCCTTTTTAAAGCACTAATTAATTCTTGTATTAATGCTTCATTAGTAAGTTAATTAAACATTTATTTCAATATTTTGGCTTCCAGGTCGTGGCGAGGCACGAGACGTTCTTGGTTATTGGAGCAACAACCACTTCCTTGACAAAGCCTCATAAAGAAATTCTTTGTTTAATTTTCTCACTTAAAGCGCTAATTTTAATTTTAAAATTCAGTTTAAGCATGATTTAGGAACCCAATATAGGTTCCAACCTACTGGATTAACTAAAATATTTTTAGGAATATATTTTCTTGAAATGTTCCTAATTTGTCCAGGGTGATTTTTAAAGTACCAATTTAAATTATTAAATCTTCTACCATTGGTTTTAAATGAACATGCATGGTTTTTCAAATTATCTACTTAAATTTTCAAGTCATTATTTTCAAGTTTCAATTTTTCATTTTCCAATTTTGATTTATCTAATTCTTCTAGAGGGCAAGACTTAGCTAAAATTATTTTTAAATTTTTTATTTCTTTTTCTAATTTACTGCAGTCTTTAGTTAATAACTTAACAAATTTATAAAGTTTATCGGGAGGAAGAGAACGTACCTGACTTACCTTATCGAGTTCGTTTTCCGTGTCTCCCCCTGAACTGCTGCTTTCTTCTGACGACGCTCCCCCTTCATCGATGCTCTCGATGCTCATTTCGGAAGAGCTTGACTCGTAGTCGTCGTTTTGATGACTTGCCATTAGAGCAAGTCCGGAGAATGCCTCGACTTCCGACTCCGACGACGTATCATCCCACGTTGCCTTTAGGGCTTTTCGCTTTTGGATAGACTTCTTATCCTTTTCCTTGTTCTTGCTCTTCAGCTTGAGGCAATTGTCCTTGACGTGCCCTTCTTCGTCGCAATGGTAGCAGCGGATCGTCCTTTTCTTCTTCCCCTGCGGATGGTTAGTAGATCTGGATTTACAAAGTTTCTTGAATCTTCTTACCATCATTACCATTTCCTCGTCGTCGAGAGAAGATTCCGACTCAGGTTCGTCTCTCGAAGCTTTGAGGGCGACGTTGTTCTTGGGCTCCTTCATTCCTGCACATCTTGTCTCATGCACTTTAAATGTTGAAAAAAATTCTTCTAATGAAATTTTTTCTAAGTCCTTCGAAATGTAAAAAGCATCTACTAGTGATACCCATTTTGAATTTCTTGGAAATGAATTTAAGGCGTACCTGAGCGAATCTCGGTTACTTACCTTTTCTCCGAGATTCGTGAGTCCGGTGATGATTTCTTTTATTCTGGAGTGCAGATGTGCGACTGTCTCGTCTTCCCCAAGTCGCAGGCTAGTGAGTTGATTGCGAAGCAGATCTCGTCTAGCGAGTTTGGCTTCGGACGTACCTTCGTGCAGCTCGAGGAACTTCTCCCAAAGTTCCTTTGCGGAGTTGTATTTACCGATCCTGTTGACTTCTTGAGGCGGAAGAATGCTTAGCAGATGGTACTCTGCTTTACCGTTCGCCACGAAGTCAGTCTGTTCCTTTTTTGTCCATTTATCTATTTCCTTGTCCTCTGGAGCTTCAAAGCCAAATTTCATTGTTAAAAATAGTTCAATATCTGTTGTAAGAAATACCTGCATCAGTTTTTTCCACGTAGAGAAGTCCCCTTCGTATTTCGGCGGTTAGTCCTCCTGAAGCGCCTCGGCTCTGATACCACTTGTAGGACCGTTAGGCCGGCTAGAAGGGGGTTGAATAGCCCTGCAAAAATCAAAACACAAACTAACCCTTCTCGAATTCTTAAACTGACACTTGTAAAATAATCAAAGCAATAAACTAAGATCAGAACAGAAAACGAGGCACCATGTTTTGACTTGGTTACAACCGGGGAGGTTGTTAATCCAAGAAAAATGATCGCACTAGAATTTCTCCTTCAGGCGGAGAAGCCTCTTACAAAGTTCAAGCACACAACAGAAGCTAACTACAGAAAGCGTACAAGTGTTTGAAAGAAATGCGTGAGTTCTGAATTAATGAAAAGCTTCTGGACCAAGACTATATTTATAGCCTTGGTCGGGGCGCCTGGAAGGGTTCCGGGCGCCCTGGGGGGGGATAAAATTTATCCCCCAACGGTTGAATCGAGTCAAAGCTCGATCCTGTAAAAAAGTTACTTCCGGGCGCTCGGAAGGGTTCCGGGCGCCCCGGACAGCTCCGGGCGCCCTGGAGCCAAAAGTCAACCCAGTTGACTTTTGGTCCGTGCTCTCTTCTCCGGTTCAGCTCGCCTCTGGTCCGGGTCTTTCTGCTCCGGCTCCGCTTGCTTGGGTGATCTCTGATATCCGGAATAGAGCTCACCCGAACCCATCTTCCTGTCTTCTCGAGCATGCTTCCCTCCGGCTTCTCGTCCCTCGGAATTGCCGCGTGTCCCTTCTCATCCACCAGCGTACTCATCCGCAGACTTCGTCCCTCGGTCGCACCCCGTGCCGACCTTCGCGCTAGCTGCGTCTCTTGCTCCCCGAGCAATCTTCCGCTTCGGCTTTCGTACCTCGGAACTACCGCGCGCACTTCCTTCTCGTCCGCCGGTGTACTCTTCCGCAGCACCTCGTCCCTCGGACTATCGTCCTTCTCGCTAGCTGCGTCTTCCGCTCGACTACCTGTGTTCCTAAGCTCCTGCACACTTAGACACAAGGTTAGAAACACACAGGACCTAACTTAACTTGTTGATTACACCAAAACAACCTTGGGGTTCCAACAATAAGTTCATGGACAAATACATAAATAAATGGACCATCATTTTCACTTTTGTGGCCCCATAATTTTTTTTAAGATTTTTTTCTCTGCATATCATTTCTCTAAAAATAAATTTATAAATAATTTTTCAATTCGTTTATAAAATTAGAAATGTAATATTTCTATCTCAAAATTAACTATAAAATTTTTAATAACGAATATTTAACACAGAATATTCCACCTCAAATTGTCTTTAGAAATGAAACAGTAAGTCTTAAAGACAGAATTTTTTTTTCATCAAAGTCCTGTTCTTTTTATAGTGATATATCTCTGGTGGAAAGCTGTGTCTGCGCCAACATCCAAAGGACAACTACTAAACGACTTGCTTGTAGGTAAATTTTCCATACTATCATTGCCTAGGGTTTTCTGGGGCTAGGCCTTCTGAAAAAGTCATAAACCTTCGCCACTTCACAGCCATCCTATGCAAACCAACATATCAATTTCTGCCTAGTATCCTTTGAAGAACTAACATCCCATATGAGATCTCATATATGCAAGAGTCTCTTCATCATAGAGGAGTCTAAGTGTGCTGCCTATACTAAGTCCAGATATTTGTCTGGTTCAGTATATATATATTGAGTTTAGATTTTTTATCCGTAATCTCTGATTTTTTTTCTTGATCTTTTTCATAATTTATACATCAGATCGTTGTTGGAATCCGTCACAAAATTTTAATAAATAATGCTAGGTTCCAAGCTCTTAGATCTTTGAATCTCAGCCCTCCCTCACCCTTTGACTTGCATATCGCTGCGCATGATACGGGTGCCTATTTAGATGTCCATCTAATATGTTATAAATGCGATCAATGATATCTTGCGATAACAGTAGAATGAATTATCACAAGCACTTCATACTGTGTAGGTTTACGTACCTTAAATTACCATTAGTTTTATATAACAAAAATAAAATATGACTAATAAATAGCACAAAAGAAAATTGAATAAAGAAAAGAGATTAAAAAATTAATTAATAATGCTAAAATAAGATAAATATTATTTAAATATAAATAAGAATATCATAGGGGATAAAATTCAGTACTAGAAGAGGATTCATTTATGTGAACTCACTTAATGGATAAAAATATACTATTGTTGCATATAATTAAAAGGTTGCTTTTAATTATTGCTATGTTCATCTTTATCCAATGTAAATATAATAATAACAAAGAGGATAAGTTTATGGTTGCATCCCTTATAAAACATGATACTATCACGTTAGCGGTCCCTCATGACTCTCACATACCATTGCGATGATTGCATCCCTTATGGTGCTATAAACTAATGGCCATTCTCACAGGAAGGACAATTAAGACTAAGCATTGAAACTATGTATAATTATTACTTTATTATGATTGGAACGAGGTATTTTATTGTTCATTATTATTTTTTTAATATAACAATTAAAGTTATCGATGCAATGCAAATAATATAATTGGTAGTAGAAAATCAATATGTATAACATTGATTCCACCGATTGACTTTGATATTAAACCATTATGAATTGAATTATTTTATAGAAATAATCATATTCATCTTTAACTATTTATCATATTAGGATGTGGATCTCTATCTCTCTCGTTTTGTAATAATTTTTGTTTGGTTTACGGATTCATCCATTGCACCTTATGTGAGAATTCCAGTTAGTTTTATTATCTATCCTTAAGATGATCGATTTTGTTTTATAGAAATTTTTTATCGATCATCAGAGTATATTGAGAAGTGCACACGGTGACCAGCCCAGAAATTCAACATCCTTTAATTACGCCCTTCATTTGAAGAGAAAATTTCTAAAAATATATCGTAATTAATGTTCGAATAACGAATACCTAAATGATAATTTAAATATCCTACCACCCGAGACTTCATCCATTGCACATCATGCAATTATTCATAGAAGAGGAATGACATTCACATGATCGTCAATTATGACAAATCCTCTATTATGCAATTTTTTTAGAAACATTAATTTTAGAAATTTATGAAAAATTTCATTTTACCTCTCATAATTTTATTTTTATTTTTATTTTGAAAAAATACTTCTAAATTATCAAATATTCCTCCACTCTTTAAAATTATAATTTTTATTGTTGGGATAACATGATTGACTAGAGAGGGGTGACTAATTAATGGATATGTCTGATCTTATGTTCAGAAATAAATGAAAAGAAAAAAAAAATAAAACATCATCTGCTTCATAATCTATAGATCTTAATTTCAAGAGTAATTTATCCGCGAATAGCCACTGATCTTTCTTCTTCATGGATCTTTTAATTTTCAGAGACATATAGAATTTGTTTATAATCACGTAAACATTTACAATGAAAACACTTTAGAAAAATTTATCTCATTTGATCATTCGGACGTTCACCATCTTACCAGCTCGATCTTTAATCTTTCACTTTGATATGCAAAGTCCTGCTCACGTAATGCACTAATGCATCGATGGTACAACGGTAAAACATCTTCGTAAATTTTTTTTAAGTATTATTAAATCTTAATTTCAGTGAATTAATGAATAATTTTTTTTTAATGAATAATTGATCTAAGAATGTTAGACTGATGTATTACTCGTTACGATGAAATATTTTCATAGAATAGAACAGATCGCTCCTAAGATTAAGTAACCTAAGTTGAATGTCTAACATCAATTAAAAAAACATATCCTGATCAATTAAACTTAATTATATGGGAGTAAACATTGTCCCAACAAGCATGATTCTATATTATTTATTCAAACTTCTTCTAGAGACATGGTAGTAATTGTAGTAATACGCTGCCATAGTTATCCCATGAAGACTTTAACTTATGTACAATTCAAATAAATTTCTTCTTTATTGTTGAGTGCATGTGATAGCATTTTTTTTTAAATTTGGCAATTGACTCTATAATGAGAATATAATTTACCTCTTTCACATAATTTAAAAATTAATTGTGAGAAATATTGAAAGATTATTGATGTAATCATCTATAAATTAAAGTTAATCAGTTTAACTAAACTCGAGCTTGAATTTCAATATTTAGACAATATGTGAGAAGAGATTAAATAGATCAAAGTTGACTGCATATTTGATGATATGTGAGATGGAAGTCAAGTAGATCATGAAGAGTTGGATATTTTACTGGAAAGACCTAATTGGAGATTAGACAAGGTAAAGTCATAATGCAAGGGTTAGGCAAGGGTAAAGTCCAAGTAGATTAATTAAGGAGGACCGCACGTTGGCAAAGAAAAGTTCAAGTGGATTAAGGAAGATCGCACGTTGACAAAGAAAAGTCCAAGTGAATCAAGGAGAACCGCACGTTAGCAAGTGGAAAGACCTAACTGCGATTAAGTAAAGGAAAGTTCAAGTGGGTCAAGGAGGACCGCACGTTGGCAAGTGGAACCTAACTGCAATTAGGTAAAGGAAAGTCCAATTGGGTCAAGGAGGATCGCACGTTGGCAAAGGAAAGTTCAAGTGGGTCAGGGAGAACCGTACGTTGGCAAGCGAAAAGACCTAACTACGGTTAAGCAAAGGAAAGTTCAAATGGGTCAAGGAAGACCATGCGTTGGAAAAGAAAAGTCCAAATGAATTAGGGAGGACCGTACTTTGGCAAGTTGACAAAGTCTAAGTGGGTCAAAGGTTGACTGGGCACTTGGTGATCCGAAGTCCAATGGAAAGTTGGCAAAATCCAAGTGGGTCAAAAATTGACCGGACACTTGGTGGGGAAGTCTCAATAGGTCACGGTTGATCGAATGTTGTATAAGGGAACCCTAGACTTGGATTCGATTAGGAAATTCTTACAAAAACACAGAAAGGGTCTGAATCAATTGGGTCAAGACTAATCAATTAGAGCCACTCCATTCAATTAGGATGAATTCCTAATCGATTGGGAGCTTTGTGAAAAGAAATCATGAAATTATGGCTGGATTAATTGGCCCAATCAATTTAGCTATTGTTAATCGATTGAGCCAATCGATTAGGTAGCGTTTTATCACGAAAAGGAAGAATCGATTGAGGTAGTAGATAAAGAAGGCTTAATCGATTGAGCTAATCAATTAATGTCTTTTCGCGAGAATGCATAGGGTTGTGGAATCGATTAGGTAATTGATTAAAGTTATCTGAATCGATTGGGATGACTCACTAATCGATTAGGTTCGAAAAAGAATCATTCTGCAGGTGCGCTAACGATCAGATGATATGACAATTGATTGGGGGAAAAGTTGAATCGATTGAGAGGCGTTGAGTAAACCGTAGAAAAGGGTTTTCGCTAAGATTGAAAGGCAACGCTCACACACATTTTGGTTGCCAGTTCTTGGGGGTTTGGGAGAACAGGTGCTATACTATATATTTTCTACCACCAAGAGGCATCTACAAGCTATAAGAGATCAAGCAAGGTGTTTATTGTATTGCATATTCATTTCCTTGTTATATTTTCTTGTTATGAGCTTGTACGAGGTTTCTCTACCTCTAGATTATTTTTAAGAATGAGTGTTTTTTATAGTGGAGTGTGTGCACTATGTGAATCCTTAGATTAGTCACCTTAAGGAGGTGGATACCAAGTAAATCCTAGTGTTAGCAATTGTTTCGAGTTTTCCATTGCAAAAAATCATCAACAAAACTTTTGAAGCTAATCACCCCTTCTAGCTCCCAAAGTATTCTAACAAGTGGTATCAGAGAAAAACTACTCTTCATTGGATTAATTGCAGATAGAGCAATTAGCTATAAGAAGAAGAAGAAGTTTTGAAGCTTGAAGCCCTAAATTTTAACAAGTCAAAGGATTTATCTTCAAAGGAGCTCAACTTTAAAATGAATTCCAAGATGGACTCAAATTTGACATCCGGACACCTCCATTGTTCCAAACGAGAAGCTTCGACATATGGAAATCAAGAATGGAGAGCTTTTTGATAATGAACATAGAGCAATAGTTTACTCTAATAAAGAGTTTTGAAGCCCCAAGAGGTTCAAAGAATAAATGAATTGAGGAACAAATCAAGAGATGCGAGCCAATGAGAAAGTAACCAAATTATTGGTTAATTTATTGTCGAGCACCATCTTGTGCAAGATTGGAGAATATCAAGATGCCAAGGAGCTATGTAGTAAGTTGGCACAACTTCATGAAGATCCAACCTCGGGGCAAAGTGAAGTAAAATCCAAAGAAGAAAACTCTTTGGATCAAGAACAAGAGGTTTTGGAAGTTGAAAGATGCTCAACATCCGATGATAAAGTTGAAGAGTCATCCACCTTAAGGATTGAGGGGGAAGGAAGCTCATCGATACCGGAACAAGAAGAAACCTCTACTTCCGGATCAAATGAAGAAAAATGTGTCACCTCTACAAGCAAAGGTATAAAAATTCTAATTTATAAAAATAAAAAATCATATCATTTGCTTTGAGTATAGGGAGAATGGATACTATAAGAGTAAGTATCTAAAGTTGATCAGGAAAAAGGGTCAAGTGACACCCAAGGGCAAGGAGAAGCTAAAGGAGGTTATCCCCATGGTGTGCAAGAGCAAAAAGCACATTGTATACCTTTCTTACAATTAAAAGGGACATTATCAGAACCAATGTCCAAGGGGAAGAGATTCGACCGAGAAGAAAGGAGGAATCTCAAGTCAAGGGGGGAGCTTCTAAGGGCAAGTATAAGGCACCATTAGTAAATGATACTTATTTAAATCATGATTAAAAGCATGTTAGAAATATTTTTTTATCATTTTAATGTGATTTATCATGAAAATAAGAAGAATAAAAAATCTAGGGAAAATTATAAATCTTTTCATGCTAGGACTACCTTACCTAAGGATAGCAAGGTAGATAACAATTTAGACAAGAAATCAAAATAAATTAAATATGTGCCTAAAAAGAAAAGTATCCAAGTCAATAATAGAAAATCTAAATTTGAGGATTTAATGATAGAAAATCAAGTTTTGAGTTCAAAACTTGATAAATTAGAAAAATTCCTTAAAAGAATGGAAAATTTGGTTAAGGGGTCAAAAGAGTTAAACTTTAGTTTAGGAAAGCTAAAGTCATCCAAGGGCAAGAAGGGTTTGGGGTATAAACCTAAGTCCAAGGAAAATGTGATCTCTTATCATAGAGTTTTATATGATTATGGAACTAACTCTAGGTCTAGGAGTCAAACCAAGGTTACAAGAGAGACTATTCCTAGAGTTGACCTTGTGGAGACTAGTGTGACCAAAGCTTCTAAGAAGCCTAGGAAGACCATTAGGAAGGTATCATGAGGTTATCCCTAGTGAATACTTAGAACATCCAAGGAGTACCAATAGATTTTAGGTTCCTAAAAGTATGTTCTCTACACCTTAAGTGAGTTTAGAGTGTGTCAATTCTAAATGGAAGGGTAGTTAACTCAACCGTGGTGAAGTTGACATTTTGGGATATTTTCAAGGTAATGTTACACCTTGAAAATGAAGGATTAAATTTTTATTCTTGAAAGAGTAAGAATGTAGCAATAAATTTAGAAATTGATGATTAAATTCCACAATTAGGAGAGCAGTCAAAGAAATGTCAAGTTGAGATTTAACATTTTCTTGGGAGAAAAAGGACCAACTTAGGTTTAATTTTAAATTTAGTGATTAGTTAGTGATACTTAGATAGATAATCTAAATATTTTCTTTATGCTAAAATTATCATGATTGTGTGCCCTATAATATGTCATGACATCATTCCTTTTGCATTCATATATTTATGAAAAATATCATATGTTATGTTTGTTGTTGCAGGGTGCACCAGAATCGAACTTGAGTTTTGATGTTATTAAAAGTTCAAGTTAAGTCTTATTGTGATATGATAAATTGACTAAGTGTGTAGGCTATTTACTCAACCGAGAAAAGCCCTAGTTGTTGTTGGTGCAGCGGAGGCCGGCAAGAGGGGGGGGGTGAATTGCTCCTGAAAAAATAAATATACCCTCCTCGTACTTTCAACTCAATTAGTGCAATAGTTAAATAAAACAGTAAAATAAAGACACAGGAGAATTAACCTGGTTACAACCAAGGAGGTTATTAATCCAGGGCAGTAGAAAAAGCGCAGTAAAAAAATCTCCTTTGCTGAAGGCGGAGAAGCCTTTTACACTTTCAAAAGCTCAGAACTATTGCTAGGAAACACTACAGATTGAATGCTTGAGTTGTTGTTGAATTCCTAGCTCCAGAGGCCTTTTTATAGCTCCTGGAAATTCTATCCCGAGGGTCCAAGGCGCCTCCAACAAGGTTTAAGGCGCCTCCAGCTCGGTCAGCGGATAAAACTTTATCCGCAGCGCAAACGATCAAAACAGACATGTTGAAGGCGCCTTCAACAGGGTTGAAGGCGCCTTCATAATGGAGGCGCCTCCAAGGCTGCTGGAGGCACCTCCAAGCTGGCAGCTCCATTTTTCAGCTTGGTTTCTTCAGCTTCTGATGCTCCGTTCTTTTGAGTGATTGGGACCAACCGGAATAGGGCTCACCCGAACCCAATTCCCGGCCTTCTCCTCGAGCAGCCTTCCGTCCCAACTTAACGTCCCTCGAGCGCCGCGCACGCTCTTCACGCCCACCGGAGTACTCTTCCACAGCTCTCTGGTCCTTCGGACTCACCGAGCTCGTCGGCTCCCTTCCCGTGCCGTCCTTCTCGCTAGTTGCGTCTTCCGCTCGACTTCCTGTGCTCCTAAGCTCCTGCACACTCAGACACAGGGATCAAACACAGCAGGACCTAACCAACTTGGTTGATCACATCAAAACTACCACAGGGTCCAACAATCTCCCCCTTTTTGATGTGCATCAACCCAAGTTCAAATTAGGGTTAAAATAGACATAAAATAGTAATTTTAAAGAAAAAATTACTAAACTAACAAATTAAGAATAATTTTTGCAATTAGTAAAATTGTAACACCTTTTTTTTTTTAAAAAAAAATTACAATAAGTAAACATTTAAAATTTTATCTCCCCCTTGTTTAACTCTCTCTTGAACTTGTACCTTTCTCTCCCCCTTTGATCACAGTAAAAATGGGGTTAAGAAAATATGAAAAAAAAATAACTTAAGTTAAGTGAAAAAAAATTCTAAGTTAAAAATGAAAAAAAAAAATTTAAGTCAAATTTTTGAATTTTCAGAAAAAAAATTTTCTACGTCAATATGTATTTTTCAAAAAATTTCTAAGTCAAAATGAATTTTTCCCAAAAAAAATTTCTAAGTCAAATTTTTAAATTTTCAAAAAAAATTTTCTATGTCAATATGTATTTTTCAAAAAATTTCTAAGTCAAAAAATGGATTTTTCCCCAAAAAAATTTCTAAGTCAAAAAATGAATTTTTCCCCAAAAAAATTTCTAAGTCAAATTTTTGAATTTTCAGAAAAAATTTTCTACGTCAATATGTATTTTTCAAAAAATTTCTAAGTCAAAATGGATTTTTCCCAAAAAAAATTTCTAAGTCAAATTTAAATTTTTAAATTTTCACAATCTGACTTTTTAGAATTTTAAAAAGATTTAAAAACTTTTAAAGCATTATTTAATTCTATTTTAATGCTTTTTCAGAAAATTAATTAAACATTTTCTTTCAATATTTTAGCTTCCAGGTCGTGGTGAGGCACTAGGCCTTCTTGGTTATTGGAGCAACAACCACTTCCTTAGACAAAGCTTCCATAAAGAATTTCAATGTTTAATTTTCTCACTGTAAGCTTTTAATTTTTGATAGATTAATTAAGTACAGATTTTGGAACCCAATAGAGGTTCCTTCCTACAGGATTATTCAAAAATCTAGGGGGTACATAGTTTCTTGGTATTTTCCTAAGTTGTCCTTGATGCTTCCTTATATACCAATTTAATTTACCATAAATTCTAATTTTTGACTTTGGAAATTTCTTTAAGCATGCATCATTTTTCAATTTTTCAATTTCTAATTTTAGATTTTTATTTTCTTTTTCTAAGTGATCTAATTCTTTAAACAAAGCTTTAATAAACTCAAAAGACTGTTTAGAGTTTAGGGCATGTACCTTACTTACCTCATTTTGCGATGCTCCCCCTTCATCATTGCTTTCTCCTTCTGATGTTCCTCCCCCTTCATCTATGCTCATTTCTGAGCTGGACGTTTCTTCTAGCTGATGGTTGGCCATCAGTGCTAGTCCCGAGAATTCTTCGACTTCGGAGTCGGAAGACGACGAATCATCCCACGTGGCCTTTAGATTGTGTTTGGGTCGAGTGGGCTTCTTGCTCCTTTCCTTACTTTTGCTCTTCAGTTTTGGACAGTCATCTTTGATATGTCCTTCTTCGTTGCAATTGTAGTAACGAACCACCCTTTTCTTTCGCTGGAGCTTTTTCGAATGCAATCTAAATTTGTTAGAATTTACAAATTTATTAAACCGTCTTACCAGTAGTGCTGCTTCGGATTCGTCGATCGAAGCTTCGGAATCGGGATCGTCCCTCCTTGCTTGTAGGGCGACGTCGAGGTTTGACTTCACTATTTCTTTAGGCTCTGCAATCCGAGACTCGTGAAGTTCAAAGGTAGAAAACAAACTTTCTAAGGTACTTACCTCAAGGTCCTTAGAGATGTAGTAAGCATCTACTAAGGACGCCCATTCTGGAGTCCTCGGGAAGGCGTTAAGCGCTTATCGGATGGAGTCTCGGTTCGTTACCATTTCGCCGAGATTCGTCAGTTGCGTTATCAGTTCCTTGATCCGTGCTTGGAGTTGTGCTACCTTCTCGCCGGTGTTCATTCGGAGATTCGTTAGTTGTGTTTGAAGAATGTCGCGCCTCGCTAGCTTTGCTTCCGAGGTGCCTTCGTGGAGCTCTAGGAATTTCTCCCAGAGGTCTTTTGCGGAGTCGTAGCTTCCGATCCGACTTACCTCTTGGGGCGGAAGAACGCTGAGCAAGTGAAACTTAGCTTTTTCGTTCGCCATGAAATCCGCCTGCTCCTTCTTCGTCCATTGGAACTCTTCTTTGTCTTTAGGAGCTGCAAAACCGTATTTCATTGTTAGTAAGATATCGAACTCGGTTTTGAAAAATACCTCCATTTTTCGCTTCCAAGTGGCGAAGTCTCCGTCGAACTTCAGGGGATGGATGTTCGCTCCGGCCATCGTCTTGATCGTAGTGCTTCAGTTGGCGGTTAGTCCTTCTGAGGCGATCAGGCTCTGATACCACTTGTTGGTGCAGCAGAGGCCGGCAAGAGGTGGGGGGGGGGGTGAATTGCTCCTGAAAAAATAAATATACCCTCCTCGTACTTTCAACTCAATTAGTGCAATAGTTAAATAAAACAGTAAAATAAAGACACAGGAGAATTAACCTGGTTACAACCAAGGAGGTTGTTAATCCAGGGTAGTAGAAAAAGCGCAGTAAAAAAATCTCCTTTCCTGAAGGCGGAGAAGCCTTTTACACTTTCAAAAGCTCAAAACTATTGCTAGGAAACACTACAGATTGGATGTTTGAGTTGTTGTTGAATTCTTAGCTCCAGAAGCCTTTTTATAGCTCCTGGAAATTCTATCCCGAGGGTCCAAGGCGCCTCCAACAAGGTTTAAGGCGCCTCCAGCTCGGTCAGCGGATAAAACTTTATCCGCAGCGCAAATGGTCAAAACAGACCTGTTGAAGGTGCCTTCAACAGGGTTGAAGGCGCCTTCATGATGGAGGCGCCTCCAAGCTGGCAGCTCCATTTTTCAGCTTGGTTTCTTCAGCTTCTGATGCTCCGTTCTTTTGGGTGATTGCGACCAACCGGAATAGGGCTCATCCGAACCCAATTCCCGACCTTCTCCTCGAGCAGCCTTCCGTCCCAACTTAACATCCCTCGAGCGCCGGGCACGCTCTTCACGCCCACTGGAGTACTCTTCCGCAGCTCTCTCGTCCTTCGGACGCACCGAGCCCGTCGGCTCCCTTCCCGTGTCGTCATTCTCGCTAACTGCGTCTTCCGCTCAACTTCCTGTGCTCCTAAGCTCCTGCACACTCAGACACAGGGATCAAACACAGCAGTGTTGGTGCAACCTTAGGTCAAGGTTGACCTGGTTGACCCGACTCGAGTTGACGTGACTCGAGTTGTATTTTGATGTTTGACTTGGGAAAATTATCGGTGCAACCTTAGGTCAAGGTTGACCTAGTTGTGTTGCATGTTGATGTTTGACACTCGTGAGAGAGTTCTATTCTTGATGTGGGACAAGAATAGATGTTTGGGAGATTATTGGTGCAACCGTAGGTCAAAGTTGACCTGGTTGACCTGATTTGGGAAAAGTCCAAGTATGAAGACTTGGCACGGAAAAGTCCAAGCAGGGAGCTTGGCACTGGAAAAGTCCAAGTATGGAGACTTGGCACTGGAAAAGTCCAAGCAGGGAGCTTGGCACGTGAAAAGTCCAAGTATGGAGACTTGGCACGGGAAAGTCCAAACGGAGTTTGGCAGGGAAAAGTCCCGGTGAGTGAAGCCAGGCAGTCGGGAAATCCTGGTGAGTGAATCCAGGTGAAAATCCTAGTGAGTGAAGCTAGGTGAAGGTGAAAGTCCTGGTAAGTGAAGCCAGGCATTCGGGAAAATCCTGGTGAGTGAAGCTAGGTGAATGGGAAAGTCCTAACTGGGATGTTAGGCAGTGTGGAAAGTCCTGGTGAGTGAAGCCAGGCAGTGGGAAAGTCCTGGTAAGTGAAGCCAGGCAGTGAGAAAGTCCTAACTAGGATGTTAGGCAGTGTGGAAATCCTGGTGAGTGAAGCCAGGTGAAAGTCCTGGTGAGTGAAGCCGAGCAAGGAAAATCCAGATGGATCGGGGATGATCGGACTTGGTGTTGGAAAGTCCAAGTAGGTCAAAGGAATTGACCGGACACTGGGTGGAGTTCTAGCAGTCAAGGGTGACCGGATGCTAGGGATGAAGTACCAATAGGTCAAGGTTGACGGATATTGGTTTGGAAGTCTTGGGACTTGGTTTGGGCAAAAACCAAGCTCGGATCGGTCACCGATCGATCGGTGTCTGCTGCTTGATGCGGTGACCGATCGATATCAAAAGCTCTGTTGATTCTTGATCGATCGGTGACCGATCGCAGCCAACAGAGGCGAAAGGCGGTGATCGGTCCACGCATCGATCAGGTCCCGATCTGATCGGTGCAGGGACCGATCGAGACGGCGTCGCGAAGCACGGCCAGAGTTGGGATCGGTGCGTGGACCGATCAGATGTGGCTCGATCGGTCCAGGCCGATCGAGTAGCACGCATGAAGGTTCTGTGCGCTGACTGATCGGTCTGGGGACCGATCAGCACAGGGCCTGATCGGTCCGTAGACCGATCAGGGTTCTAGCCGTTGCGACGCAACGGCTAGTTTCTTCGCTGTTTCTTCTTCGCAGGTATAAAGGGGCTGAGGGCTTCTACAGAGCTTCTTCTTCTTCCTTCTGGAAGTTTTTCTCCTGCCTGAAGCTTCTGCTTCTCCTTCTTGCTGAGCTTTGTTGAGCTCGTTGGGTGCTAAAGCTTCGCGTGAGCTTCTTCCTGTTGCTGGTTTTCTAGCTAGGCTTGGATCCGAGAAGCTGCTGCTTCCCCAGGGTTCCTGCTGACTTCAAGAAGGCAAGCAAGTGTAGTTTACATTTCTGTTCTTGTTTTCTTGTTCCTATTTGTACTCCTATTGCTGTTGCAAATATTGTGGCGAGGTTTCTCCACCCACAAGGAGTATATTGTATTAGCCGGTTCTCCGGGGACTCATCCACCGACGGATTGATAGGGCTCGTCCACCTTACGGACACGCCGAGGAGTAGGAGTATCATCTCCGAACCTCGTACATCGCTGTGTTAAGGTTTGATTTTCTTCTCCTTTCGTTTCTATTTGTATTTCCGCTGCACTAACCTAATCGTAGGAAGAAACGCGATCGATTTGGGGCGGCTATTCACACCCCCCCTCTCTAGCCGAGTACGAAAGATCCCAACAAGTGGTATCAGAGCGAGGTTGCTCTTCGACGGATCAACACCCGGGGGAGCACGGGCTAGAGATGGATCTCTATGGAGAAGATGTCACGATTCAACCCTTCTACGAGTCTCACGACAACTTCACATATTGGAAGGTAAGGATGATGTATTTTCTTAGGACTAATATGTTAAATTGGTTTTGTGTACAAGAAGGGTTTTCCCCACCGATGGATGAGGAAGGAAAACCTATCAAGAAGAAGGAGTGGACGAAAGAGCAAATCCACCAATCCACAATCAACGACGAGGTAACGAAAATTCTTGAATTTTCATTACCTAGTGATATCTTGCATAAGATAGGTAGATACAACGATGCCAAGGAATTGTGGAACAACTTAGCAAAGTTCCATGAGGAGAGCTCAAATTCAAGCCATGAAGAGGAGCTAAGTGAGCCAAGTAGCTCACATCATGGAGGGAGCGAATTGGGAGTTGAGGGCTACTCAACATCCAAGGAAGAAGAGGAGGAGAGTTCCTCTTGTTCAAGTTCGGAGCAAGAAGAAGAGACATCTACCTCCGGAAGGGATGAGGAAGAGAGCTCACACCCATCCCCAAACCTAGGTAACTCAAGCATTTCAATTTCAAATAAGTTACATATAATATGCTTTGAGTGTAGGAACATGGACATTACAAGAGTAAGTGTCCAAAGAGGGTAAGAAAGACTCCACCTGCGCCAATGTTCAAGGAAGCCGGAGTCCCAAAACGCAAGGGCAAGGAGCACATCGTGTGCTTCCAATGCAAGCAAAGGGGACACTATAGGAGCCATTGTCAGGGGAGGCAACCTCACAAGGGCAAGAGACCGGGCACAACGATAGGGGGAGCTAAGGCAAATCCTAAGGTAACCTCTAAGGTTCATTATTGCAATTCTAATAAAACTCATGCTAGTAGTTTTGTTGCAATTGTTAATAATGATAAGCATGTTAACTTTAGGAACCAATACATGTGCTTAGGAGCTAAACATGTTAGCCTAGGTAAGGATAACACTAGAAATACCAACCCTAGGATTAACGCTTCTAAAGTTAAGGAAAACCTAGGTAGAAATCCCAAGAAGACTAGACATATGCCTAGGAATATCTCAAGAGAAAATGACAAATTAAAACTTGAGGTATTAGAGAGGGAAAATCAAGTCTTGAGGTCAAGACTTGATAATTTGGAAAAGGCTCTTAAAAACATAGAGAAGTCATCTCTAGGGTTTAAGGGTCAAAAACCAATGTCCAAGGACAAGAAAGGTTTAGGTCACAAACCTAAGTCCCAATTGGTCAAGCCCACTTATCATAATGTTCCATTCGATTATGGAACAAAACCTAAGGCTAGGAAGACCATTACCAAGGTCACAAGGGGAGTCACCCCTATAGTTGACCTTGATTAGACTCAAATGACCAAGGCTTTAAAGCCTAAGAGGGTCATTAGGAGGGTTGCTAGGGAAGTTATCCCTAGTGAATATTTAGTGAACCCAATGAGCTCTAATAGGTATTGGGTTCCTAGGAGCATCTTCTCTACCCCATAAATGGGTTAGAGAGTGTCAACTCCAATAAGAAGGGTAGTTAACCCAACTTTGAGGAAATTGACACTCAAGGAGTATTTTCAAGGTTTTGAGAACTTTTGAAAATGAAATGGAATTATCATTTACTCCTTTGAAGAGCTAAATGTGCCTAATGGTGGAAATATCATTTTTAATCTTAAGTGGCACAATTTGAGGAAAACCTAGAGAAATACCATAATTGGGATTTTGGTTTTCTCTTAGGGATATATGGGCAATCTAGGGTTAGATTTTAAGTTAGCTAAGGCTAAGGATACTTAGATAGGGATTTAGGTATTTTATTTGTGCTAACTTGCCATGATTGGTTGCCATATGCCATGCCATGACATCATATTCATTTTATTATCATTTGATATGTCATGATAATGCTTAGGTTATCTATGTGTCATGTGTTAGTTTAGTTTCAAACTTTATGCCATGACATCATGACATTGGCACATGTTTTTACTTATGATATCATTATATGCCATGTCATCATCTCTTGCATTATAATCAATGAAATTGATTTAAGGACAAACATATAATTTGATATTGAGATCAAATTGATGTTTAGAAAATGCATGAGAACTTAGCCTAAGTTGACCTTAACCCATATCTCACATCAAATTGACTTGAATGTGGTTTGATACACCTTAGATGTGTGTGAGATATTAGGATCATGAGTTAGGATCAAGGTGCATAGTTTTTGTACCTAGATGAGCCTAATTCAAGAAAAGGAGGATCATAGGGAAAGCTTGTGTACAAGTCATGTACATTTAGCCCTAAGATTATGGTCCTAAATTCAAATGGTTTTAAAATCATTTTGAAATTGATTTGGAAAACCTTGATGAAGTCATCTTAGTGATTGCTTTCATCATTGAACATTGTGATACAAAGTTGAGTTAACTTTGAACTATTTCAAAGTTTTCAAATTTTGTATCAAGATTTGAAAATGGAAGTTATTTTCATAGAAAACTATTTTTCCTTGATAGTATATGTTATGAGGAGTGTATCCTCAAAGTTTCATAATTTTTGAAATTTTCTGGAATTGTTTATGGGTTTCTGAATTTCGGGTAAAAATTCAGGAATTCTGATAAGGGATCTTGGATCGGTCACTGGACCGATCCAGGAAGGAGTGGATCGGTCACTGGACCGATCCAGGGAAGTGTGGATCGGTCCGGAGACCGATCCAGTAAGAGGCAGTCCGATCCCAGTGAATGTGGATCGGTCTGGGGACCGATCCAATGGGATCCTGATCGGTCTGGTGACCGATCAGGGCGTGCCAAAAGCTGAATTTCAACTGTATATCTGAAATTCCGGCTGTGAAAGTTTGTGGTTTAGGTTTCTAAGGGTTTGAAACTCTCCAAGACATTGTTGGTGCAATGGTCAAGGGGGAGTTGACCTTTAGGGGGAGTTTTACCTAATTGTCAAGGGGGAGTTGACTTTTAGGAGGAGTTTTTACTCCTTAAGACTTTTGAGGATTAGTGATATGGGGTTATCACTAAGTTGATTGTTGAGTTTAGTATCAAGGGGGAAATTAAGAGTTTCAATGAAAGGTATGGGACTTTCATTAGGAAGAAACTCTTGACCTTGATACTCTCCTAATTCTTTTTGATGTGTGTCAAAAGGGAGAGTGTTCATTGGAGAATTATTGGAGAACCCAAGTTAGGTTATCGGGTTAACCTAAGCTAGGGGAAGAATGTCAAGGAATGTTCAAGGTAGAACATTGGAATTCTTTTTGATGTGTGTCAAAAAGGGGGAGAATTATTGGAGAAACCTAAGTTAGGTTATCGGGTTAACCTAACTTGATTATGAGTTTTGTCAAACATCAAAAAGGGGGAGATTGTTGGTGCAACCTTAGGTCAAGGTTGACCTGGTTGACCCGACTCGAGTTGACGTGACTCGAGTTGTATTTTGATGTTTGACTTGGGAAAATTATCGGTGCAACCTTAGGTCAAGGTTGACCTAGTTGTGTTGCATGTTGATGTTTGACACTCGTGAGAGAGTTCTATTCTTGATGTGGGACAAGAATAGATGTTTGGGAGATTATTGGTGCAACCGTAGGTCAAAGTTGACCTGGTTGACCTGATTTGGGAAAAGTCCAAGTATGAAGACTTGGCACGGAAAAGTCCAAGCAGGGAGCTTGGCACTGGAAAAGTCCAAGTATGGAGACTTGGCACTGGAAAAGTCCAAGCAGGGAGCTTGGCACGTGAAAAGTCCAAGTATGGAGACTTGGCACGGGGAAAGTCCAAACAGGGAGTTTGGCACGGGGAAAAGTCCTGGTGAGTGAAGCCAGGCAGTCGGGAAATCCTGGTGAGTGAATCCAGGTGAAAATCCTAGTGAGTGAAGCTAGGTGAAGGTGAAAGTCCTGGTGAGTGAAGCCAGGCATTCGGGAAAATCCTAGTGAGTGAAGCTAGGTGAATGGGAAAGTCCTAACTGGGATGTTAGGCAGTGTGGAAAGTCCTGGTGAGTGAAGCCAGGCAGTGGGAAAGTCCTGGTGAGTGAAGCCAGGCAGTGAGAAAGTCCTAACTGGGATGTTAGGCAGTGTGGAAATCCTGGTGAGTGAAGCCAGGTGAAAGTCCTGGTGAGTGAAGCCAGGCAAGGGAAAATCCAGATGGATCAGGGATGATCGGACTTCTGGTGTTGGAAAGTCCAAGTAGGTCAAAGGGATTGACCGGACACTTGGCAGGGAGTTCTAGCAGGTCAAGGGAGTGACCAGATGCTAGGGATGAAGTACCAATAGGTCAAGGTTGACCGGATATTGGTTTGGAAGTCTTGGGACTTGGTTTGGGCAAAAACCAAGCTGGATCGGTCACCGGACCGATCGGTGTCTGCTGCTTGCGATCGGTGCCCGTGACCGATCGATATCAAGCTCTGTTGGGTTCTTGTCGATCGGTGACCGATCGCAAGCAGAGGCGAAAAGAGCGGTGATCGGTCCACGGGCCGATCGGGCCGTATCTGATCGATGCGGGACCGATCGGAGAGGCGATCGCGAAGCGGCGAGTTGGGATCGGTGCGTGGACCGATCAGATGTGTTTGATCGGTCCGCCGATCGAGTGCCTGAAGGTTACGTACCTTGTTGTCGATCGGGGACCGATCGGCCGAACTGATCGGTCCGTGAGACCGATCGGGGTTCTAGCTGCTATGACGCGGCTAGTTTCTTCGCCGCTTTTCTTCTTGGCGGTATAAAGGGGTGAGGGCTTCTACAGGGTGCTTCTTCTTCCTTCGAAGTTCTCACTGAAGGCTAAGTCTTTCTTCTTGAGCTTTGTTGAGCTCGTTGGGTGCTAAAGCTTCGCGTGAGCTTCTTCCTGTTGCTGGTTTTCTAGCTAGGCTTGGATCCGAGAAGCTGCTGCTTCCCCAGGGTTCCTGCTGACTTCAAGAAGGCAAGCAAGTGTAGTTTACATTTCTGTTCTTGTTTTCTTGTTCCTATTTGTACTCCTATTGCTGTTGCAAATATTGTGGCGAGGTTTCTCCACCCACAAGGAGTATATTGTATTAGCCGGTTCTCCGGGGACTCATCCACCGACGGATTGATAGGGCTCGTCCACCTTACGGACACGCCGAGGAGTAGGAGTATCATCTCCGAACCTCGTACATCGCTGTGTTAAGGTTTGATTTTCTTCTCCTTTCGTTTCTATTTGTATTTCCGCTGCACTAACCTAATCGTAGGAAGAAACGCGATCGATTTGGGGCGGCTATTCACACCCCCCCTCTCTAGCCGAGTACGAAAGATCCCAACAAGCAGGACCTAACCAACTTGGTTGATCATATCAAAACTACCACGGGATCCAACAGTTGTGTCTAGGCAAGAAAGTTTTAGCAAATCGTGGAAACAAGATACGAAGCTTAGGTAGGTTCAGAGGACCTAGCACCTAGTAGCAAGACTCGATAGGTTTGGAGGTCCTGATATCGAGAGAAGCCTTAGCAAGACAATCTGATGTTAAGAAAGTAGGTTGATGTAAGCAACTAGAGTGGAGCGACGGGGAGGTCATATCCTAGGAAGGGATAAACCCTAGGTCGCTGATCCAACTAAAGAAATCAGGAGGTTTTCATGTTGAGATCAAGATATATCTTATAGTCTATTTTTACTCATGCAATATTATACTACTGTACTAACTTTGTATTGCATGGATGCTTTTTATATTTGATGTGGTAATGATGAGGGGCCCCACCCCGCGATCATGGTGGAGGTCAAAGTCAAGGCGATCAACGCGTTGATAGCATCAGTCGATCAGGGCGAAGCATGCCCTGACCGGGGAAGAAGGCCCCAATCCACCCTCCTTCGACACGGGGAGGAGTCAAACGACCGACGCTCAAAGGATTATTGGAAGTCGAACGGAGGAGGAGACAAGGTGCAGAAGCCGAGCCGAGCGACTACCCCGCTCGGCCAGACAGCAGAGCTCGATAGGGGAAGTTCAACTTCGGCCGAGAGGCTACCCCGCTCGGCCTGGTAGCAGGTCTCGACAGTGGCAGTGGCAGAGGGAAACTTCGTTCGAGCATACGCATAGAGTAGTGAGGTTTTGGCCGACCGAACGGGGCACCAGAGCGGTGAATCACCGGTCGAGCGACTAACCCGCTCGGCCTAGTAGTACACTCCCTCAGATATCCAACAACAACCTTTTGGGAGTTGGTGCCACCGACACCAGGCATGGGCCAACACCGGGGACCCCTTTCCTAACTCGGCACCGACGTAGTTTGTATCGCAGGTCCGAGCGAAATCTACAGGTAGTCAGCGGGATCGCCACATCCCCAACTTTCCATCTCTTAGACTTTCAGATAGGATCATATTTGGCATCGTTTGTGAGAACATAGCCTGCATCCGTGCCAAGAAGATGGAGGACGCTAGACGACTCACCACAGTGGCACTCACCCAGGAAGAGCTCGACATGCTCATGCAAGCCCGAGCGACAAAGATGATCGAGCAGCAACAACAACAGGCATTAGCCGATCGGCAAGCGCTGCAGCCTGCAACATCGGCGGCAGGGAGACGAGCGGGGCAAGAAGATTGAGCGGAGCAAATTTTCATATGGGGGTAGAATAGAAGGCCGACAGACACACAAGGGGAAGCGCCGCCCGCGCCGATCCCCTTTTATCGCGCCTTGTTCTAAACCCCCTCGGAAATAGTCCAGGCGAATCAAGAGTGAGGATCGTCTTTGGATGATGCTCCCATTCGGGATACAAGAAAAGGCAAGGCGCTCAGAAGCAACGCGTCGCCCAAATGGATCAATCGGAAGTTCTCTGAGGAGATCTTACAAGATCCTCTGCCCAGACACTATACCCCGCTGGCGATCGAGACATACAATGGATTGACTGATCTAGATGGTCATCTGGATAGGTTCAATAATGAAGTCACGCTGCACCAATATACAAATGGAGTACTGAAGTGCCGAGTCTTCCTCACTACCCTCTCCGGATCGGCGCATCGTTGGTTTCGAAGACTATCGGATGGCTCAATACGAAGCTTCAAGGACTTCCGAGCTGCCTTCCTATATCATTTCACCACCAGCCAACGCTACCAGAAGACGAGCGTCAACCTATTCTCCCTGAAGCAAGGATCGAAAGAAACGCTCCGAGCCTACATATAGCGCTTGAATCAGGTAGCCATGGGCATCCCCTCTTTCTCATCCGAGATAATGATGAATGCCTTTACTCAGGGGCTCGTCGAGGGAGACTTCTTTCGATCGCTTATCAGGTAGCTGTTGGTTGCTACTCGGAAAACCTAAAGGTTCCACTGTACAAAAATTTTGTACAAAGGTCTGAACCTTTTCCTAGCTACCATGTGTTCTTTTAAATTAAATTTTGGATCGCCTGCGGAACTTAACACGTTTGATCCAAAACTTAATCTATTTGTTCTTTTAGGTTTTGACTTGGGTCTCCTGCGGAACTTAACACGTTCGACTCAAATCATCTTAAGTTATTAATTCCATTAAATATTAATTTCCATAATTGGTTCCCAATACTGACGTGGCGAGGCACACGACCTTCTTGTATATGGGAGCAACCACCACCGACTAGACAAAACCTTTTATAGAAAGCTAATATTTAATTTCCTAAAATAACTTTAGGTCAACCGAAAAGAACAATCAAATCACAAGGAAAACAAAAACAAAGAAACACTATATCGAAAACAAATTCGAAACACTAGAATCGTATGCCTCTTGTATTTAGTATTATTTCCAAAAATAACTAGTATGATGCGGAAAGAAAAAATTACTAGTTATACCTTTTAGAAAGACCTCTTGATCTTCTACCGTATTCCTCTTCTAACCTCGGACGTTGTGTGGGCAACGATCTTCTGAGATGAGAACCACCAAGCACCTTCTTCTTCCTTACAAGTTTCAGCCATCAAAACTTCTCCTAGGATGAAGAGGTTCGGCTACCACCACCATGCTCCAAGGGATGCTAGAAAAGAGGCTTCTTTTCTCTCATTCTTCTCCTTCTTAGATCCAGCCACCAAAGCTATCTCCACCATGAGAAGGTTTCGGCCACACAAAGGAGAGGAGAGGAAAGAAAGGGCCGGCCACACCCAAGGAGAAAAGAGAGGAAAAATAGAATAGAGTCGTTAGCCTTGAAGCCTCCTCTACCCCCTCTTTTATAATCCTTGGTCTTGGCAAATAAGGAATATTTAATAAAAACTTCCTTAATTCTTTTGCCATTGAAAAGGAAAATTTATTTAATTAAAATAATTTTCTCTTTTCAAATTATAATGGTCGGCCACTCTTCTCCCCAAAACAAGGAGAGTTTTAATTAAAACAAAAATTAAAACTTCCTAATTTGTTTCTAGAAATTTATAAAAATTTCTCCAATAATTTTAATCCCTTCATGATTGGTTAATAAAAAGAAATTTTATAAATTAAAATCTTTCTTTTAAACATGTGGATAATTTTCAAAAAGGAAAGTTATCTCTAAAAATTAAAATCTCCTTTCAATCTACAAATAAGGAAAGATATTAAATCTTTTCTTAATCTTTTGTAGAAACTAATAAAAGAGAATTTTTAATTTTTAAACTTTCTTTTAAATCATGAATATAATTAAAAGGAAAGTTTTTACCAAAATTAAAATCAACCTTTTAATCTACAAATAAGGAAAGAGATTTTAACTCTTCTCTTAATCTTTTGTAGAATCTTATAAAAGGAAGGATTTTAATTTTTAAACTCTCTTTCAAATTATATTATTCACATAAGAAAAATTTTAAAATTAAAATTCCTTTTTATTTTAATAGGGCCGACCACATGAATTCACCCATGAACATACCCATGGCCGGCCCTAGCTTGGTCTCCAAGCTAGCTTGGCCGGCCCCTATAGGATGGGTAAGAAGGTGGGTATAAGTGGGTATAGTACTCTATAATTAAGAGGCTACGATAGGGACCGAGAGGAGGAATTGGTTTTGGTCTCCCGATAAAATTAAGCATCCCGTGCTTGCCCCGAACACACAACTTAATTTTATCAATAATAATTCATTCCACTAGAGAACTATTATTGAACTACCGCACCAATCCCAAATTACATTTTGGGCTCCTTCTTATCATGAGTGTGTTAGTCTCCCTGTGTTTAAGATAACAAATGTCCACTAATTAAGTAAGTTACTAACAACTCACTTAATTAATATCTAGCTCCAAGAGTAGTACCACTCAACTTCATCGTCATGTCGGACTAAGTCCACCTGCAGGGTTTAACATGACAATCCTTATGAGCTCCTCTTGGGGACATTCTCAACCTAGATCACTAGGACACAGTTTCCTTCTATAGTCAACAACACACACTATAAGTGATATCATTTCCCAACTTATCGGGCTTATTGATTTATTGAACTAAATCTCACCCATTGATAAATTAAAGAAATAAATATCAAATATATGTGCTTGTTATTATATTAGGATTAAGAGCACACACTTCCATAATAACTGAGGTCTTTGTTCCTTTATAAAGTCAGTATAAAAGGAACGACCTCAAATGGTCCTACTCAATATACTCTAAGTGTACTAGTGTAATTATATAGTTAAGATAAACTAATACCTAATTACACTACGACCTTCCAATGGTTTGTTCCTTTCCATCTTGGTCGTGAGCCACTATTTATAATTTATAAGGAACCGATAACATGATCTTCTGTGTATGACACCACACACCATGTTATCTACAATATAAATTAATTGAGCAACTACATTTATCATAAATGTAGACATTTGACCAATGTGATTCTTATTTCTAGATAAATGTTCATACCAAAAGCTAGGCTTTTAGTATACACTCTAACAGTAGCCACCCAGGGACTTCGACCACATGCTCAAGAAGGCCAACGAGTGCATAAATGTGAAAGAAGCCCAAGCGACCAGAAGAAAAGAGGTGCCAACCGAACCCTCAGCGCTGACCGAGCGCCACCATCAAGCATCCATCAGCCGCCCAAGGAGTCGAGGGTCGAAGGAGAGCGGCCGCACTAGGAGACCATGACACATGTCGTGCAGCATGTGACTTCCGGTCGGCAGAAGGCAGCAAAAGGCAAAGATTGGACACTGATGTTCTGTTCTTTCCACTAGTCAGCGACCCACAACACGCGTGATTGCCGCAGTCTGACACTAATTGTCAGCCGACCAGCTCCAAGAGGATTCTGCTGCCAATCTCCTTCTCCCGATCAACGACAAAGACATCGATCTACCGGGCTGCGAGAGGAAGAAAGAAGGTCGCCCGAGTGGCACCATCAACATCAGTGGAGGGATGGCACTGACCCCTCCCGAGTCCTGGCAGAGTGAAATAGACCCTCTGCTCAGGAAGAAGAAAACAGAAGCAACACATCTCGAGGAGAAATAGGAATGATCGTCGGAGGGCCAACCTGCGACGACTCCAACCGAGCCAGGAAGTCGTACGCTCGGTGGCTGGAGATCCACGTGGTAGGATGCAGTAGGGAGAAGGCCGATGAGCCTGAGATCAGCTTCGGTCCTAGCGACTTGGAGGGAGTGGTGATCCATCATGATGACACACTGATTATCCGGGTGGTAATCGCTAATTACACTATTCATTGAACTTTTGTTGATACAGGGAGTTCGGTAAACATTATCTTCAAGAAGGCATTCAATCAATTACAAATTGATCGGAATGAGCTATTGCCCATGATGACCCCTCTTTACGATTTCACTGGCAATGAAGTGCTACCGTTCGGACAAGCCCGGCTGACCATCTCGCTCGGGGAAGAACTATTGAGGAGAACCAGAACCACGAACTTCATCATGGTGGACGCACTGTCGGCCTACAACATTATCTTGGATCGACCGGCCCTCAATGAGTTCCAAGTGGTAGTATCTACTTACTGTCAAAAAATCAAGTTCCCGGTAGATGACCGGGTGGGAGAGGTCAAAGGCGATCAGTTGGCCGCTCGGCGATGCTATGTCGAGATGGTCAAGTCCGAGGCGAGAAGCGCTAGGAAAAATCCACGCTTAGAGGTGAACACAATCACTGAAAAACCTCCTACATTGATGTATGAAGAAAATGAGGAGGTACAGATTCACCCCAGCCGAACGGAAGCCACCACCTTTATCGCCACCAACCTAGAGGTGGAGAAGAAGACAAAGTTGGTCACCCGCCTTAGACAAAATCATGATGTGTGTTGGTGCAATATCCTTTAGGTCAAGGTTGACTGAGTTGACCAAGCTTGGGTCTTGGTCATAGTTTCGATGTTTGATAATACATGTAGACACATGGACAATGCAGGTGCAGTTGTTCATGTGGGGAGATTCTGATCAGGGATTGATCAGTGTGATTGAAGGAGAGTCAAGTAGGTCAAGAGTGACTGGATACCTGACTAGGAAGTCCTAACTGGTATGTTAGGCAGCAGAAGTGAAAGTCCTGGTGAGTGAAGCCAGGCAGAAGGAAAGCCCTAGTGAGTGAAGCTAGGCAGGTGAAAGTCCTGGTGAGTGAAGCCAGGTGAAAGTCCTAGTGAGTGAAGCTAGGCGATTGGAAAGCCCTAGTGAGTGAAGCTGGGTGGTGAAAGTCCGGTGAGTGAAGCCGGTGAAAGTCCTAGTGAGTGAAGCTAGGCGGTTGGAAATCTGGTGAGCAAGCGGTGAAAGTCCTAGTGAGTGAAGCTAGGTGAAAGTCCTGGTGAGTGAAGCCAGGTGAAAGCCCTAGTGAGTGAAGCTAGGCAGATGGAAAACCCTAGTGAGTGAAGCTAGGTGAAAGTCCTGGTGAGTGAAGCCAGGCAAGGGAAAATCCAGATGGATCAAGGATGATCGGACATCTGGTGTTGGGAAGTCCAAGTAGGTCAAAGGATTGACTGGATACTTGGCACGAGGAAATACAGATAGGTCAAAGGGATTGACCAGACATCTGATGGAAGTCCAAGTAGGTCAAGGGAGTGACCAGATACTTGGCATGAATAGAAAAGTCTAAGTGGGTCAAAGGGATTGACCAGACACTTGGTGGGAAGTCCTAGCAGGTCCGGATGCTAGGCATGGTGTATCAACAGGTCAAGGTTGACCGGATGTTGGTTTGAGAGGCTTGGGACTTGGTTTTGGGAAAAAACCAAGTGCTGGATCGATCAGTGGATCGATCCAGGCCTTTCCTAGCGAACAGAGAGCCTCTGGATCGATTCGTGGATCGATCCAGATGTCCAAATCGATCCGTGGATCGATTGGGACGTGGCTGCTTTGCGCGATAAGCGCTGGATCGATCCGTGGATCGATCCAAGCATTTTTTCAGAGCACAGAGGCGCTCTGGATCGATCCGTGGATCGATCCAAAGAATATTCGAATCGATCGGGATCCGACCGTTGCGTCGTATTTGAGCTGCAGGCGTGCGTTGGCTGCAGCAACTCTTCACCGATTCACTCCAGATCTCTCGCCAGCTTCTCCACAGCACTTGAAAAGCTCAGATCGCCAGTTCTTGAAGGATCTTGGAAGGTTTCCAAGTCAAGAGGCGGATCAAAGTCAAGAAGAGAAGCTAGGGTTAGGGTTTGTACTCATTGTAAGCTTGTAAGCTTGTATTTCTTGTATCCTTTCCCTCTCTTCGTGTACTGAGTCTTGTAGGGCTTCTCCGCTCTTGGTAGTTACCATAAAGAAGAGTTTTATTAGTGGAGGGTGCGTGCGTAGGTGTGGATCCTTGGACTAGTCACCTCTTGTGAGGTGGATACCAAGTAAACCAACCTTGTTAGCGTTGTGTGATTTGTTTCTTTGTATTTCCGCTGCACATCTTTGAAGGAACAAGCAACGCCGAGCACCGAGCGAACGCGACGAGCTATTCACCCCCCCCCCCTCTAGCTACTTTTGGTCCTAACAAGTGGTATCAGAGCGAGGCCGCTCTTCACCGGAATCATCGCCGGAAGGGTCAAGCATAACAAGAAAAGCTAGAGGGTGAAGAAGTTGGAGTAAATTCTTCAAGTTCAAGATTTTATCAAGCTCAACTTCAAGATGCAATTCCAAGATGGACTTGGATTTGACACAAGGGTGGCTCCACCATATTCATCTACAAGCTTCGATTCTTGGAAATCAAGAATCAAAAATTTTTTTATGATGGAGATAGAGCAATGGTTTGCTCTCATGGAAGGTTTTGAAGCTCCCACAAATTCCAAGGGCAAAGTACTCAAAAGGAGCAAGTGGAGCAAAGACCAAATCCAAAGATGTGAGGCCAATGACAAAGTGACCAAGCTTTTGGTCAATTTATTGCCAAGCAACATCTTGGAACAAATTGGAGAGTTTGAAGATGCCAAGGAGCTTTGGAGCAAATTGGCAAGAATTCATGAGATCCCCTCCACTGTACCAAATCAAGGAGAACCAAAGAGGGCGACTCATTGGATCAAGACCAAGAGGAGGACTCCGAGGTTGAGAGATGCTCAACCTCCGAAGAAGAAGTCCAAGAAGAAGCTTCATCTTCAAGGGAATGCAACGAAGGGAACAAGGAGGGAGCATACTCCTTGTTTCATATTCAAGATGATGAAGCCTCCACCTCTAGGATTGAGGGGGAGCAATCCTTGGTGACGCCGGATCAAGATGACGGAGAATCCTCTACATCCGGGTCAAGAGAAGAAGAGGATGAAGAAGCTTCTACCTTCACAAGTCAAGAAAAATCAAATGGAGGGGAATCAAGGTTCGATCAAGAGGAAGCTTCCACCTCCAGATCCAAAGGAAAAGATGCCATCTCTACAAGCGAAGGTATAAACATTTCAATTAATAATAAAAATCATATTATATGCTTTGAATGTAGGGAACATGGGCACTACAAGAGCAAGTGCCCCAAATTGGCCAAGAAAAAGGGCCAAATGGCACAAAAAGGAAAGGAGAAGCTCAAGGAGACCATTCCCGGAACAAAGAAGAGCAAGGAGCACATTGTGTGCTTCTCTTGCAATCAAAAGGGGCATTACCGAAGTCAATGCCCCAAGGGAAGAGTCCTCAAGGGGCTCCGGAACCGGGGAGCCCAAGGTAAAGAAGAAGGTAACATTTATTGAGCCTACCCCCTTACATTATGGTGAAAAGCATGATAGTTCTAACTTTTATCATTTTAATGCAATTTACCATAAGAATAGAAAGCATGAGGGCTTTAAGGAAAAACATGTGGCCCTATATGCCAAAACTACCCAACCTAAGGTTAGGAAGGTAGATAGACACTTGAGCAATAACTCTAAAGATAATAGACACATGCCCAAGATAAAAAATGCTCATGGACCAAAACCTAAGGATTTAATGATAGAAAATCAAGTCTTGAAGTCAAGACTTGACAAACTAGAAAAGACCCTAAAAAGGATGGAGAATATCCTTAAAGGGCAAAATGAGCAATACCTAGGGCTAGGAGCACAAAGGTCATCCAATGGCTATAGAGGTTTGGGATACAAACCCAAAGCTAAAAAGGATGTGCCTAGTTATCATAGGGTTCCATATAGCTATGGAACAAACCCTAAGTCTAGAGGTCAAGTCAAAGATACAAGGGAAGATATCCCTAGAAGTATCTTTGCAACCAAAGTGACTAAGACTTCTAAGAAGTCTAAGAAAGTCACTAACAAGGTCACAAGGGAGGCTATCCCTAGAGTTGATCTAGAAAATGTGACCAAGGCTTCTAAGAAGCCCAACAAGGTCACTAGGAAGGTATTTAGGGAAGTTATCCCTAGTGAGTACCTAGAGCATCCAAGGAGCACCAATAGGTGTTGGGTTCCTAGGAGCATCTTCTCTACCCCATAGATGGGTTAGAGAGTGTCAACTCCGATTAGAAGGGTAGTTAACCCAACTTTGAGGAAATTGACACTCAAGGAGCATTTTCAAGGTTTTAGTTAACCTTTGAAAATGAAATGGACCTATTGATTACTCCTTGAAAGAGTAAAATGTGTCTAATGGTGAAAAATTGATTTTATCTTAAAATGGCACAAATTGGGAAAACCTTGAGAAATACCAAGTTGGGATTTTGGTATTCTCTTGGAAATTTAAGGCAATCCGGGCCTTGATTTATGTAATCACTCTTGAGGAAAAATGGAATATGCCAACATTTGAGGACATATTTACTTTCAATTGGCATACATTAAATCAAGAAAATTAGAAATGCCAATTTAGGCTTTGGCATTCTCTTGAAGCACTTTAGGGCAATCTAGGTTTAAGTTGTAAGTTTAGCTAAGACTTTAAGGATACTTAGATAGTTAATCTAGGTATATTTTATTTATGCTAAATCTTGCCATGATTGTTTGCCCATCATATGCCATGACATCATGTCTAGTTTTGCATTCATGTTTTATTATGAAAAATCCAAAAATACCATGTCATGACATTCATACATCATGTAGTTATAGAATATTTTTCTTTTGAAAATTATTTTATTTTGATGTATGCCATAACATAATCATGCGTTAAATTTAATTCCTTGTAATTAAGGACAAATGGCATTTAACAACACTTATTGACAAGTGACATCCTAGGTGGATGTCTAATATTTCTAAAATGCCTAGATAGATATGCATGATCCCTAGATTAGGGCAAAAACCAAAATCTACATCTCACAAAGACTATAAGGTGACTTGTATATGATTAGTGCACATTAGATACAAGTGAGATGTTAGGATGATGAACAAAACTCAAGATGTTGATTTAGTGCATTCTTTTGAGTTTTTAGGTTCATCAAAACACATAATTATGTGTTTTCCCATCATTGGGAAAGTTAATGTACAAGTCATGTGCATTAAGCCCAAAGAACATGATGGGATATTGGTTTTTAAAAGGTTTTTAAAATGTTTTTGAAAAACCTTGGTGAAGGCTATCTTTTGATAGTAATCACCATTGAATAGTTAGACACAAACTTGAAGAAAACTCTAAAGTTTTTGCAAGTTTTCAAGTTTGTGTCAATCTTTGAAAATATGAAGTATTTTCATAGAAAACTATTTTTCTTTGATAGTATATGCCCTAAATAATGTCTACACGAAATCTCATGATTTTTGGATTTTTGTAGAATTTTCTAGGGGTTTCTGAAGTTGACTGAAATGGAATTTCAGCAACTATCAGAGCTCCGATCGATCCATGGATCGATTGGAGTGCCTGAATCGATCCGTGGATCGATTCAGAAGGCAAGTCTCCCGCGAGCAGAAGCTCGCTGGATCGATCAGCCGATCGATCCAGGTAATCTGAATCGATCAGTGGATCGATTCAGAAAGGTTCAATCGATTGGATCCCAACTCCAATCGATCCAAGTTGTTGATTTTGGCTGGGAAGGCCTGATTTCAGCATCTTTGAACCATGGTTAGTCTATGCAATCATTCCAAACCCCTAAAATACATTTGTATACAATACAAGGGTGTTTTCGTGTTGAAAACAAGGATGGAATGGTTAACGAAGACTAAGTAGAAGTTTAGGTTGAGGTTGTTTCAAATATTGAACATTTAAACCTCAAAACTTCTAAAATTTGGGTTTCCTAAGGGTTTAGGAATTCCAAGTCATTGTTGGTGCAATGATAGAAGTTACCACCATGTCTTTAGGGGGAGGGACTCTTTAAAGACATGAAAAATTATTTTTCATGAACCTTGGAAGGTGGTTAACCTTCTGTTAAGAACATGCTCAAGGTTGAGCGTTTGAACTTTAATGGGGAGTGGATATCCTCATTGTTCAAGTGGGTTCTAGTGGATAATGCTCAAGGATGGGCATTTGCCTACATTGGGGGAGAATGTAAGGTTAAGGTTAATGAAGGGTATGGGACCTTCATTATCGTGTTGACCACAACGAGTGAAGTTGTGAACAACGATGAGCAACTCTTCAGGGGGAGAGTTTTCAACAATGGGGCATTTGTTGAAGTGTGCCTAAAATTGAGGCATGGGTTGATGTGTGCTCAAAGATGGGTTGATGTGTGCCAATAGGGGGAGAATGTGTGGTTTAAGCTAGGCTTTCATTACCTATGGGGGAGCTCATAGGGGGAGAATGAAGGGAACCAACATTCATACTTTTGGCATGAATGGAGTTAAGGCTATGGGACTAGCTTAACTCAGAATGGTCCTAACTTAAAGGTATTGTCAAACATCAAAAAGAGGGAGATTGTTGGTGCAATATCCTTTAGGTCAAGGTTGACTGAGTTGACCAAGCTTGGGTCTTGGTCATAGTTTCGATGTTTGACAATACATGTAGACACATGGACAATGCAGGTGCAGTTGTTCATGTGGGGAGATTCTGATCAGGGATTGATCAGTGTGATTGAAGGAGAGTCAAGTAGGTCAAGAGGACCTGACACTTGACAGGGAAGTCCTAATGGTATGTTAGGCAGGAGGAAAGTCCCGGTGAGTGAAGCCGGTGAAGGGACCCTAGTGTGAAGCTAGGCTGTGAAAGTCCGTGAGTGAAGCCAGGTGAAAGTCCTAGTGGTGAAGCTAGGCAGTTGAAAGCCCTAGTGAGTGAAGCTAGGCGGTGAAAGTCCGGTGAGTGAAGCCGGTGAAAGTCCTAGTGAGTGAAGCTAGGCGGTTGGAAATCCTGGTGAGTGAAGCGGGGTCCTAGTGAAGCTAGGTAGAAGGAAATCCCTGGTGAGTGAAGCCGGTGAAAGCCCTAGTGAGTGAAGCTAGGTGAAAGTCCCGTGAGTGAAGCCGCAGGAAAATCCAGATGGATCAGGATGATCGGACATCCGGTGTTGGGAAGTCCAAGTAGGTCAAAGGATTGTTGGATACTTGGCACGAGGAAATCTGATGAAGGTCAAGGTTGACCAGACATCTGATGGAAGTCCAAGTAGGTCAAGGGAGTGACCAGATACTTGGCATGAATAGAAAAGTCTAAGTGGGTCAAAGGGATTGACCAGACACTTGGTGGGAAGTCCTAGCAGGTCAAAGGAGTGACCAGATGCTAGGCATGATGTATCAACAGGTCAAGGTTGACCGGATGTTGGTTTGAGAGGCTTGGGACTTGGTTTTGGGCAAAAACCAAGTGCTGGATCGATCAGTGGATCGATCCAGGCCTTTCCTAGCGAACAGAGAGCCTCTGGATCGATTCGTGGATCGATCCAGATGTCCAAATCGATCAGTGGATCGATTGGGACGCGGCTGCTTTGCGCGATAAGCGCTGGATCGATCCGTGGATCGATCCAGGCGTTTTTCCAGAGCACAGAGGCGCTCTGGATCGATCCGTGGATCGATCCAAAGCCTCCCCGATCGATTGGGAATATTCGAATCGATCGGGATCCGACCGTTGCGTCGTATTTGAGCTGCAGGCGTGCGTTGGCTACAGCAACTCTTCACCGATTCACTCCAGATCTCTCACCAGCTTCTCCACAGCACTTGCAAAGCTCAGATCGCCAGTTCTTGAAGGATCTTGGAAGGTTTCCAAGTCAAGAGGCGGATCAAAGTCAAGAAGAGAAGCTAGGGTTAGGGTTTGTACTCATTGTAAGCTTGTAAGCTTGTATTTCTTGTATCCTTTCCCTCTCTTCGTGTACTGAGTCTTGTAGGGCTTCTCCGCCCTTGGTAGTTACCATAAAGGAGAGTTTTATTAGTGGAGGGTGCGTGCGTAGGTGTGGATCCTTGGACTAGTCATCTCTTGTGAGGTGGATACCAATTAAACCAACCTTGTTAGCGTTGTGTGATTTGTTTCTTTGTATTTCCGTTGCACATCTTTGAAGGAACAAGCAACGCCGAGCACCGAGCGAACGCGACGAGCTATTCACCCCCCCTCTAGCTACTTTTGGTCCTAACAATGTGTTCGCTTGGTCGACACATGAGCTTCCCGGTATCTCCCTGAGCGTGGCTGAGCATGAGCTTCATGTCTGACCGGACGCTCGACCAGTAAAGCAAAGAAAAAGGGACTTCAGTGTGAAGCAAAATCTAATCATTCGAGCAAAGATAGAAATGCAGCAGCTTGTATATTTTTTTGAGCCATATATTGAAGGATGCAGAGTCTCGCTACACCAGTATCGAAAAATTAGCTTATGCCTTGATTATCGTCACTCGGAGGCTTCGTCCATACTTCCTAGTGCACACAATCATCATGCTAATTAACAGCACCTTGGGATGAGTCCTTCTCAACCCCGAAGCATCAGAAAGGCTAATCAAATGGATGGCCAAGCTAAGTGAATTCGAAATTCAATATCAGCCCCGAGCAACAATCAAGGCTCAGGCCTTGGCGGATTTCGTCATAGAGATCCAGAAAATCGAGTCGGGAGCAACATGAAAGATATATGTTGATGACTCGTCCACTCGGTAAGGCAACGGAATCGACATATTGTTTATCTCACCTCGGGAGGACCGGATGTAACTCTCCATTAGGTTGGACTACAGAGCCACTAATAATGAAGCAAAGTATGAGGCACTGATAGTCGGCCTATAGGCAGCTCGGCATGTGAGAGACATTAAAGTCCTCATCCACTCGGACTCTCAGTTGGTCGCTCAGCAACTATCCGGAACGTTCGAGATAAGCAATGCCCGACTCAGGCTCAATGCGGAAGCCTTCGAAAAGCTGAAGACCAACTTTCAGGAGGTTATTATACAAAAGATCTCCTGATTAGAGAATCAGGCGGCGGATGAGTTGGTAAAATTAGCCAGTTCGCTATCGCCGATCGTCATAGGACAACCGATCAAACAAGTCTCACTTGTGGCGTATATCGACCGAATGGAAGGAATAACCTTCCCTAGCGATTGGAAAATGGCCTTGATAGAGTTCTTGCGGTCGGGAGCCGCACCTGCCGATCCGGAAGAAGTTCGCTTGTTGAAGAAGAGGGTCGGATGGTTCACATTGATTGAGGACCAACTTTATAAGAGAGCCTTCTCCAGACCCTTACTCAAATGCATCGGATTGGAAGATGTCGAGTACATCATGCGGGAGGTGCACCAAGGTTCCTGCGGAGACCATCCGAGCGGCCGTGCGTTAGCTCGAAAGATACTCCTGGCTGGATATTTTTGGCTAACCCTCCAAGAAGACGTCGCTCGAACGGTGGCCACCTGCTTGTCTTGCCAGAAGTATCACAACCTTTTGTACCGATCGACTGAGGAAATGAAGGCGTCCACAGTATCTTACCCATTCAACCAATGGGGCATGGATATTATTGGGTCATTCCCCATAGCGATCGGTCAGTGGAAGTTTCTGCTCGTCGCGGTCGACTACTTCTTGAAGTGGGTGGAAGCTGAGCCGCTGGAAAGAATAACCGAGTAGATGGTCATTAAGTTTGTCTAGCAGAATATCATATGCCGATTCTGTTGGTTGCTACTCGGAAAACCTAGAGGTTCTACTGTACAAAAATTTTGTACAAAGGTCTGAACCTTTTCCTAGCTACCATGTGTTCTTTTAAATTAAATTTTGGATCGCCTGCGGAACTTAACACGTTTGATCCAAAACTTAATCTATTTGTTCTTTTAGGTTTTGACTTGGATCTCCTGCGGAACTTAACACGTTCGACCCAAATCACCTTAAGTTATTAATTCCATTAAATATTAATTTCCATAATTGGTTCCCAGTACTGACGTGGCGAGGCACACGGCCTTCTTGGATATGGGAGCAACCACCACTGACTAGACAAAACCTTTTATAGAAAGCTAATATTTAATTTCCTAAAATAACTTTAGGTTAACCGAAAAGAACAATCAAATCACAAGGAAAAGAAAAAACAAAAGAACACAACATCGAAAAACATATTCGAAATTCTAGAATCGTAAGCCTCTTGTATTTGGTATTATTTCCATAAATAACTAGTATGATGCGGAAAGAAAAATTACTAGTTATACCTTGTAGAAAAACCTCTTGATCTTCTACCGTATTCCTCTTCTAACCTCGGACGTTGTGTGGGCAACGATCTTTCGAGATGAGAAACCACCAAGCACCTTCTTCTTCTCCTAGCTAGGTTCGGCCAACACAAAGAAGCTTCACCAAGGACGAAGAACAAAACACCAACCAAGCTCCAAGGGATACAAGCTTTCTCTCCTTCTTCTTCTTCTTCTCCAAGTAGTATCCGGCCACCACAAGAACTCCAAGCAAGAGATAAGTTTCGGCCACCACAAAAGAGGAAGAAAGGAAGAGGATGGCCGGCCACAATAATTTTCTTCAAGGATGAATAATTTCGGCCACCACCAATGCTCCAAGGGATGCTAGAGATGAGACTTGCTTTCTCTCCTTCTTCTCCTTCCTTGATCCGGCCACAAACAAAAGCTCCACCAAGAAGATAGGTTTCGGCCAACAAGAGGAGAAGAGAGAAAGGGAAGGGTCGGCCACCACACCAAAGAAAAGAGGGAGAAAAATAATAGAGGTTGTTCACCATGAAGGCACCCCTACCCCTTCTTTTATATTCCTTGGCTTTGGCAAATAAGGAAATTTATTTATAATAAAATTTCCTTAACTTTCCTTAACAACAATTAATTAAGAAAAAATTAAATAAATTTTCCTAATTAATTGTATGTGGCCGACCACCTCATGTAGAGCAATTAGGATAATTTTAATCAACAATTAAAACTTCCTTTTTTGTCTTTGGAAATTTTAAAAAATAAAATTTCCTTTTAAAATCCCTTCATGGTTGATAAAAAGAAATTTCTATAATTTTAATTTTCAACATGTGAATAATTTTTCAGAGAGAAAAAATAAAATATCTTTCCAATCTACAAATAAGGAAAAAGATCTAATCTCTTTCTTTTAATCTTTTTATAGATCTTTTTAAAGAGAGATATTTTAATTTTAATTCTCTGTAATAAATTATATCTTCCACATAATAAAAATAAAAATTAAAATTCTTTTTAATTTAATGGGGGCCGGCCACCTAAGCTTGGGTTCAAGCTAGGGCCGGCCACCCATGAACCAAGGCTTGGCCAGCCCTAGCTTGAACCACAAGCTAGCTTGGTCGGCCCCTTTCTCATGGGTATGAAGGTGGGTATAGTACTTTATAAATAAGAGGCTACGATAGGGACCGAGAGGAGGAATTGGTTTTGGTCTCCCGATAAAATTAAGCATCCCGTGTTCGCCCCGAACACACAACTTAATTTTATCAATAATAATTCATTCCACTAGAGAACTATTATTGAACTACCGCACCAATCCCAAATTACATTTTTGGGCTCCTTCTTATTATGAGTGTGTTAGTCTCCCTGTGTTTAAGATAACAAATGTCCACTAATTAAGTAAGTTACTGACAACTCACTTAATTAATATCTAGTTCCAAGAGTAGTACCACTCAACCTTATCATCATGTCGGACTAAGTCCACCTGCAGGGTTTAACATGACAATCCTTATGAGCTCCTCTTGAGGACATTATCAACCTAGTATCTCTAGGACACAGTTTCCTTTTATAATCAACAACACACACTATAAGTGATACCATTTCCCAACTTATCGGGCTTATTGATTTATCGAACTAAATCTCACCCATTGATAAATTAAAGAAATAAATATCAAATATATGTGCTTGTTATTATATTAGGATTAAGAGCACACACTTCCATAATAACCGAGGTCTTTGTTTCTTTATAAAGTCAGTATAAAAGAAACGACCTCAAATGGTCCTACTCAATACACTCTGAGTGTACTAGTGTAATTATACAGTCAAGATAAACTGATACCTAATTACACTACGACCTTCCAATGACTTGTTCCTTTCCATTATGGTCGTGAGCTACTGTTTATAATTTATAAGATACTGATAACATGATCCTCTGTGTGTGACACCACACACCATGTTATCTACAATATAAATTAATTGAACAACTACATTTATCATAAATGTAGACATTTGACCAATGTGATTCTTATTTCTAGATAAATGTTTATACCAAAAGCTAGGTTTTTAGTATACACTCTAACAATCTCCCACTTATACTAAAAGACTAAGCTGCCATACATCTGATTCCCATCCATTCAACATGCCCATCAAAAGCTCTTGCCTTAAGGACCTTAGTGAAAGGATCTATAGGTCATCACCTGATGCAATCTAGGCGGCAACAACTTCTCCTCGTTTATACGATTCCTCGTATTGGGTGGTACTTGCGCTCTATTGTGTTTACTTGCCTTATAGACTTATGGTTTCTTCGAGTTTGCTACTGCACCAACATTATTACAATAAATTGTAATAATTTTTGGACAAACCAGAAATCATATCTAAGTCTATCTTGAGGTTATTGAGTTATTCAGCTTTTATGGCTACCTCAAAGGCTTGCCATATACTAAGCTTCTATGGTGGAGTCCAGAAAAACACCTATGCTTATCCAAAAGTTCTGTTCGGGTGCCTACTACCTGAAGGATGAAGATGGAAGGTAACTCGAGAGGCCATGGAGCGCGAATCATCTCCAACCCTACAGGGTCGGATGAGAGGTGTGCGAGTGAATACCATGTATTTTTGTATGTTTCTTGAACGCAGGGCAAAATATGAATGAAATAGAAGAATGCCTCTTGAGACGTGTCTCCATCAACGAACGAGCGGCGACCTTAAACTCTCGTCTCCCTCAACGGTCGATTGGCGACCTTAAACTCTCTTCTCCCTCAATGGTCAAGCGACGACCTTAAACTCTTATCTTCGTCAATGGTCGAGCGACGACCTTAAACTCTTGTCTCCATCAGTGGTCAAGCGACGACCTTGAACTCTAGTCTCCGTCAATGGTCGAGTGGCGACCTTGAACTCTAGTCTTCGTCAATGGTTGAGCAACGACCTTAAACTCGAGCCTACGGCAACAGTCGAGCGGCAACCTGAAACCTGGGTCTCTTTCAAAAGTCGAGCGGAGACTATAAACCCTTGAGGTAGAGACTCCTATGTCGATCGTCTTGTCTCGGACTAGCATTTTGCACTCCATATCTCCCCCGTTCGGGGTTGAGCGTTCTTCACTGGTTTAGGACCAGCATATCGGATCTCTGTTGGAATGTATAGTAAAAGCCTACCTTTTTGTATAAACATTTATTTAGAAATAAGAATCACGTTGGTCAAATGTCTACATTTATATGCTAAGTGTAGTTGTTCAATTAATTTATATTGTAGATAATATGGTGTGTGGTGTCACACACAGAAGATCATGTTATCAGTTCTTTATAAATTATAAACAGTTGCTCATAACTAAGATGGATAGGAACACATCATTGGAGTAGTCATAGTGTAATTTGATATTAGTTTATCTTGACTATAAAATTACACTAGTACACTCTGAGTGTATTAAGCAAGACCATTTAAGGTAGTTTCTTTTTATACTGACTATATAAAAGAACAAGACCTTTGTTATTATGGAAGTGTGTACTCTTAATCCCGATATAATAATAAGCACGTGTACTTAGTATGTATTTCTTTTACTTATCAATGGGTGAGATTTAGCTCATTAAATCAAGAGGCCCGATAAGTTGGGAAATGATATTATTTATAGTGTGTGTTGTTGATTATAGAAGAACACTGCGTCCTAGGAATCTAGGTTGATAATGTCCCCAAGAGGAGCTCATAAGGATTGTTATGTAAACCCTGCAGGTGGACTTAGTCCGACATGACAATAAGGTTGAGTGGTACTACTCTTAGAATTAGATATTAATTAAATGAGTTGTCAGTAACTCATTTAATTAGTGGGCATTCGATATCTTAAACACAGGGAGACTAACACACTCATGATAAGAAGGAACCTATATAGTAATATGTGATTGGTGCGGTAGTTCAATAATAACTCTTTAGTGGTATGAGTTATTATTGATGAACTCAAGTTGGGTGTTCGGGGCGAACATGGGAAGCTCAAGTTCATCGGGAGACCAAAACCAATTTCTTCTCTCGGTCCCTGTTGTAGCCTCTTATTTATAAAATTTTATACCCACCTAAATCCATCTTCTTACCCATCTCAAGGTGGTCGGCCAAGACATGCTTGGAGCCCAAGCAAGGGTCGGCCAAGATAAGGCTTGGATGGGTTGAGGTGTGGTCGGCCTAGCTTGGAGCCCAAGCTTAGGTGGCCGGCCACAATTAAATTAAATGGGGTTTTAATTTTAAAATATTTCCTTATGTGGAAGCCATAATTTAAAAGAGAGTTTTAAAATTAAATATTTCCTTTTATAGTTTCTACAAAAGATTAAGAGAAAGGTTTGATATCTTTCCTTATTTGTAGTTAAAAGGAAAATTTTAATTTTGGAGAAAACTTTCCTTTTTGTAATCATCCACATATTTTAATAGAGAGATTTTAATAACCAACCATGAAGGAAATTTTTAAAGAGAAATTTTTATTTTAAAAATTTTCGGAAACAAATTAGGAAGTTTTAATTTTGTGTTTAAAATTTTCCTTAATTGGAGGACTTGTAGGTGGTCGGCCATTAAGGGATTAAAAAGGAAGTTTTAATTTTTTGTTTTAAAACTTTCCCTTTTAATCATTGGCAAGGAATATAAGGAAGTTTTAATTATATTTAAAACTTTCCTTATTTGCCAAGACCAAGGATTATAAAAGAGAGGGTATAGATGCCTCACCTTACACAACATATCTTCTATTATTCCTCTCTTCTATTCCTTGGTGGTGGCCGACCCTCTCTTCCTCTTCTTCTCCTATTTTTCTTCCTTGGTAGCCGGCGGCATCTCATCTCAAGGAGCTTGGTGGTGGTCGGATCTTGTTAGAGGGAAAAGGAGAGATATGAGGCTTTGTTTCTTAGCATCCCTTGGAACTTGATTGGTGGCCGAAACTTGCTTAGAGAAGAAGGAAGCTTGGGTGGATTCTCGTCTCGGTAGATCGTCGCTCACACGACGTCCAAGATTAGAAGAGAAATATAACAGAAGATCGTGAGGTCTATAAGCTACAAAAGGTATAACTAGTTATTAGTTTCCGCATCATAACTAGTTCATTCTTTTGTTTAGATCTTGAAATACCAAACACAAGATGCTAATGAATCTAGGCTATCGAATTAATGTTTTCGATTTTGTGTTTCTTTTGTTTTTCGAACTTGTGATTCGATTGTTCTTTTGGTTAAACCTAGAGTTACTATAAGGAGATTAAATATTGAATTTCGTTGAAAGGCTTTGTCTAGGAAGTGGTGGATGATCTCATACCCAAGAAGGCCTAGTGCCTCGCCATGTTTAACCTGGAAGCCAATCTCTGAAATAAATATTTAATTGAATTTGTAACATAGGTGGATTTGGATCAATAATGTTAAGTATCGTTTGCAATCCAAATCTAAACCTCTAAGAACAGATAAGTTGAATTTGGAATCAATAATGTTAAGTTATGTTTGCGATTTCAAATTTAATTTCTAAAGAACACAATGGGTTGTTAGGAATGGTTCAGGATTTGTATAAAATTTTTGTACAGGGGAACCGGTACGATATTTCTAGTAGCAACCAACAATCTCTTCTCTCCCCTGTTCGGGGTTGAGCGGTCTTCAAAAAGCTCGAAGTCTTTAAAATATAGTGACCGTTCGACACTATTCTTCGAAATACTCCAGGATCGATCGGAAGTTCGTAGAATTATAATAGCTCTTAATACAAAAAGGATTGATCGGCTGGATAGACTAATAGTGGATGATCGGAAGCCATAAGTTCTTGTAATGCTTAGAAGAGTTGAAAAACATACAAGGAGATAAAGCTTGTCCGAACGGACAAGCATGCATTTAAACTTCGAAAATTTTACAGGAATTTTATAGGGACTCTCGGCCTCACTCAAGGAAGTCTAAGGCGTCCTCAGGCAGTGGCGCAGTAAGTTTGTCCTGGCTGATAGTGCTGCTGGTTAGAGCTGTTGGTAGGTAGCCACCTTCTCTGAGTTGGTTGATCATCCCATCGATCGCCAGGTTGAACAGACGGAGTGCTCGATCAATAACCTTGTCATTGAAAGCATCTGAACGGATATATTTTTTCTTCACTGCCTCGAACCGACCAACCTCGACATCCTGATAAGTCTTCAACGCCACTCGAGAGGCCTCCAGCTCATCCTTCGCGGTGGCTAGCACATTATCTTTGTCAGCGAGTTGGCCACGAATGGTAGCTTGTTCGGCTGACCGGCTGTTCCGCTCGGCAACCAGGAACTCCTTAGCTTCCTTGAGTTTCTGGGTGAGGGCCCGAGCCTCCTTATTCTTCATCTCAAGGTCTTCAATGACCCGATTCTTCCTACCATTGGCCGACTCAATCTCGTTATCAAAAGTGCTAACCTGCTTATTGAGCCGAGCCAATAGAGTGGCATGCCCAGAACTCTTGTCCCGTTCGGCCTCGAGTAGTTTGGTGCTCTTCACCAGATCGACCCACAGTTTAGCCACCTCGACGTTCGTCTGCTCTTTAGCGGCGGAGGATTAGCCGCTCGACGCCTTCATCTTCTTCACTTCCTCCTCCAAAAAAGTGAGCTTTTGGCACATGGTCAGGCTCTCCACCCAGTACTGCAAACAACAAAGAGAATATTATTGAGACCGAAATGTAGCTAGAGGGGGGGGGGGTGAATAGCTCGTCGCGTGCTCGTGTGCTTCGTTGCTTGTTTCTTCAAAGATGTGCAGCGGAAATACAAGAAACAACTACAACAATGCTAACAAATGGATTTTACTTGGTATCCACCTCACAAGAGGTGACTAATCCAAGGATCCACGCACACACACACCCTCCACTAATAAAACACTTCTTTATGGTAACTACCAAAGGTGGAGAAGCCCTACGACACTCTCAATACAAGAAGAAGGAAAGGGGAACAAGAATACAAGCAAAAGCTTACAAGTTATGCAGCAAAAACCCTAACCCTAACTTCTTGTTGTTGCCCGCCTCTTGATCTTGGATCACTAGCAACCTTGCTCCAAGAACCCTTCAAGAACTGGCGGTGGAGTGGAGAAGAAGTGTGGAGAGCTGCTGGAGAGGATCGGAGATGAACAGTGTGAGAGTTGTAAAGTCCTTACGAAGAAGACGCACGCCAACGACCTTTATCTGCGCCAACGGTCGGATCCCGATCGATTGGATTGCTCCCAATCGATCGGGGAGGCTTTGGATCGATCAATGGATCGATCCAGAGCGTCTCTGTGCTCTCTGGAATAGCCTGGATTGATCGGCTGATCGATCCCGGGCTTATCACGCGAAGTCGCAGCTTCCCAATCGATCCACTGATCGATTGGGACCTCTGGATCGATCCATGATCGATCCAGCAGGCTTCTGTGCGCTCGCAACTTTTTCCCAATCGATCCACTGATTGATTGGGACGAAGGCTTCTCGCAGGGACACCCCAATCGATCGGCTGATCGATCCAGCTATTGGTTTTTGCCCAAAACCAAGTCCCAAAGTCCCCAAACCAACATCCGGTCAAACCATGACCTGTTGGTTCATCATGCCTAGCATCCGGTCACCCTTGACCTGCTAGGACTCCCTCACCAAGTGTCCGGTCAATCCCTTTGACCCACTTGGACTTTTCCTCATCGTGCCAAGTATCCGGTCACGCCCTTGACCTACTTGGGCTTTTCCCTTCTTGCCAAGTATCCGGTCAATCTTTTTGACCTACTTGGACTTTCACTAGATGTCTGGTCAACCTTGACCCATCTGGATTTCCCCGTGGCTAGCTTCACTCACCAGGACTTTCATTCTACCTAGCTTCACTCACTAGGACTTCTCTTCTGCCTGGCTTCACTCACCAGGACTTTCACCTAGCTTCACTCACTAGGATTTTCTCACTGCCTAGCTTCACTCACTAGGTCTTTCACCTGGCTTCACTCACTAGGACTTCCATTCTGCCTAGCTTCACTCACTAGGACTTCTCTTCTGCTTAGCTTCACTCACCAGGACTTTCACCTAGCTTCACTCACTAGGATTTTCACCTAGCTTCACTCACTAGGATTTTCCTTTTGCCTAACATCCCAGTTAGGACTTTCCCAGTCGAGTATCCGGTCAACCTTGACCTACTTGACTCTTCTACAACCAAACTGATCAGAGGGGAATTGCTCTAAACAATCTCCCCAAATGAACAATTGCACCTACATTTGTCTATATCATCGAAGTCTTGTATTGTCAAACATTGAAACTCAAACCAAGACTCAAGCTTGGTCAACCAGGTCAGCCTTGACCTAAGGGATATTGCACCAACAAATATAAGCGCCGACCGAAAATAAAATTATGAAAATGCATCACTTACCCCAGTGGACATCTAGGTGTGGCTATCAACGAGTGCCCCCGGATGCATCATTACTGTGCGGGCTCGGGCATCCACCCATATTTGGGCGAGCGACCCTTGGATGATGATCTGATGCTTGGGGGCTCAGGATAAAGCGCTTGTTGACTCGCGCCACTGTTCGGTTGACAGGTGAAGAATCGCCATAATATGGTGATGGCCGCTCGGGGCGGATTGTGCAGAAGTGGCTCGTCCGGACGACCGAGATGAAGGCGCCGGATGGATGCCTGACTTCTTGGCCTTCGATTTTGGCGGCAGGAAGGCCACTGGCAGCACACAGACTGTTCCCTGTGGCAAATCGGATAGGGAGGGAGTCCGATTTGACGACTCAGGAGCAGTGGACTTTTGGACGGGAGCAGGGGTCGACATCTCAACCCGTTCGGTGGACTGCACCCCCGAAGTGGCGAAGCGTGATGAGGGCTCCGCACGGCACCTCTTGCGTCTGATCAGTGGCTCGGCTGAGGAGGTTGAGCCTGACACCCCCTTAACCTGGATGACCGACTGTCATTCAGCAGGAGGTTGGGAGCCACCGGTCGCTCCACCACTTGGCAAGGCGGGAGCCGCTTCACTCTGATCCTGTGGCTCTCCTTGGTAGCCGACCGGCTGTAGGCAGCGACTCTCCAATTCTTCTACAGCAGCCATATTGATTGTGACATCCGCAAGCTTCGTTTTGTTGGCCAAACGTGTGCGCAGCATGACTTCGGCTGCAAAAAAGGAAGAAAAATCAGTTAGAATCAAATGAAGGAGTAAAGATGTAGCATACCTAGGCTGGACGAGAGCCAGGTGTGGATCAGACTCAAGCTAAAGATGTAGAGGGCACCCTCCAATAGTAATTTATGGATGTCATACTTCTGACCGGCCAGCATGGAAGCGACGTTGAGATAGTTCGACCATATCTTATACTGTTTCAGGGGAGGCTGAGGCGCCACTTAGAGCTACCAGTGGGTCGGGAAATTTGGCCTCTCGGGAAGGCGTAGAAAAAACAAATATTCTCTCCAATGCTTATTGGAGGTTGGCATTTTATCGAAGAAAACCAAGCCCACTCGGGCTTTGAAAAGGAAAGTTCCCGACTCGGACAGTTTTGAATAATAAAAATAGTGGAAGATCCAGGGGTAAGACGAATGTCGTGTAGGCGAAAAAGAATGATGACCCAGCACAGCAGTCGAAAGGAGTTCGACACTAGTTGGTGAAGCACAAGAGTGTCACCGAAGAACTCGAAGAAGTGCGCAAAGGCGGCGACGCGCTTGGGCTTATAAGCTCGGGGCCCGATCGACCGGAGTCGTCCGATCTAGGTCACATAAACTTAGACCGAGATCTGACCGTTAAATTTGAACCGTTAAACGTCACATCACAACAGATATATGCCTGTCACTTCGGACGTGTGGCGGTAGTGAGCAGGACATGTGACGCATCACCATGGGTCAACATTTAATGAGAGCATGGGGGTGCGCTTAACCTTAATGCTAAGAGATTTGCACAATTTTCCATAAATTTGGGTTACGTAAGCCTAGCTCGCGCTCGTCCAAAACAGCCAAAGAAGAGATTTCACAAGTATAAACCTTCGTTACGTCGATCAGATTGAGGAAGAATACCTACAACTGAACGACAAGCTTCAACAGACCGATCGACATGGAGCGGTAGCATCTGGATCAGAAACCAAGTAATACCGAAGGTCGACAGGGCGGAAAACTACTCAGATAATTGTCCAGTCAGTCAGACTTGCAACCTCCTTTGACTAGACTTAAGGGGGAGACATGTGATGCGATGATGATGAGGGGCCCCACCCTGCGGTCACGGTGGAGGTCAAAGTCAAGGTGGTCAACGCGTGGATAGCATCGGTCGGTTGGGCGAAGCATGCCCTGACCGGGGAAGAAGGCCCCATCCGCCCTCCTTCGACACGGGGAGGAGTCAAACGACTGACGCTCAAAGGATTATTGGAAGCCGAACGGAGGAGGAGACAAGGTGCGGAAGCCAGGCTGAGTGGCTACCCCGCTCGACTAGACAGCAGAGTTCGAAAGGGGAAGTTCAACTTCAGCCGAGCGGCTACCCCGCTTGGCCTGGCAGCAGGTCCCGGTAGTGGCAGTGGCAGAGGGAAACTTTGTTCGAGCAGACGCATAGGAGTAGCGAGGTTCTGGCCGACCGGACGGGGCACCAGAGCGGCAAATCACCGGCCGAGCAGCTAACCCGCTCAGCCTAGCAGTACACTCCCTCAGATATCCGGCAACATTCTTTTGGGAGTTGGTGCCGTCGACACCAGGCATGGACAGCTAGAAGATCGTACGGCGAAAGCTTCCACTGCCACTTTAGAGATATGCTCGGTTCGTTAAGGTACTATTTTAGGGACACTTTATTGACAAGTATTTTCAAGAAAACTTTAAGAAGCGTGCTCACTTTGGGAAGCATGCTCACCTTGGGAAGTGTGCACGTGCGCTATCGGAGCTCTATATAAAGGAAGGGGGTCCAAGCATCGACGGAGGTATGTGATATTCACCGTTTGCGCTACAGTCTTCTTGTTGCTTCGCTTTATACTTCATCGTCGGCAACTGACTTGAGTGTCGGAGGGCCAATGCTGGGGACCCCTTCCCTGGCTCGACACTGACATAATTTGTGTCACAGGTCCGAGCGGAGTCTACAGGCAGTCAGCAAGAGCGCCACATCCCCGGCTTTTCATCTCTTCGACTTTCGGATAGGATCAATTTTGTTGGAGCTAACTCTGTTTTGTAGAATTCGAAGGGATCTGTCTACTGAACAGGAGTTTCAGTCAATTAAACGTAGCTGATATGGCAAAGTTCAGATCGTGCAGAGCAAACTTGAAAGTTAGGCGGATCAATCAACCTAACCCAAGGATCGATCGACTAAACCTAAATTGGTAAACATAGTGGTAGATTTGATCGATCTCAACAAAGTTGGAAAACACAAGGATTGGTCGACCAATCAAGGTGATCAGTCGATTTAATATTAAATAACATTAATGACACGACAATCGGATCTCGGTGAAGAAGGTGTTGGTCCCCTAACGGCCAACAAGAGGGGATAAATGCCCTGCACAATAAAAATAAACACTTTTCTTGACTTTGGAAATAATAATAAATCACTTGTAAAAAAGAATTAAGAAATTAATTAAAAAGAGAAAGAGGCACGGAGGTTTACTTGGTTTACAATCAAGGAATTGTTAATCCAAGATGTTGAAAACTCACTATAAATCTCCTTCAGGTGGAGAAACCTCTTACAATAGTTAAAACACTCAATTACAAAACTAAACAGAAGAAGAATTGTTTACAAGTGTTCTGTTTAGCTACTGGGATCATAGCTGTATTTATAGCCCTGATCGGGGTGCCTGGAAGGGTTTCAGACGCCTGGGCGTGGATAAAACTTTATACACATCGCAACGAATCATGACAATTGGTGAAGTGATAAGGTTTCTGGTCCAAGCGCCTAGACTAGCTAGGTTCGGGCCCCCAGACCGGGCTGAATCAGCTCGAGGATATGGCACGAGCTCGGGGCGCCCTGGTTGCCCTAGGGGGTCCGGGCGATCTGACCAGTCTGGCATGTCAACAACCTTGTTGACTGCCTCCCGTTCTGGCTCCGTTCGCTTGGGTGATTTCGGCTCACCCCGAATCCATTTTCCGGTCTTCTAGAGCAACCTTCCGCTCCAACTTCTCGTCGCTTAGAAACATCATGCGCCTCCTTCTCATCCACCAGCGTACTCTTCCACAACTCCTCGTCCCTCGGACGCACTGAGTACGTCGACTCTCTCCCGTGTCATCCTTCTTGCTAGCTGCGTCTTTTGCTCGACTTCCTGTGCTCCTAAGTTCCTACACACTCAGACACAGGGCATCAAATCACAACAGGACCTAGCTTTACTTGATTGATCACATTAAAACTATCACGAGATACTTACAGAAGGAAGGCTGGTTCATCTATTGACCAATAGGGAGATTGGTCGATTGAAAGGATCCGTCGACCGAAGGCTTTTTTGGTCGACCGAATGATGTTTATAAAAGTACATCTCGAGCTCCAAGCTAGGAATAACTTCTGTTCAACCTTCTAATCTTCTTTCTCTCTATTTATACTACTACTGCTCTACGCTTCAAGTCTGTGTGAAAGCTACGACACCAAAGAGCTACGATGATCTTCATCTTATATTTTAATTGTCGGTACATTTACTTTTAGCTTGCATAACTCCTTGTAAACTTCATTGTACAAATTACCTCTTCTCTAAAGATTTTAGAAAGAGAAATTTTAGTGGATTACCTAAGGGTGCAATCAAGGATCATGGATCTTGGAGTAGAAGTCGACATAGGCTCCAAATCAAGTCACCAATTGTATCTCTTGAGTTTTGTTTTTGCTATCTTATTCAGCTGCTTACTCTGATTTGCTTTTATGATAAAAGAAACAATTTGTAATGAGCGATATTCCCTCCCCCTATTGTTATTTTGATCCTTCAATTGGTATACTTTTAAGTATTTTATGTTGGGTATTTCATTGAAATAGATTTCATATGATGTTTTGTTTAGCAACTTGTTTATTATAATTCTATTTTGAATATAGAAAGTTGTATTAATGACTTTAGCCCAAAAGTAGCTAGTAGATCATATTCATTTAGTATTGTTTTTACAGTTTCTTGTAGAGTTCTATTTTTTCATTCTACTAATTCATTTTATTGGAGACTTTTAGGCATGAATATTTATGATGGAAGACATTTTCTAGGCATAAATTGGTAAACTTTTGGTTTTTAAACTCCCCTTTCGAAAGTTGTTTTCAAAATTCATTTTCAAAATTGGTTTTCAAACACTACTTTATGGATTAGCATAGGCTCTACTGTAGAATAGCATGATCCGATAGTTTTAGTAGTCAACATCTAACAAGTATAGTAGGATCCCTTACTTATGTATTGTGAAATATAGAATAATGTGAGATGCTTAGGACTTGGCCTAAGATTTTAGATACTTATATCAGTGCATCGATATAAATCTGAGCTTTAAACAAATATATCGATCAATTTGAGTAATCTAGCCAATAACAAATTAGTGGGAGACCAAAACTCAATTTAACTAACCTAAGTCAGCAGCTACTATCTTATGGTAGTCAACTGAGTACCAATGTTAGATATTTATTTAAGGACTATTTTATAGATGATTTTCTTCTCCTTAAAATATTTTTAAAACTTATACATTTCATGCATGCGGAAAGGGGAGTATTAGCATCACTTTTGAATCAATTTCAAACCTAAAGTTTCTTACTCATGTAAATTTTCAAAACTCATATTTTTGAAAAAATTATTTCTAAAAAATTCTTTGTAAAATATATGGATCTGTTTCTTAGAAAAGTTCAAACCTATGTACTTTCAAAAATATTTTTACCTTATAAATATTTACTTCTAAAACTTAATTTTTAAATCCATTTCAAAACTTAAGTTTTCTTGAAAATTTTAAAAATTCATAGCTTCTTTCAACATATGTTTTAAAATTTCTTTACAAAAATTTTTAAAAGTACTTGCAATGTATTTTTCCTTAGAAAAATCTTCAAAATTCTGATTTTCAAAATTTAAGGTAATTTTTAAAATTACTTTCAAATTTTATCTTAATCATTTTTCAGATATTTTAAAACTTATTCCTTAGAAATTTTATAAGAATTTTTTTTTAAACTAAACTTTTTGGGACAATATTTTTCTTGAAAATTTTCAAAATCATAGTTTTCAACTTATACTACAGCTTAGTTTTTCAACAAATTTCAAAGTAATTTACTCAAAACCTTAGTTTTTCCTTAAAATATTCCAGGTTTGGTATTTGCTAATAACCTAAATTTTAATGTGTCACAAAGAGGAAGATAACTTATTGCATAGATTCAGGAAGAGTTATTAAACTCAGGGGTAGAGTTAAGGAAAAGTATTTGTTTACTCAACTCTACATATTTTAAATGTAACTGTGAACTTTAGTTGTCAAAAATTAAAAAGGAAAAGATTGTTGGTGCATGGTACATCATAATCGAACCTAAGTTTGATGTTGTTAAACGTTCAAGTTAAGTTTTATTATGATCTGATAAATTGACTAAGTGTGTAGGCTGTTTACTCAATCATAAAAAGCCCGAGTCGTGGCTAAGCAAGAAAGTTTTAGTAAATCGTGAAAAGTAGATAGGAAGTCTAGGTGGGTTAAGAGGACCTGACACCTGGCAGTGAGACTCAAAAGATCTGGAGGACCCGATATCGAGAGGAAGTGTAAAGCCCGAAAAATTCCCGAATTTATTTTAGAATTATTCTATGATTTTTGTGAAATTTTTTAGATATTTTTTCGGAATTTTACAAGTATCGGAAGTAGCAAAAAGAATTGGGAACGAAAACGGCCTAAGCGGGAGTCGAACTCGAGACCTATGGTTTAAGGGATAATGTTAGTAACCAGTGAACCCAGCAGGGCCGTGCTGAGAGAAAGGAGAAACATTAATATTTATATTAGAGTTAGACCGGAATTACCACATGATATAAATAGGAGGTTTAAGTGGGTTGGTTTATTTCTAATTGGTTCGTGACCTTCTCCAAACCCTCACCGAGACCCTCTCCCTCTCCCGTTTCTTTCTCTCGGCGCAGCAAAACAAAGCAAGGGAAACCTAGGGTTCCTTCCCTAGGATCGTGTGTTGACTTTCCAGCGACAACACCTGTACGAAGTCGGTTCTTCTCCGCGAGAGGAACGCGAGGACGTAAGCGGTTCGTCGAACGGAGCAGTTTTTCGGAAAAACCTAGTGAATAAGTCGTAAGAAAACCTTGCGATTGAGGTAAGAAACCCCTCACCTGCAGTATAATTGCTCTCGCTTGTGAGTTTTGGCGTTAGTTCAGTAATTTTACAGTTTTCAGTTTTAGGGTGTGCTTTTAGTGCACACCAAGCATTCGGTAGAATGCCCAGTTCAGAAGGATGCACTAGTAGGCGTCCTAACAGCATGTAAATATATTAGAAATATTTTATTCAGTTATTTATCAGTTATTACAGCTTTATGGATCAGATATCCATTGGGTAGGCTCCCACAGTAGCCTCTAGGTTCAGATAACCTAGCTCTAGGTTCAGATAACCTAGAACAGCAAAGTAAAATAAAACAGTATTCAGTATTTTACTTTTATTCAGTTGGCACTGTACTTGGATCAAATATCCATGGGCTGGACTCCCACAGTCGTCCCTAGGTTCAGATAACCTAGTAACCCTGCTGGATTCGGAACTTGCAATCCCGGGTCTCGTAGGGATGCGCGCACAGTAAGTACAGTTGCCAGGGCCCCAGCAGCATGTTTAGTATTTTCATCTATTATATATATAGTTTTCAAATATGTAATCAGTGATAGAAACACTAACTTAGTTTCAATTTCAGTTGATTATCTCGATTAAGTTTCATGATTTGAGTTCATGACCGATTAGATGTATATGCATGACCGGTTCAGTATTCTTAGACACAGTATGCTATGCTCAGTTTGTTTGTATGCCATGATCAGTTCAGTACATGTTTGTATGCCATGCCATGTTGCCATTCTCAGTTCAGTTTTCAAATAGCATGTTTTGAAACTATACTTGCATCGTTGCATGTTTTTGTGAGGTAGATGATTTCTTACTAAGCTCTTTAGCTTACAGGTACTACTTTTCTTATACTGCAGATACAGGTAAAAGAAAAGTGGACTAACGGAGGCTGGAGGACAATGCTATGGAGGTGTGTGTGTGCAAGAGGTTTGGAATAAAGATCCTAGGGGTCGAAACAGCTTAATTCCAGTATTTATATTGTTAGTTTGTTTGTGGTTTAAATCCTTAACTGGTAAATGTTTTAATCCAGTAAAACTATGCACTATTCAGTTTGTTCAGTTTAGGACGCATGTAGGTTAATGTTAGATTGTTTTTCATGTATCTAGAAACTATGTCGGTGAGTTGTGGTACGTTCCAGTGCTTGAAAGTTACGAAATCAGAAACTCTGATTTCGTATCAGAGTTGGATCGGTCTGCCGACCGATCCGTTGCAGTATCAGGATCCTGGATCGGTCAGCCGACCGATCCAGAGGCATACAGTATGCTACTATATGCTATCTGATCGGTCGTCCGACCGATCCAGCACCGAACAGAGAGCATCCAGCGTTTTCAGGTGCCTGGATCGGTCCCTTTGCTGGTTCGGTCCGCAGACCGATCCAGCAGGGCACAGAATCGTAGCAAGTTTGATCGATCCGTGGATCGATCACAGCTAGCTGGGAAGTTAATTCTGAGTTCCTAGCTCAGATGGGAGGTCAAGTATCCTCCTTAGCACGTGTACACCAACCGGAGAGGGTCTTGAATCCTTCCTTATAACAGCATGGGTGTATCAGTTGTCAGACTAACCGAGTCAGTTAGTGAAATTTTATTTTGTCCAGTTTTCCGTACAGTAGCTTCAGTAGTTAATGTAGCGATCCGGCTCACAGATTAGTACCCAGGAGTTGGGTCGTTACAGGAAGCCCTAGCGAGCCAATCTACTGTTAAGTAGATAGGTTGTGGTAAGCAACTGGAGTGGAACAACAGAGAGGTTGTATCTCGGGAAGGGATAAATCCTAAGTCGCTGATCCAACTGAAGAAACCAAAAGGTTTTCAGGTTGAGATTAAGACATATGTTACTATCTATTTTTACTCATGCAACATTATACTACTATGCTAACTTTGTATTGCAGGGGTGCTTTTTATACTATTAGAACTAACTCTATTTTGTAGAATTCAAAGGGATCAGTCGACCGAACAGGAGTTTCAGTCGATCGAACCTAGCTAATGTGGTAGGGTTCAGATTATGCATAGCAAACTTGGAATCAGGCGGATTGGTCGACCGTACCTAGAGATCAGTTGACCAAACCTAAATTGGTAAACATAGTGGTAGATTCGATTGATCTCGACAAAGTTAGAAAATATAGGGATCGATCGACCAATCAAGGTGATCATTTGAGTGAATATTAAATGGCATTAATGACACGAAGATCGAATCTCATTAAAGAAGGAAAGTTGGTTGATCAATCAACTGATAGGGAGATCGATCGACTAAAAGGATCTGTCGACCAAAGGCTTTTTCGGTCCACCAAACGATGCTTATAAAAGTACATCTCAAGCTCCGAGCCAGGAATAACTTCTGTGCAACCTTCTAATCATCTTTCTCTTTGTTAGTGTTGCTATTGCTCTATGTTTCAACTCTGTGCGCAAGCTATGACACTAAAGAGCTACGATGATCTTCATCTTATATCTTAATTATTGGTACATTTACTTTTAGCCTACATAACTCCTTGTAAACTTCATTGTACGAATTACTTCTTCTCCGAAGATTTTGGAAAGAGGAACTTTAGTGGATTACCCAATGGTACGATCAAGGATCACGGATCTTGGAGTAGGAGTCGATATAAGCTCCAAACCAAGTAACTAACTATATCTCTTGAGTTTTGTTTTTGCTATCTTATTCCGCTACTTACTCTGATTAACTTTTATGATAAAAGAAACGATTTATAACGAGCGATATTTACCCCTCTCTATTGCTATTCCGATCCTTCAATGTCATACATACATTATTTAGATATGATAGATTTCTTTTTTGAAATACTCATTTTGATGTATGCTATAATTATTTTCATGCATTTTTTTTAATTCCTTGTAACTAAGGACAATGACATAAATTGGCATCCTAAGTTGGATAATCAAAATTTTAAATGTCTAGTTAAAGTGCATGATCCCTTAATTTAGGAAAACCTTATTATACATCTCACAAGAACTATAGAGTTGGCTTGTATATGTATTGAGACATATTAAATACAGGTGAGATGTTAGAAAGATGAACAAAACTCAAGATGTTGATTAGTGCATCCTTTTGGAGTTTTAGTATCATCAAAACATAAGATTATGTGAATTCCAACCATTGGAAAATCAAGTGTACAAGTTATGTGCATTTAACTTAAAGAACATAGTTGAAAATTTATTTTGAAATTATTTTGGAAAATCTTAGTGAAGTTTATCTTTTGATAGGAATTACCATTGATTAGTTAGATATAAAGTAGAGTGAAACATTAAAGTTTTTCAATGGTTTCTTGAAAATAAGGGTTTTTTTTCATAAAAAGTTATTTTTCCATGATAGTATATGATATAAATAATGTCTAAAATAAATTTCATGATTTTTAGAAAATCATAGAATTATTTAGGGATTTCTGAATTTCGATCTAAAATTGAAATCAGAAAAATTTAGAAACAATAATCGATTAAGCATGGTTAAATCGATTAGAATGCTTTTTTGCGAGTATAGAGGCTCACGGAATTGATCAGGTGGTCGATTAACAATGTCATAATCGATTGAGACAATCGATTAACAGGGGTATAATCGATTGAATCTTAACTTTAATTGATTTAGAGAGGTTATAATCGATGGGTAGCTGAAACCAATTGATTAAGAATGTTGATTTTGGCTGAAATGGTCTGATTTCAGTCCATTATATTAAGTCATGTTTAGTTAAGTTAACCATCCCTAAGCCTCTAAAATGCTTTGATAAGTATCTAAGGGTAAATTTTCTTGATGAAAATTAGAAATGAATGGTTAAAGGCGACTAAATTGGAGTTTAGGAGGATGTTTAGTTTTAGAGTTGAATTTTGAATCTCAAAACTTTAATTTTAGATTTCCTAAATGTTTAGGAATTTCAAATCATTATTGGTGTAATGATAGAATTTAGTGTATGTTTTAAGGGGGAGGTATTCCTTAAAACATAAATTTTTTTATAAGGATGAAGAAACAATGGAAGGTAGGAAACCTTCATTGTTATGAATGCTCAAGAATAAGCATTGGAAGCAATGAAAGATTGGAAATCTTCATTGTGATGGAATTATGGTAAAGGTTGAGTATAGTATACAATGAAAGGTATGAGACTTTCATTGAGTTTTTTTTTTTTGACAAAATTGACTCTCAAGGAGAGTTTTTGATATGTGTCAAAGGGGGATAACAATATAGGGTTTAAGTTAGAATCCCTCATTCATGCTTAGGTATGAGATGAAGTTGGGCTAATAGGTTAGCTTAACTTAAATCTATTATCAAACATCAAAAAGAGGGAGATTATTGATGTAATCGTCCTCGGGTCAAGGTTGACCAATTTGACTAAGCTCGAGTGAGTTCGAGCTTGAGTTTCGATGTTTGGACAATATGTGGAGTAATATGTGAGAAGAGGTTAAATAGGTCCAGACCAGATATTTGACGGTATGTGAGACATGAGTCAAAGTAGGTCATGGAGGGCTAAATACTTGATTGGAAAGACCTAACTGGAGGTTAAAGAAGATAAAGTCCTAACGCGAGGGTCAGGCAAGGGTAAAATCTAAGTGGGTCAAAGAAAATCACACATTGGCAAAGGAAAGTCCAAATTGGGTCAAGGAGGACCACACGCTGGCAAGTGAAAAGATCTAACTATGATTAGGTAAAGAAAAGTACAAATGGGTCAAAGAGGATTGCACGTTGGCAAAGGAAAGTCCAAGTGGGTTAGAAAGGACCACACATTGACAAAGTCTAAGTGGGTCAAAAGTTGATTGGATACTTGGTGATCGAAAGTCCAACAAGAAGTTGACAAAGTCCAAGTGAGTCAACGGTTAACTGAACACTTGGTGGGGAAGTCTCAACAGGTCACGGTTGATCAGATGTTGGGCAAGGAAACCCTAGACTTGGATTCGATTAGGAGATTCTTGTGAGAACATAGAAAGTGCCCGAATCAATTGGGCAATCAATCGAGTCGAGACTAATTGATTGAGATAATCAATTAGAGCCTCTTCAATCGATTAGGATGGATTCCAAATCGATTGAGAGCTTTGCGAAGAGAAATCATGAAAACAATGGTTGAATTGATTGACCTAATCGATTTAGCCACTGCTAATCGATTGAGTCAAACGATTAGATAGTGTTTTATCATGAGAAGGAAGAATCAATTGAGGTAATCGATTAAAAAAGCTTAATCAATTGGGCTAATCGATTAAGACTTATTCGCGAGAGCACAGAGGGTTGTGAAATTGATTGGGTAATCGATTAAAACCTTCTAAATCGATTAGGATGACTTACCAATCGATTAGAGTTTTAAAAAAGAACCGTTCTATAGGTGCGCGAATGGTCGGATGACGTGACAATCGATTGGGGAAAAGTTGAATCAATTAAGAGGCGTCGGGTAAACCCTAAAAAAATATTTTCACAAAAATTAGAAGACAACACTCACACACATTTTGGTCACCGATTCTTAGGATTCGAGAGAACAAGTGCTCTTATATTTTCCACCACCAAAGACATCTACCCAGTACCAGAGATCAATCAAGGTATTTGTTATAATATATATTTATTTTTTTATTGTATTTTTTTTATGAATTTATACGATATTTCTCCCTCTCTCAATTATTTCTAAGGAGTATTTTTTATAATAAAATATATATACTAATGGATCAAAAAGCATAATCATCCTTCGCTAAAGAACATGTTGACCTAGCAAACTGACTCCATCCACCGCAAGTGCCCAGGATGAGTAGAATAATATATATATATATAACATTTATTTTTATTTTTTTAATTATTATTATTATTTATCCAACCGCCCTTGTCCTATTATTTCTCCCTTATCCGAGCTCCACTTAATTGTGCAAAATAAACACAACGTAGGTAGATATCCTTCTTAGAGATACTTATTCCATCCTCCCCTTTAAGTGTTAGCCCTTATCCGTTTCCTCCACTCTATATATCAATCTATTCAACCCCAACAGATTCCACCCCGAAACTCTACCCGCCACCACTTCCTCCACTCCTCCTCCTCCTCCTCCTCCTCCTCGTCGTACCTCTGCAACTCTAATCCCACTCACATGTCTGCCTTCTCTTCCTCCTCTTCCTCCTCCACTGTCCTCAACCTCGCTGACGATCCGCTCCGCCCGCCCCGCCTCCCCCCTGCCACGCTCCTCATGCCCGACTCCGCCGACAACGACCAGGCCGCCTCCTTCTCTCCCACCCCAGCCCGCGAACGCCGAATCGTCGTCTCCCACCGTCTCCCCCTCCTCGCCGTCCCCGACCCCGCCGCCTCCTCCGGCCTCGCCTTCTCCCCCGACCGCGACGCCCTCGCCCTCCAGCTCCGCGCTGGACTCCCCTCCGAAGCCGACGTCCTTCGCGTTGGCACCCTCCCAGCGGCCGTCGACCCAGCCCACCATGCTGACCTCTCCCGCCAGCTCTATGCCCGATTTCGATGTCTCCCTGTCTTCCTCCCACCGGACCTCCACCAGCGCTTCTACCATGGCTTCTGCAAGCACTATCTCTGGCCGCTCCTCCACTACCTCCTCCCTCTTTCCCCCTCTTCCCTCGGCGGCCTCCCTTTTGATCGCGCCCTCTGGCTTTCTTACCTTTCCGCCACCAAACTCTTCGCCGAACGCCTCATCGAGCTTCTCAATCCGGATGAGGATTTCGTGTGGATCCACGATTACCACCTCCTCGCGCTCCCGACTTTTCTCCGCAGGCGATCTCCCCGCGTAAAGCTCGGATTTTTCCTCCATTCACCCTTCCCTTCTTCCGAGATATTTCGCTCAATCCCCGTCCGCGATGAGCTCCTCCGTGCCCTCCTCAACTGTGATCTTGTTGGCTTCCACACCTTCGATTATGCTCGCCACTTCCTCTCTTCATGCTCCCGATTGCTTGGTCTCGATTACCAGTCCAAGAGAGGATATATCGGGATCGAGTACTATGGGCGCACGGTCACCATCAAGATCCTTCCGGTCGGCATCGACTTAGGTCAGCTTGAATCGGTACTATCTTCTTCTGAGACGATCGCCAAGATCCAGGAGCTTAAGGACAGGTATAAAGACAAGATCTTGTTGCTCGGGGTGGATGACATGGACTTATTCAAAGGTATTGGGTTGAAGTTCTTGGCGATGGAGCAAATGTTGGAAGAACATCCGGAATTAAGGGGACGGGCCATCCTGGTCCAAATTGCCAACCCGGCCAGGAGCCAGGGCAGAGATGTGCAGGAGGTCCAAGGAGAGGCTCAAGCAATCACGAGGAGGATCAATGAGCGGTTTGGCAAGCCAGGGTATGAACCTGTTGTGTTGATAAATCGAAGAATGCCAACTCATGAGAAGGCAGCATTCTACGCCTTGGCTGAATGCTGTGTGGTGAATCCTGTGAGGGACGGAATGAATTTGGTGCCTTACAAGTACACAGTATCTAGGCAGCGGAGCGCTGCTCTGGAGGGTGCTGTGAAGAAAAGCATGATAGTAGTTTCAGAATTCATTGGCTGTTCACCATCCCTTAGCGGAGCAATTCGGGTAAATCCATGGAATGTGGATGCTGTGGCAGAGGCAATGTTTTTAGCCATCACAATGCCAGAGATAGAGAAGCAATTGCGGCATGAAAAACACTACAAGTATGTGAGCTCGCATGATGTTGCTTACTGGGCAAGGTCTTTTGATCAGGATTTACAGCGAGCTTGCAAAGACCACTTCCTTAGGAGATGTTGGGGTATTGGCTTTGGAATGAGTTTCCGAGTTGTCGCTCTAGGTCCTAATTTTAGGAAGTTGTCAGTTGAGCATATAGTATCAGCATACCAGAGGATGAACAGTAGGCTCATTTTGCTTGATTATGATGGTACAATGATGCCTCAGACTTCTATTGATAAAAAACCAAGTGATGAGGTTATTGCAATTTTGAATGAATTGTGCAGTGACCCGAAGAATGTAGTTTTTGTGGTCAGTGGAAGAGGCAAGGATGAATTGAGCAAGTGGTTTGCTCCCTGTGAGAAGTTGGGAATCTCTGCAGAACATGGCTACTTCACAAGGTATATTTACACACATTCAATTCTTATATTTTGATTTAGCATCCTTATTACATTGTTGTATTTGCTAGTTCTCCCTTCTATTAGAGATAACAAGTTAACAATAATTAATCTGATACTAATTGCATGCCAGTATGTTATTTGTATGCAAATTGTTCTGACTTGCGGATGAATTTATCATACTCATTGTGTATTTGCTGAAACTTATATGTATTATTGCATGTTACTTTTCCAATACTTTATTTTGTTGGATTGCATTAATTCTGTCATAAATATGGCTATTGCTGATAGAAGTGTTGCATGAAGATCTGGATTGTATTCAATGGATGATTCTATTGATGTGTGATTATCATTATGAGCAGAGGTACTCTGGTGATGTTCTGGCACTCCATATAATTTTTAAGACATCCAAAGTTGTTTGATCAAATTAGATGATTTGGTTGTAGATATGCTGGATCTTATAATTCATAAATAGATGCTGAATCCTCAGTAGTACCTATATTAGAATTTGTAATTTTATGTTGAAATGTTGTTTTGGCATTTGATTTAATTTTGAAGCCATTTTTAGTTTAATCAAATCAGATGATGTGGTTGCCGATATTTTTATGTGAGTTGAAAAATAGATACCAAATCCTTGGAAGTATATATATATATATATATATAAGCACTTATGAATTTGTGCGAACTGTTCATATGGAAGTCAGCAAATCAAGAGGTGGCATTTATTATTATGTCCATGTTATTCGTTTGATACTAATACTCTTTGATGGTGGTGTTTTTCCTGTAGGTGGAATAAGGATTCTCCATGGGGGTCATTCACCCTAGCTATTGATTTTGATTGGAAAAAAATTGCAGAACCTGTAATGCAGCTGTACACTGAGGCAACAGATGGATCCTACATTGAGTTCAAAGACACTGGCTTAGTTTGGCATCATCAATATGCTGATCCAGATTTTAGCTGTTGTCAGGCTAAAGAACTCCTGGATCACCTAGAAAATGTGCTTGCTAATGAACCTGTGGTTGTGAAAAGAGGCCAACATATAGTTGAAGTGAAGCCCCAGGTATGTGGCCGCATTATGTTCATTGTTTTACCAACTTTGTCAGAATTTTTTCTTCTCATCTGAAGAAATAACCACTCTCAATGTCACATTCCTAGTAACTTCGTAATCAAGTAAAGGAGCATGTTTAAGATTGATTCCAATGTCACATTCCTAGTAACTCCGTAATCAAGTAAAGGAGCATGTTTAAGATTGATTCCAATGTCACATTCCTAGTAACTCCGTAATCAAGTAAAGGAGCATGTTTAAGATTGATTTGACTGTATTATATGTGTTGCACAAGAAATACATCTAACACAGACCATTTCCATATAAAAGATGTATATTAGTGAATTTACAAGGGACCATGCTTTGAATTATCTATTATGAGATCAAAAAAATTAGATGTCAGATTCTAAAGCCCAATTCTTTTCTCATCCTATGTTTAAGTTGAATACACATATCTAAGTACCTTATAATGTGGGGATTATTTGCAGGGGATAAGCAAAGGTGTAGTTGTTGGAAATCTTTTGCAGACCATGTCAAGCACTGGAAAGCGTCCAGATTTTGTATTGTGCATCGGTGATGATCAGTCTGATGAAGATATGTTCGAGAGCATTGTTAGTTCTGCAAATAATGTGTTGCTGCCAGCAAGTGATGAAGTGTTTGCTTGCACAGTTGGTAAGAAGCCGAGCAAGGCAAGGTATTATCTTGATGATACAGTTGAGGTCATAAAAATGCTCCAAGGCCTAGCTCATGTATCAACACAGCCAGATAAAAATGCATACCTGGGAGTGTCATTTGAGGATTCTCTATAAAGGAATAATATGCTCTCTTTCTGGCAAGCGCTGGTTACCCTGGTTACCGATGTCGATATATTTATCCAAGCATGATCAACATTTAGCCAAGTTGGGCAAAGAATGCAGGAAACAGCTACGCTGACAGTCAAATGATACACGATCTTTTTTTAAAGCGACAAGGAATTCCATACAGTTTCAATTACACAAACATAACTGGTAGAAAAGCATTAGTTCATCCTTTTTTATTGTAAATATGTTCTAAACTATTTGTTTTTCTTCTATTTGCTCTCCTCTGTAGATTTTAACAGGTAAATGAAGTTACAGACTCTGTGTTTTCAGTTAAATGCCACTACTTAATCTTCTGCATCACTTTACTTGGACAGCTATGAGCTTGATATCAGGCTCGATGTTTTGAAGGGGCTCGATTGGTTTTCGGGTTACAATGATCTCTGCAAACCTGTAAAGCCATCTGATGCTTCTCTTTCTAACTGCCACAGATGGATTACCTTATCATCGTCTTCCGAGGTCTTCCGCGGTTATAGTGCAGCGGAAGGATCTCAGTTTATGATGCATTTTTCAAAAACAAACCCTCCAAATGGGGTGCAGTCATGGGATACGGGGCTGGTTGCCATGAGCACTGGATGTTACAGTTAATTTGCCTCTGTTTCTACCTGATTTCTCGATGGAATTCGTTATTTGCTTCTGTTTATGATCTCGATTTCTCCTGTTAGTTTGCACCAAGAGGTCCTCTACACACATAGTTGTGGATGTTAAGTTTTCCCTTGTCTCTCTCTCTGAATGATTTAAGTTGACACTTGATTGACTCTACGTGGCTATGGCTTGATCGTTGTTCTTCAACTGTTGCTATGATTAATTGGCCGGCTGGAGAATCGTGAGGAGCTACAACTCTATTATTGGTAATTATTATTGTTTTGATGGGATGCCTGACTTGAGGGAGTTGGGGATTATGAATTGACAGTTAATTCTAATGCTCGGCTTGATAATTCAAATTTTGTCCAATTAATTTTAGATATAGATGATGACCTATCTGGCTATCTTATTGGTTCGTCTATCGAGTAAATGCCAAACTGTTTTCCCTGTTGGAATTCAAATTTTGATCTTTTTAGTTGTTCCTCCATGGGTGGAAATCACCATTGTGATTCATGGTCATTAGAAGGATGCACAAGCATAACTCCAACACTTCATCATTGGTTGTCATAGGAGCACTTCAAAATGGAGGAATGGGAATCTTTAACCCATCCGATAAAGGTCTTCTTGAAAATTTCTGAATTAATAAAAAAAAAATAGTTTGGCTCTAAATTAACCAAATGAAGGATGGAAGAAAGAAATTCAAAATTGATCCTAATCCTTTAATACTATGTCAAAAATTAAAAATTACATTAATTTAAAATTTATACAATATAGGGAATTTTTTCTTTTTCATTTTAGGGAATAATATCACTTATTCTTTATAAAATAGTAAAAATTTTTAATAAAAATTTAATTATTCTAATAAAAACTCTAATAGATTTTTTTTAAAAAAAACATAACAAACCTTTTTTTATGAAAGCTATTTACACTAACATATCTTATAATTTATGGAATCATAATTCAATAATTTATGGAATAGTTTCTTCAATTTTGATTGATTTAGACCTTTATAAATCCTCATAATTATTTGAGATCAAGCTCATGACTAGACTACCATCAACAACTAGAAGGCTCTCAATGAAGCCTGTCTAACACAAAATTAGATTACAAGTCATACAATCTTTTATATCTCACTATCTTTCAATTGTTGCAACTTTACATCATCTAAGAGTTCACCTTTTGTTAGATTTTTCAGTCTCTCTCAGGTACACCAAGTTCACAATTTGCTCCACAGTCATCCTTCACTTTCACCTCCAAAGTCCATTTCTTACTATTCAAACCAGCTTCAATCTATTCATCTTATAATTTTTTGGTTGAACTTCAACAGACCTTGAGTCTTGAGCTCAACCAATCTTGGTTGATACAAGTCTCCATGACAACTCAACCACATCAAATTATAAGCTCTACATTCTACAAGCTCATGCCCATATTATCATGTTCTTACAAACTTCACGCACACATCAGTAGCTAGCCTAACAATTAACTAACTGAAAATATTTTTCTTTTCAAATATAATAAAATATGTTGGTTAAATATATATGACTACTACTATGATTACGCGAACAATTTCTAATCACCTTCTTTATAGATTGTGATAATTCTTTTTTCAATAATCATCGTTATTATTACCACTAGGATCAATTCTCAACAGGTACAAAATATCTCACTAGGTACTTGATCTTTTTTATGCAAAGAGTAATTGTGCTATTTGCAATGTCTCACTAGGTACTTGATCTCTTTTATGCAAAGAGCAATTGTGCTAAGGCAAATACTCCCTATGATTTACCTTCTTCTAGAGGGTGTGGAGCCACATTAGAGGGGTCATTAAGATGATGACTTCATATTTTTACTCCAATGAAGAGAGATTCATTTTCACACATGAGTCTGCAGGGGGGTGTAAATCCAGAGTCCGAATTGGGCTGAACCAAATTAACTTGTGTGTGAGTACAATTTACGTACGTTGAATGTCAGACTGGTCGACTAATATTTTACCACATGGATTTTTTCTTTTGCAAGCTGTTTAAGTGTGTAACAAATGAATTAATCGATGATTAATTGTAGTCAAGTGAAACGACTGACTATTGTTTGTCAACAACTGATGTTTGCAGCTTGACTTGTAATGGCGATAAATAAATTTTATTCGGTCATTTACTACAACGGAGGTATGAAGCTTCTATATAAAGAGGTTCTCCATGATCTTAAGTAAATAGAAACAGATACAAGAGAAAGAAATATCCATCCACTTTATTCCCCCCTTTCATTTTGTCGTCTCGATCATGCATTTCACTCGACGGTCTATCGATGATAATATTCGAATATGAACTCAGTTCGTTGCGATCGATTAGTACTTGGTGGTGATCACAATTTCCCATTGTATCTTAGGAAATAAATATCCTTCGTAATCTTGAAGCATAATTGGAAGCGGACGAATATATTTTAAGGAAACTGTATCAAACGCAAGTTTCAACGTTTCCTTTCTTGACTTGGTACAACAAACTACTCCGGCTCGATCCACTCGACACTCAGAGCACTTGGCTGATTCAGTCACCTAACTCAACACTTAGCTGACTTGGTGACTAGGCACTAGGCTGACTCGACTTATTTGGTGACCGGCCAACCTGACACTCGAATACTCGGGCAGCTCGATACTCTGCAATAAGATAGTTCGACCATACAAAATAGTCCAATCTTTCAGACAGCTCAGCTATCCTAAACCATTCCTCCTTTCTTATTTGACAGCTTGTAATTATCTCTACGGCAATATATCCAACTTTATCGTCCTAAATCAATTGTTGCATTTTTGTTTTCGTTTTTGGATGTTGTTTCTTCTTTCTTTCATCTAAGTATTATAAATTCGAGCTTCCATGTAATTCCATATATCTTCAAATTTACAATAAGTGGGGCTTTAAATACTTAATAAGCACAGTTCTCTACCTTAATTTTCACCAATAACAAAATGTTCATTACAAATCTCCTTAAATCTTTTATGTATCTAAACAATTAATTCACCGTCCTCCATCTTAAGCCATAATAATAAGTAAAGAACTCTCTTCCATTCTCATCGACTAGCTAAATATGAAAACCAAAGATCAAGGAAGTGTAATAAAGTTTCCCAATTTACTATATTCACTCACCCCAAAGTATAATAATATTAATAAATGAATATGAGAAACACAATAAAATGAATGATGTGATTAACATAAAGATACATTGAACAAGAGGTTTTAGACATCAAGGTCGAATTCGAGATCACATATTTGAAGCTTTTCAAAAATGATAAAATCAAAATGGGAATTATTACTCTTTTATTAGAGTTAGAATCTCCAAAGGCTATATGAAGAAATACTCTCATATAGTTCAAAAAAAAAAACACAATCTTTCCATCTAAGCACCATCCAACTAATCAAACACTAGTCATCTAACACCAGACACATATTGACATAAACTAAAATTCAACTATAAATTGCCTAAATACAGTTTATTGTCTAAAAATATCTATTTCAGTCGACTAATTATAAATCTCACGAATTAAAATGTAATATTTAGACTTAATAGAAGGTTTGTTTTAATCTCCTATCTCTATTATTATTTGTCAACCCACACTAATAATATATTATTATTATTATTATTATTATTTTTATTAGACATGTGTTGACCAGTTAGGTGCCAGTGGGAGGGAGGCTTTGGTTATAATAATAATAATAATAATAATAATAATAATTTATTATAATAATAATAATTATTATTATTATTATACTCCATTAACAGCTCTGTATTTCCCTTTCCACTTCTTTTTTTCCCTATTTATTATTCTGCATTTGTTGTTGTACCATTTCCGCGTCTTTGGTGATTCAGTCTACATTGTTCTTCTCTTGATGCAGGCGCCTTCCCTGCCTCAATCCGATCTGCCGGCAGTTCAGGACGCAGAGGATGGAGACTCGCGTCGAGTGGTCCGGGACACCGGCGTAACTTCGTGCTTTTCATCCTAACGATGATATTTTTTGGGCCGTGGACTGCAATTGTAACGGAGTTTGTTGCTAGCTCTTGGTGGTTTTGATATAGCGGTGGATTGTAGATGTCCGAAAATTTTCTGTTAGATTGTTTTTGGCGGTGGTGGTAAGAGTTTCTGGCTCCCCAAAAATTCGATTTCCCCCCTTATTCTCGGATTTGTCGCGGTGTTTTCGAGATAATGGGGTTCCTTAGCATCATGGGTAACTCCTTCGGGTGCTCCGCATCCGGGGAGAGGCTAGTCTCGGCGGCGAGAGATGGGGATCTTCAGGAGGCCAAGGCGCTTTTGGAGTACAATCCCCGGCTCGCCCGGTACTCGACGTTTGGTGTTCGGAATTCGCCTCTCCATTATTCTGCAGCTCAAGGCCACCACGAGGTAGTTACCTACATTTCCCCTCTTTCATTTCATACTTTGATCGGGATTTACTGGTCTACGTATGCGGAAGTTTATTTGAGATTTTAATCTGCAGATTGTATCTCTTTTGATTGAATCTGGAGTCGACATTAACCTGAGGAACATACGAGGACAGGTAGAACTAAAACCCTTAGTTTGTTCCCAATTGACTCATGTTCTTGGTTATTATTGCCCTACGTTCTTCCTGTTGAAACTGCAAGATCACAAGTTCCTTAATTTGTAGTATGTTTTGATAGTGGAAAAATTCTATTTCATATTTTAATATCATAAATCTTTTTCTGTTGCAGACTGCTTTGATGCAAGCTTGTCAATATGGTCACTGGGAGGTTGTTCAAACTCTAATGCTTTTCAAACCTAATGTAAGTTTATTATTCATTTCATTTTCTCATATTTAGTTGGTTTTGTTCTCGTTATGCCTTCCTAATAGCTCTCATATAATATTTGGAAAATGTCAATAGATTCACAGAACAGATTATGTCAATGGGGGAACAGCTCTCCACTTTGCTGCTCTAAATGGCCATGCTCGTTGCATCCGGCTTATCCTTGCTGACTATGTTCCAAGTATACCTGAGTTTTGGGATAGCATGATGGGAAAATCTACCCATGAATCTACTATTTCTGACTTTGACAAGAGGTATTACCTTTGCCATGCAGTTTTCTTGGTGTTTTTAGTCTTCATCGTAAAGTTAGATCTTTCCAATTTGTGATTGGCAGTGCCTTGTCTAAATTAGTTAACCAAAAAGCAGATGGGGGCATTACAGCCCTTCACATGGCAGCACTAAATGGCCATGCAGAGACTGTTAGCTTGCTTTTAGACTTGGGTGCTTCAGTCTCCGAGGTCACAACAGAAGATGGCTCAACAATTGATCTGATAGGTTTGTTTCTCATGATACTACATCATTTTTCCTTTTTTCACTAAAAAACTAGTTCATCCCATTATTTCTTTTAGTTATTCCTGCATGAGATCTCTATATACTACATGCACTTCAGTTTATTTGTAGTGTTGATCCCAAAACTGGTATGTCTTTTAGTTGACATATCTATTGATGTCAATTACCAGGTGCTGGAAGTACACCCCTTCATTATGCTGCTTGTGGTGGAAATGCTGTGTGTTGTGAAGTAATTTTTGCAGACATTCAATTTCTTCCACGGCTATATTTAACTGCTATGCTTATATATTACATGTGTGCATCCAGGTTCTTATTGCTAGAGGGGCCAGCTTGAGCACTGAGAATGTGAATGGGTATGCTTTGAATATGCTAAACCTGTTCAGACTTTTCATAACGTTAACTTTAATTGGAGCTGGAGATTGATCACATGCAACACTTACTGCTGTTTATGTTTTTAAATAATCTCAATGGTGAAATAACTACACCAATTGTCATTCCCCCTCTGTATTCAATCTACCAAATAATAGATTTTGCATGACACACATGATCTAAAGTCATGTTGGAGTAAATAACATAACTATGCAACATACCTCAATCACAATCACAAAACAACCAACTAGAAGTGTCTAGTGTGAGCAACTAGAAAATCATCCTGAGATTAGAAGCAAAATAAGGAAAGTGAGCACAATGCGCAAAATAGATTGCATGACAACATGGGTATGGGTTAAAACTTAAATAAGGCTTGACAACGACAGTCTCATTACTGTATCATAGAACTAAGGAAAAAATTTGTAAAAAAGGAATTACAATCACTTGCATTAACCATCCCTTTTCATGCATTATCTTGTCTCCTTCAATACATTCTGCCACTCGAATATCTTGCATTATATGATTTGCAATTATCAATATAACCTATAGGCATGTCAATGCATTCACAGTGTATTTGGCCTGACTTGTGTTTCCCCATACATCCATCCAGATGATACCATGTGTTCTCTTAAACACAGGTATGACTACCATCAATTGGGTAGCCCTAATGATGTTACATCCAGCAACTGGAAGTTCTCATTGATATAAAATACGTGTAAGATTTCTTTATGAGCTGTAATAACTAATAATTGTCCAAAAGGTCTTAATAGCTATTATATGTTTATATTGGTCGAAGTCCCAACTGATATATGCACTGAAGCTAAATCACTATGCTTTGATTATTATATCAGCATCATGGAATGACATCAACATTGTTGAACTACAATGTGTAGACATTATGGACACCTGGTTATTATCATGTAGACTATTATATCAGCATCATGTGATATTTTATCACGAATGGTCAACTTATAATGTGAAAGGTGTCATGATCCTCAATATTATGAGCATGATAGATGTGTGAATGCTGTAACAACACTTGAACACATCATATACAAAACCACAATGCAGGGTTCAGCATATCCGACAACATGAACAACACAATCTACCATCAATTTTCAAAATTTACTAATCTATCATGTACTTTATTAAAGCCTAATAAATCTAATAGTTAGAATCCTATCAATGATCTATTAACTACTGATTTTATACTTGCCTAGTCGCCATTTCATCCACTTCACACCTCTCAATTAATTATATCAATTAATTTTATAAAACAAATATAATTAAAAATCTAAATCATTTTTGTTTCTCAATCCCTATACTGCCAACCTCAACCAACTGTGGCTTTGCACCTCTACCTGGCAACAATTTCTTAATTTGTAGTGTAGGCCTAAGGATAGATCAATCACCTAATTTGATCTTTATAAGTCTAATAATTCATTGCAAAGCATTGAACAACTATTTAAGGGTCCTTGAGGTTCAGAGGCTATAAGAATTGCTTGCTATAAAGGGAAGGAGATAAGAACTTGCATCAATTGGTTCATTTGTACTTGAAAATTTGATGCCTACTTAGCGTTCCATTGACGCTCTGAATTTTAAATCCATGAATATAAATCCATGATTAGCAAGCCAATAGAAAAAAGTAGCTAAATTTCTACTAAGAGCCAGATGTTTTTATTTTTTACAAGTGAATAGTGATAGGCTTGGTGCCTTGAAAGAAAAGGGGCTAGTGCAAATGATGGCACATTATAAATGACAGATGAGTGCATGTACCTACATATCACTGCTGGTGTGAGTGCGTATTGTTCTGCATGATTGTGCACTAATGTTATGATGAGTGAAAGCTACTAGGAGGTTATGTGCAGGGTTGCACAATGAAAGGACAATTCTAGGGTCATCACAAGTAACATAAATCTTAGTGATTGATCTCGAGTGAGGTGATATTCATGTAGGAGGGTGGACATTCATGTTGTGTCTACTTGAGAGAAAGAGCTCAAATAGAGGGAAGGGAGGAGGCAACACTATAGGATCGAAGAAGCGCTAGAGGCAGGTGAATAGCACGTGTCACTTTTTCATGTTTTTTGAAAACTTGAGAGAAAACAGAAGAAACAGAAAACAGAAACAATACTAACATCTTTCTTTTTATTTGGTTCACAACCTGTGCTGTTAGTCCAAGGCCCAATATCGTTGATCGCTTTCGATGAATAATTCACTATCAATCCGTCAATTACAAAGGTTAAGATCGGTAACAACTTTACCGACAAAAACAAAGTATGAATAAGACGAAATGAAATTATGCACCAAGTATACCGACAATCTTAAGTTGTAGACTTATGCACGTTTGTCAGAGTAGAGTCTCAGCGTAGCTTGGGCGTTTTGGGAGAGAGACCACAGTTGGAGCACTTAAAGATGTTAGAAAAAGTTGTTCCGAGCTCTTGGACAAAGGGCCTTTATATAGGTTGACCTCAGACACCTAGACCAGCTCTAGGCGCCTCTATTGAGGTCTATCCGATCCACTTTCATTGCTGACTTATCCATATCTAGACGCCTAGACCACCTCAGGCGCTTGGACCGCTGACGTGGCCGCACCAGGTTAAAGCTCTATCTGAGTCACCTTTATCCCTTCCGAGGCGTTTGGACTACTCCCGAGCGCCTAAAAGCTGATGTGTGCCAACCAACCAGGGCATGCCAATTCAATTGCTTGCGTGGCTGGATTCGGTTGTCCAGATCGCCCAGACCTCCAGGCGCTTGGATACCTTCCAGTCGCCTAGAATGCCCTAACTTTGGTCACCTTTTGGATTGTTCGGTCTTGACTTTTGGATTTCACGTGAAACCCTAGGTCGAATTGACACTTATTGTTCATGCGTTCTTACCTACTCCTTTTAGGAGAAGTTATCCGTTTGGACTTCTCGCTCGCCATTTGATCCTCCGACTCCATGACTTCCTCTCGATGTCTGGTCCTCCAGACCCATTGAACTGCTAGACGTTTGGTCCTCCAAACATGTCTAAACTTCTCGCTTGGTGTACGCCAAGTCTTCCTGCCTAGTCCAAACTTCCTTGCCCAGGTTGAGCTATCTGCACACTTGGTCAACCTTGTTAGATCATAGCACACCTTAACTTTGAAATCTTTAGCAATATTAAAACTAGGTTCGATTATTTGATGCATCCAACATCAACAATAATCTATAATAACCTAATTTATGATAATTTAAAATTAAATGTTATAACCTAAAATTGAAATTTGTAATTTAGATTTTAAATTCTAAAGGCTTGAGTTCTCCTATTTTTAGTGAATTTCAAATTTTATGAGCTAGGATGTTCTTTTAATTCCTAGTGAGAAAATTATCTAATTTTCCTTCAACTTGGTATTATAGACCTCTCTTTTCTATAGTAGAACCATTGATCATCAGATCATCAGAAGAGGAGTATAAGAGTATTTATTTTCAAATTTGAGGTATTGTAAATAAACCTCCTCTCTCTTTTTTTTGTAGAACCATTGGTTATTACAACAACAACTAAGTCTTATCCCACTAGGTGAGGTTGACTATATGAATCTTTTTATATCATTGGATTCTATCCCCTCCTATATCATCATTTATGTTTAAATAAATTTTATTATATTTTATTGTTGCTAACCAAGTTTTTTTTTTTTTTTTTTTAACTTTCCTCTTCCTCGTTTGATATAAACATTTGCCATAGTTTTACATCGCCTAACTAGAACATTTGTTGGTTGTCTAAGTACATGTTTATATCATCTTAAACGTGTCTCGGAGTTTTCCCTCAATAGGTGCCCCTCGACTTTCTTTTCTAATATTTATATTTTTTTATGTTGTCCATCCTTATATATCTGTACATCCACATTAATATCCTCATCTCTTTAACTCTTATCTTCTGTTCATGTGCTCGCGTCATAGTCCAATATTCAGCTCCATATAACATAGCAGGTCTAATCGTTGTTTTGTAAATTTCCCATAAGTTTAGAGGTATTTTACAATCACAAAAAAATCTGGCGTTCTCCATTTCAACTATCCCGCTTGTATTTTATGTAAAATATCTTCCTCAATCCCTCCATCTTTTTGCAAAAACGATCCTAAATACTTTAAAACTCTCAGTTATACATAACTCGTCATTTCTTATCATAACAATTGTCTCATTACGTCTAATATTGCTAAACTTAAATTTCATATATTGTCTTTATCCTACTAAGGTTAAAACCTTTCACTTCTAGGGTTTCCCATCATTATTCGAGTTTAACATTTACTCATTGACATGTTTCATCAACCAAAATAATATTATTTGCAAACAACATGCACTACGGTATTGTATCTTGGATGTGTCTAGTGAGTTCATCCATGATTAGTGTAAAAAGATAGGGACTTAGAGTTGATTCTTGATGCAACCTTATCTTTATGGGAAGCGCTTCGGTTAATTTATCTTAAGTTTTCACTCTTATCATTACATCCGCATATATATTCTCAATTAGTTCAATATACGATATGCTAACACCTCTCTTTTCTAGAGTTCTCCATATAATTTCGTATAAATCCAAATTGATTTTCGGTCAATGTGGTCTTCTTAGTATTTTTTTCTATTACTCTTTCCTAAAGTTTTATAGTATGATTCATTAGTTTAATACTCCTATAGTTTACATAATTTTGTACGTCTTTTTTATTTTTATATAAGGGAACTAGAGTACTTATCCTTCAATAAATATTTTTTGAGTTTTCAATATCAAGTTGTTATTCATTCAATATCTTGTTTCCCAAGACACTTCCATACCTCTATCGGAATATGTCCAACTATTTTTCCATTTTGCATCCCATTTAAAGCTTGCTCTTATTTTTGATGTTTGAAT